>NC_133327.1:274650417-274975417 GCF_042186555.1 Aquarana catesbeiana
GGAGACTGCAGTTGTTTCAGTGAGTAAGGCTGTGTGAGGTGAGAGGGTAACGGTGCCACTATTTAGCTGCGGATCTATTCAGCGGTTCTTGCGCTTTTTGCTGTCTTCAGTTTTGCTTTCCTCCCACTGTACATCATTTCCAATTGTGCTCGGGGGTATCAGCTAAATACCTGTCACCGGTATATGTCGGTTCCTGAGTGAGGCTTGAATTTAAGGGCTATCGTGTCCAGGTCGTAGCGGAGCGCTTAGGAGGACATGTCCGTCTCAGACAGCTGCGTGCATGCGCCTCGCACTCCACATTTTTCACATATTTATTTGTAAACAATTTTGAAAACCATTTATCATTTTCCTTATACTTCACAATTATGTGCCACTTGGTCTATCACATAAAATCCCAATAAAATACATTTATGTTTTTGGTTGTAACATGACAAAATGTGGACACTTTCAAGGGGTATGAATACTTTTTCAAGGCACTGTAAGTGCCTGAGTGCATGAAACCAAAGAGGGATTTTCTCTCACTTTCTGTTGTCTCTGTAACAGAAGTAAGCCTAGGTTCACTTTGAATGCGTTCAGCTGAAGTCGCCAAAGTAGTGCAGGAACTATTTTTGGAAATCAGCGCGGCGCCGCAACCCGATTCAAACAGTGCCGCTGCTGGCAATAGGCTTCGATTTGGCATGCAATTTGACATGTCAAAATCGGCCCAATGTGAATGTGGACTTAAAGCGGAGTTCCACCCAAAAATGGAACTTCCACTTTTTGGATCCCCCCTCCGGTGTCACATTTGGCACCTTTCGGGGGGAGGGGGAGCAGTTACCTGTATAATCCAGGTATTTGCTCCCACTTCTGGGCATGGATCACCGCAGGCTCCGCAGCGATCTATGCCATGTCTCCTCCGTTCCCCTCTGCTGTCTTCTGGGAAACACACAGGTCCCAGATGACAGCAGGGACCAGTGAGGATGCGCAGTGCGACTCGCGCATACGCAGTAGGGAACCAGGTTGTGAAGCCGCAAGGCTTCACTTCCTGATTCCCTTACCGAAGACGGCGGCGCCTCCATACGAGAGCCGAGGGACAAATCGGCTTCGAGTGAGGACATCGCGGGCACCCTGGACAGGTAAGTGTCCCATATTTTAAATGTCAGCAGCTGCAGTATTTGCAGCTGCTGACTTTTAAAGAAAACAATTTTGGCGGAACTAAGGTGAAGATCTCCAATGGAACACAGACAGCAAAAATAAAACTGAATTGGATTTTAACTATTCCTAAAAAACATTTTCGCAACCACATATCCGGATATCATTGACTGTACATGAGAGTACTTTTATCTCCATTCTCTTTTTTGTGCGTTTGTTGAACTCACCTGGCTAATCCCTGCTCTTCAGATAGTATAATTTCAGACCATATTCTATATTCTCATGCCCTGTACACACGAGCGGACTTTTCGACCGGACTGGTCCAAAAACTGGCGGGACAATCCGACCGTGTGTGGGCTTCATCGGACCTTCAGCGGACTGTTTTTGTCAAAAATCTGACGGACTTTAGATTTGGAACATGTTCAAATCTTTACATCGGAACTCAGCCGGACCAGTTCCTATCGAGAAATCCGCTCGTCTGAATGCTAGTCTGACAGACGAAAACCGATGCTAGGGCAGCTATTGGCTACTGGCTATGAACTTCCTTATTTTAGTCCGGTCGTACATCATCACGTACGAATCTGTCGGACTTTGGTATGATCGTATTTAGGCCAGTCTGTTCGTTCGAAAGGCCATCAGAAGTCCATCAAGTGTCCGTCGAAAGTCTGTCGGACCTGTGTTGCCGAAAAGTCTGCCTGTGTGTACAGGGCTTCAGAGAACAGAATTAAGGATTCACAAGTGCATCAGTGTGTAATCTCTACATTATTTATAATAATTTCTTATAAAGATCCCCACACATTTACTTCAATTAATTCTATGACACATATTCGCTATACCCTGTGAGTAGGTGCTGCTGTGTCACACATTTCACAGAGCCTGCCTTCTAAATTACAGAGGTTCTGAAAGGAGGGCTTTCAGGAGGCAGTAGAGGAATCTCAGCTTGCAGGCAGCAAGGTACCATGGGATATGTAGTCCTTAGAAATTGAAAGTAAACAGCAAAGGAGAAGCTGCAAAGCATGCAGGTAATCCACAAAGTTGTGGAAAGAGATGACCAGCAGACAGGCAGAATTCACAACATGAAAGGAGATTTTTCAAGTAAGCTTCCAGTGGATTGTCAAATATAATTATTGTTTATATTGATATTACAATGGTTATGTTATAAAATCAAAGTGTATGCTGTGACCATAGGACTCCTTTAAGCAAATATGTATGTTACTAGGTTTTCTTGGCCATGTCTACAGCTGCTGCCTGTGCGGTCAGATATGTGTATTGTAGACAGAAGGGCATACTACATATTTGCTCAGTATAGCAGCTTTGAGAAGTCTGTGTGTCCAGTGTATTCATATCCCATACCTGTCATGTGCACACCCTTCTGTATTCCTCACCCACATACAGACAATTTGGATTAATGTTTAGCTCAAAATAAACAGAACAGAGAAAGAAGTTAATATCTTTTGATTCCACTAGGACTGTTTTTGTGCTGTAAGTGGTTGAGAGGATAGGGCAGGGATCTCCAAACTTTCTAAACAAAGGACCAGGTTACTGTCCATCAGGCTTTAAGGGGCCAGACTGTGGCTGATAGGAGTAGAAAATGCCCTGCCATCAATGTGAGTAAGTAATGCCTCATCATTGGTTTTAATGAGAAGAAAAGTGCCCAATTGTTATCAGTTGGAGATATGGTGCCCCATTATTGGTGTCAGTGGCAGGAATAGTGCCCCAATATTGGTGTCAGTGGCAGGAGTAGTGCCCCAATATTGGTGTAATTGTGATGAATAGTGCCCCAATATTGGTGTCAGTGGCAGGAATAGTGCCCCAATATTGGTGTCAGTGTAGGAGTAGTGTCCTATTATTGGTGTAATTGTGAGGAATAGTGCCCCAATATGGGTGTCAGTGGCAGGAGTAGTGCCCCATTGTTGGTGTAATTGTGAGGAATAGCGCCCCAATATGGGTGTCAGTGCCAGGAGTAGTGCTCTATTATTGGTGTAATTGTGAGGAATAATGCCCCAATATTGGTGTCATTGGCAGGAATAGTGCCCCAATATTGGTGCCAGTGGGAGGAATAATGTCCCAATATTGGTGTCAGTGGCAGGAATAGTGCCCCAAAATTGGTGTCAGTGGGAGGAATAGTGTCCCAATATTGGTGTCAGTGGCAAGAATTGTGCCCCAATATGGGTGTCAGTGGCAGGAGTAGTGCCCCATTGTTGGTGTAATTGTGAGGAATAGCGCCCCAATATGGGTGTCAGTGCCAGGAGTAGTGCTCTATTATTGGTGTAATTGTGAGGAATAATGCCCCAATATTGGTGTCATTGGCAGGAATAGTGCCCCAATATTGGTGCCAGTGGGAGGAATAATGTCCCAATATTGGTGTCAGTGGCAGGAATAGTGCCCCAAAATTGGTGTCAGTGGGAGGAATAGTGTCCCAATATTGGTGTCAGTGGCAAGAATTGTGCCCCAATATTGGTGTCAGTTGGAGGAATAGTGCCCAAATATTGGTGTCAGTGGCAGGACTAGTGCCCCCATTATTGGTGTAATTGGGATGAATAGTGCCTCATCATTGGTGTCAATGGGAAAAATAGTACCTGGAGGGCCAGACAAAAGGCAATCAAAGGGCCACATCTGCCCGAGGGCCTCAGCTTGGAGACCAGACCACTGGGATAGGGGATCTGTTGAGGGAAAAAAACGAAATGATTAAGGGCTCTTTCACACGGGGGATCCGTATGTCCGTTTTTCATCCTTCCGTTTTCGGATGAAAAACGGACATACATGTATCCCTATGGAGCGTCGGATGTCAGCGGTGACATGTCTGCTGACATCTGACCCGCTCCGATCCGAAAAGTGTAACGGAGGAAAACCTACTTTTCCATCCATTTTCAGATCGGATCGGGTGACGACAGACTCTACGGTCCGTCATCATCCGATCCCCCATAGGGGAGAGCGGCGCTCTGACAGGTCCGTCGCTGCACAGTGTTCAGCGACGGACCTGTCATTTTCCTGCTCAGCGGGGATCAGCGGAGCGATCCCCGCTAAGCAAGCAGGTGTTCACGGGGCGGATCATCACTGATCCGCCCTGTGTGAAAGAGCCCTAATAGTTTTTAGCCTTTTCATAGCATTTAAAGGAAATGTATGACTTACACAGTGTTGGCTCCTGAAAATAGAATAAGTGCTCACACTACATTGCATGCTTGTCATTAGGTGAACAAACACAAGAACAAACGGGGCGCTGGATTCCGATTTTCAATGAGTCACAAAAATTTGACATTGGGCTTGCTATGCTGGCTCTGGTTCAGCAGCACTCCACAAATTAGGGACTCCCCTTAGGAACAAAAAAAGGACCCAGAGTTTAGAATCAGCATATATACAAGCCAATGAGAGCGCAAACAAATGTCCAAGAATCCATGGCTTTTAATGATAAAAATAAATTTGAGCAGAAAAAGGCCAACACAATTCAGGGGCCAAACACACTGCCCCTTCATCAGGGCTTCAGAATTCAGACTGTGCTTAAACTGACTTAGGTAAGTAGCTACCAAATAGATCTGTACTTTAAATTACTGCTTGGAATTGTTTCAGGAAGGTAGGTTAAGCCAGTGTTAGTGAAATGTTGTACATATTGCACTACTTTGGAAACAGACACCTTTTTATATACTGTATATTAGACTTTTAAAATGATCTGAAATGGTCTGTGGGCAAAATGGCAGCATCCAGATATATACTCTACATATATAGACATACATCATACAATACCAAATATTATTCCTGCAATCAATAACCTGGTGTGGTTGAAAGATAAGAATAAGCTACTTGCACATACATTATCAAATGTGCACTGACTGATCTTTATTACTGTGTGCTTAGTACAGTGTTTCTCTACTCCAGTCCTCAAGGTGCCCCAACAGGTCATGTTTTCAGGCTTCCCATTATTTTGATCACTTTCACTGCCTTAGTAATTACCACGGCCGTTTCATCTGAGGGAAATCCTGAAAACATGACCTTGGGGACTGGAGTTCAGAATCACTGGCTTAGTAGATTACCCCTCCCAGTGTGCTATTTCCAGGTTTCAAATGATTGGATGGCTGTCATTTTTTCTGTGTACTAAAAAATGCCCTTAATAATTTATCAGGACAGTACACATGATGCCAAGAACATTCACTTAACCACTTCAACCCCAGAAGAATTTACCCCCTTCCTGACCAGGACATTTTTTGCAATACGGCACTGGGTCACTTTAACTGACAATTGCGCAATAGTGCAATGCTGTACTCAAACAAAATTTACGTCCTTTTTTCCCAAGAATAGAGCTTTCCTTTGGTGGTATTTGATCACCTCTGCAGTTTTTATTTTTTGCGCTTTAAACAAAAGAAGAGCAGCAATTTTGAAAAAAACACAATATCTTTTACTTTGTGCTATAATAAATATCCCAAATTTTAAAAAATAAATACAATTTTTTCTTCAGTTTAGGCCGATATGTATTCTTCTACACATATTTGGTAAAAAAAAAATGGCAGTAAGCGTATATTGATTGGTTTGTGCAAAAGTTTTTGCATCTACAAAATAGGGGATAGATTTAAGGCATTTTTATTATTATATTTTTTACTAGTAATGGCAGCGATCAGCGATTTTTATCAGGAATGCGATATTGCGGCGGACAAATCGGACACTTTTGACACATTTTTGGGACCAATGACATTTATACAGCAATCAGTGCTATAAAAATTCACTTATTATTACTGTATAAATGTCACTGGCAGGGAAGGGATTAACACTAGGGGGCGATCAAGGGGTTAACTGTGTTCCCTAGGTGTGTTCTATCTGTGGGGTGGTGGGACTGACTAGGGGAGGCGAGAGATCGGTGTTCATACTTAGTATGAACACACGATCTTTCTCCTCTTCCCTGAGAGAACCGAGATTTGTGTGTTTACACACACAGATCCTGGGTCTCACTCTGTTACAAGCGATCGTGGGTGCCCGGCGGTCATCGTGCATGCCAAGCACTCGCATCGGCTCTGGGGACACGCTGCGGCGAGCGCGCGCCTCCTACAGCATCTTAAAGGGCCGACATACTGCTACAACGGCTCACCCAGGAGAGCCAACCTGCTGCAGTATAACTGTGGCGGCTGGTCGGGAACCGGGTAAAGTGTCACTAAACCCACATCATAAAAAAACTATCAATAAATGGTGTATTACATGCTGTTCATAGTCCCTATGTGATTCGTTTTCTGTATTCTGCAAAAAACCTGGTTGATCCTGCTGCTTTCTATCTCTACCTTCTGTTTATTTCCCCAATTCAGCTAGGGATTTTGCAGCTGTGGTGGCAACTCTGCACATGCTCAGTTTTCAGAGAGTTTCTATACTGAGTATTTCCTCTCTATCACATCTGAGCAGCCCATGTGACTATAGAGTCACACATGTGGGTGTATACACAGTGGTACAGCGCATCCAGAAAGTATTCACAGTGCTTCTATTTTTCCACATTTTGTTATATTGCAGCCTTATTCCAAAATGGATTAAGTTCAATATTTTCCCCAAAATTCTACAAACAATACCCCATAATGACAATGTGAAAGAAGTTTGTTTGAAATGTTTGCAAATTTATTCAAAATGAAAAATGAAAAAAATCACAAGTATATTCACAACCTTTGCTCAAAACCTTTGGATACCAATTACAGCCTCAAATCATTTTGAATATGATGCTACAAGCTTGGCACACCTATTTTTGGGCAGTTTCTTCCATTCTTCTTTGCAGGACCTCTCAAGCTCCATCAGGTTGGATGGGGAGCATCTGTGCACAGCCATTTTCCGATCTCTCCGGAGATGTTCAATCAGGTTCAAGTCTGGCCACTGGCTGGGCCACTCAAAGACATTCACAGAGTTGTCCCATAGCCACTCCTTTGTTATCTTGGCTGTGTGCTTAAGATCGTTGTCCTGTTGGAAGATGAACCTTCGCCCCAGTCTCAGGTGCAGAGCACTCTGGAGCAGGTTTTCATCAAGGAAGTCTCTGTACATTGTTGCATTCATCTTTCCCTCGATCCTGGCTTGTCTCCCAGTTCCAGCCGCTGAAAAACATCCCCACAGCATGATGCTGCCATCATAATGCTTCACTGTAGGGATGGTATTGGCCAGGTAATGAGCGGTGCTTGGTTTCCTCCAGACATAATGCTTGTCATTTAGGCCAAAGAGTTCAATCTTTGTTTCATCAGACCAGAGAATTTTGTTTCTTATGGTCTGAGAGTCCTTCAGGTGCCTTTTGGCAAATTCCAGGCGGGCTGTCAGATGCCTTTTACTGAGGAGTGGCTTCCGTCTGGCCACTCTACCATACAGGCCTAATTGGTAAGGTGTGCAGAGGTGGTTGTTCTTCTGGAAGGTTCTCCTCTCTCAACAGAGAAATGCTGGAGCTCTGTCAGAGTGACCATCAGGTTATTGGTCACTTCCCTCACTAAGGCCCTTCTCCCCCAATTGCTCAGTTTGACTGGGCGGCCTGCTCTAGGAAGAGTTTTCTGGTGGTTCCAAACTTCTTCCATTTATGGATGATGGAGGCCACTGTGCTCATTTGGTACCTTTCAACCTTCAATGCTGCAGAAATGTTTCTGTACCCTTCCCCAGATCTGTGCCTCCATACAATCCTGTCTTGGAGGTCTACAGGCAATTCCTTGGACTGCATGGCTTGGTTTGTGCTCTGACATGCACTGTTAACTGTGGGACCATATATAGACAGGTGTGTGCCTTTCCAAATCATGTACAATTAACTGATTTTACCACAGGTGGACTCTAATCAAGTTGTAGAAACATCTCAAGGATGATCAGTGGAAACAGGATGCACCTGAGCTCAATTTTAAGTGCCATAACAAAGGCTGTGAATACTTATGTATATGTGATTTTTTTGTTTTTTACTTTTAATAAATTTGCAAAAGATTTTAAACAAAAAAAGTTATTTCACGTTGTCATTATGGGGTATTGTTTGTAGAATTTCGAGGAAAATAATGAATTTAAAGGGGTTGTAAAGGTAAAATTTTTTTTTTAAAAAAATAACAAACATGTTATACTTACCTTCATGTGCAGCTCGTTCTGCACAGAGTGGCCCCGAACCTGGTCTTCTGGGGTCCCTCGGCGGCTGTTTCAGCTCCTCCCCGCAAGCATTAACCACCTTAATGCGAGCTCCCTCGCATGGTGGTTAGTGCTTGCGGGCGCGCTCCCGTGATATAGCCGCTCACTGTATCACTCGGCCCCGCCCCCCAGCGCGCCGCGTCATTGGATGTGATTGACAGCAGCGCGAGCAAATGGCTGCGCTGCTTCCAATCCATCCACTGTAGCCAATCAGCGGCCAGGGTGAGCGGAGGAATAGATGTCGGGAACGAGAAGCTGACTTTCGAGGCGTCAGGTAAGTAAAACGGGAGGCTGGGGGCGGCGGTATTGTCAGAAGTTTTTTCACCTTAATGCATAGAATGCATTAAGGTGAAAAAATTTTTACCTTTACAACCCCTTTAATCCCTTTTTGGAATGGGGCTGTAACATAACAAAATATGGAAAAAGTGAAGCGTTGTGAATACTTTCCGGATGCACTGTAAATGCCAGCCCACCCCCTTCCTCCTCCTCCATGCCTACTAACCAGCTAAGCACAATCAGTGGGCGGGATATTACATGTACAGTAGCTTAATGGAGGTTTCACTTCTCTCTCACTTTAATTATAAGAAAAAAAAATATTTCTATTCTTTGAGGATTATTACACATCTGTTTGTACCAAAAATGAAGTGAAGTGTGAAAGCTGTGTGCAAAAAAGGCAGAGGACAAAGGACCAGTCACTGGTATTGCCTGTGGTCTACCTGCGGCTGATTTTTTCCTATTACTGTCTTACCATGCCTTGTTCTGCACTGTGTCTCTGTGCAGATGTGGCCATGTAGTAGAGGCAGAGCTTTTCTTCATTATTTCATCATTTCTTACCTGATGACGTTCTATGTAAGAAGCAGCAAAAGAGGTGCAGAAAGCACAGATCCACAGAATGAATGATGCAGAAGTGGAGAGATCCTTGCACTGTGGGTTCTTAGTACAGCTTCCTCCCCAGCAAGGATAGCAGCACAGTAGTATGCTCAGTGGCAGCACAAGGTCTAGTGCCCAGGGCGAAAATGCCAAACTGCACCCTCCCCAGGAGGAGTCAGGAGTGGTGGTAAGGGAAGTATATGCATCGCTGAAATTTATGGAGTAGTTGTGGCATGTGCTGCAAAGATTACAACCCCTTATTGAGGAATAAGAAACATGTTTTTATTTGTGACATCTACAGTATATTTTATATTTACTTAGGCTTAGTTTACACATGTGGTTGGGGAGCAGAAAAAAAACAGGTGGCTGAACAGTGTTTTTACCACACCTCAACCACCCCCTAAGTGGCAAAAGCAGCTGTATGGAGGTATACGCATGCCATGGCTGCGATGCTTTGCTTGGCAAAAAGAATCCCTTTAATGTTTGGTGGGCAATACTACCTGCAAAAACTGACATATTCAAGCAAAACTTGGCTATTGTTAACTGTAAAGAGGAGCTCCAGGCTCCCCCCAAAAAATTAAAAGTCAGCAGCTACAAATATTGTAGCTGCTGACTTTTAATATAAAGACATTTATCTGTCTAGTGATCCAGCGGATGTCCTTACCCAAGCCGATTCTTCAATCGGCTTGGGGTGCAGGTGCCGGCATCTTAAATAAACCAGCAGACTAAGGGAAGCCTCACTGCTTCACAACCAGCTTTCAACTGCGCAAACGTGAGCTGCGCTGCATTTTGTGAATGGTCCCACAGTTTTCTGGCACCTGTGATGTCCCAGAAGACTGCAGGGGAAGGAGGGGGGGCCAAACTTCTGGCTCAGATCGCAGCCGGAAGTGGGAGCGGGTACCTATCAAAACCAGGTACCTACCCCCCCCTGAATAGTGCCAAATGTGGCAGTAGAGGGTGCAAACAAGCAGAATTTCCCCTTTTAGGTGAAGCTCCACTTTAATTAGTAATAAAAGAGAAATTTATGTTGAGATGAAAAAGCAGTTCAGGAGTAGTGTCTATGTTCCTCTGTGTAACGCATATCTCTATAAAAAACCTATAAACCATGCGCTTACTCCAAAAAAGTCATAGATGTAAGCAGCTAACACAACAAATAGAAAATTTGTAATAAATCATATATAACCAAGTGTAGCGCTAAAAAATGAGAAAGAAAATATTGCTATACCACATATAATAGCAAAATGAATTGTGAAAAGATAGTGTTTTGTATACTTTGTGAACATTCATACATATAGAACACTTATGTTATAAAGCCTTAGGGTCACCAAAAGTGATAACAGGATGTAAAAATGGCGATAAAGTCCAAAACTGAATGTGCAGATACGGTGAACATAAATTTCGCAATGGTGATAAATTCCAAAACATATACTCGTGAGAGATTTCTGTATGTAATCCAACATGTGCTGACAGACCCTTGTGCGAAACCGCCACCTAGGATGACTGGAGGCTTACCAGAAAGTTGGGACCCACCTAGCATACGCTATATGGGTCAAACAGGCTTGGATTGCTCACTGGCAATGAAGGTAGGGAACCAAGGGCTGGTGAATGGTGAAGTTGTAACGTTGCTATCCCAAAGAGGTCTTCTTCATATGGAAGCTCGGACACCAACGGACATTACCCACATGTAATGAAGAAGGGGCTCATAGCGTAATTCCGTAAACCATAAAAAATTTATTAAAAGGAAAAACACTTACATTTCAGAATAAAAAGCGCTTGCAAGTAAAATGGCGGCAGTGGAGTCCTCCCGACGCGTTTCGTCATACAAGACTTCGTCTGGGGTCAGACCCCCTTCCCTGCATTCCAAGCCTCCCCTTGCCAAAATACATCAGTCTGTTTGATGTAAGCTCTCCTCTGCTGCAATAACCTCATCCACCATAATTGGCAGTAGGACAGGGAAGCTGTCCTCTCTCCTTCCAGTAACAGTAATAGAGGGGTGAGGCTCATCTGAGTTCCTCCATGCTGCTATTAACTTCCAGGATTGCTCTTAATCGGCTCTCTGCAGGTTTATCCCTCCACAGCACTCACTAGGCTGGCTGTACTGAAACATACCTGACATGTAGAGGGGGGGGTGCCCAATGTGTCAGTGAAGGGTGCAAACATGTAGAACTTCCCCTTTTGGGTGGAGCTCCACTTGAATTAGCAATTTAAGTCGGTAATCTCCTCTCTCCTGCCGACTGATTGCTCTCCTCCCTCCAGCAACTATCGGGTTCCTTGCTCTGCCTCACAGAGTGTCAGTGATACTACCGACATTCCTGTTAGTGAGAACAGAGCAGCTCCAGTGCGCCCCTTCCTCTTGACATAACGCTGCACCCAGGTCACTTGTTCCTTCTGCCCACCCCTTGTCCTGGCGCTGAGTACACTCACCAAAATCTTTCAGGTTACTGTTTCAGCACAATTAACATTTCTTGATGTTCTTTATAACATAGAAAATCTTCACTTTTGAATTTAGGTCCACAAGTATAGGTTTAGAAACAACACTGTAAGTAAATTCCAGTGTCTCTATTTCACCAGGCACAGGCAACATCTTGCATCTCAACCTTGGATTTTTTTCCCATGCCACAACTTTGAAAAGGTCTGTCCTGAAGCGGAACTAACCCACTGATTTATCTGTTTCCCAAACCAGTTACATTCAAGCAATGCCATTGTCGATAACTGTTATGCCCCGTACACACGGTCCAATTTTCCGACGGAAAATGTGTGATAGGACCTTGTTGTCGGAAATTCCGACCGTGTGTAGGCTCCATCACACATTTCCCATCGGATTTTCCGACACACAAAGTTTGAGAGCAGGATATAAAATTTTCCGACAACAAAATCCGTTGTCGGAAATTCCGATCGTGTGTACACAAATCCGACGGACAAAGTGCCACGCATGCTCAGAATAAATAAAGAGATGAAAGCTATTGGCCACTGCCCCGTTTATAGTCCCGACGTACGTGTTTTACGTCACCGCAATCAGAACGATCGGATTTTCCGACAACTTTGTGTGACCGTGTGTATGCAAGACAAGTTTGAGCCAACATCCGTCGGAAAAAATCCTAGGATTTTGTTGTCGGAACGTCCGAACAAAGTCCGACCGTGTGTACGGGGCATTACAGTTGCTTGTGCTCTCAACTGAACTGTCTTACCATCAAATGGCTGGTGCCATAACTGATCACATGTACAGCACTATGGCAACTGCAGATCAAGCAGAAGCTAAGAATGCAGCTTCTTTGGCTGTAAAGGATAGGAGGGTTTAGTTCAGCTTTGAGCCTCGGTTTACTCTAAATGGGGTGCAAATTCACAGCGAATTAGCTGCGGATTCCGCTCGCACCGCATCGAAATCACAACCTGTTCATGCGAACCGATTGTGGATTGTATGTTAATGACACCCCAAAATCAGTTTGCAAACCGCAGTGCGATTTGCAGAATCAGATCGCGTAAGTGTTCACACCCACGCGTTCCGATTCTGGCGCGGACAAAAAAAAGGGTTCTGCACGAGTTTGGTGCAAATGCGGTGCAATTTGAGCCATACAAAGGCTAAAGATCACTTGAAAGGGTCTCACTGAGTGTCCATGCACTTCTTTGTTTAGATCTGCAGTTGGGATCTTTAGGATTGCCCTTATCAGCAGCATGAATGTTTGTGAAACAAACCAATTTAGATCTGATTAGTACCTTTCACTGAGACTTTGAGTACTGTAAGATCTTGGCATGGGATTGCATGCTATGCACCTCAGGGGTAAGTACATATGGTCAGGGGTAATGACATATGGGGTAAAGTCTTAAGCCCCGTACACACAGGCTAAATGTCGGGAAACAACAGCCGCTTAAAAAAAAAACAAAACGGCTGACATTTGGCCCGTGTGTATGTCAGACGTGCGTGCTGGAAAACCAGCAGCCGACCGACTATCAATCAGCCCTGTTAGCCAATGACAGAAAGCGCTGATTGGAGTGTCCTAGCGAGGGGGGGGGTGTCCCCCTGTCAGAACACAACAGCTCGGCGGGGAAGATCGCTGAACTAACCTCGCATGGTTCTCCGACTGGAGCTGTCAGGTTTTTTTTTCCACGCAACACACTGGGTTGTGCAAAAAAACTGTAGTGTGTATCCGGGCTTAACTCCAGCCAAAACATTTTATTTAATTTTGGATAGCCTAAGGTAGAGTCCTGTTGCTCTGTCTCTACTGGAAAGTGTTACCCTAAGGCCCCTTTCACACGATTGGCTCTCTTGGATCCGCCTGTACGTTTTTCAGGCGGATCTAAGTGACCCACCCATTGACTTCCATGGGCAGGTGGATGTCAGCGGAGATGTGTCCGCTGACACCCGCCTGCCATCCGATCCGACAAAATCTGCTCAAAAAAAATCTGTCCAGCGGATCGGATCAGATGGGATCGGATGAAAACAGACAAGTTGTCCGTTTTCATCTGATCCCCCATAGAGGAGAGTGGGGCTCTGACAGGTCCGTCCCTGCACAGTGAGCAGAGACAGACCTGTCATCTGCCTGCTCAGCGGGGATCAACGGAGCGATCTCCCGCTGAGCTAGCAGAGTCCGCTCAATGGATCCGCTCTGTGCGAACCCAGCCTTATTCTCAGGATCAGAAGTGATAGAGAACTCTTTCTGGAGTAAGGCTCCATTCACACTAGCGCGTTTTTTGATGCATTTTGCATTTTGCAGAAATGCACTGGAATTTTTTAACATGGGTTCCTATGGAACATGTTCACATCAATGCCTTTTTGTTTCTCTGCATTTTTGGAAAGGGTCAGGGACTTTTTTTCATGCAAAATGCAGCGTTTTGCATGTAATAGAATTCAATGGACAAGCATCAAAAACGCAAGTGCACCGTTTTTGCAGCGTTTTTGCAGCGTTTTTGATGCGTTTTTGCCTTTTTTTTTTTTAATTTTTTTTTTAGACTGTAAAAAAAAAAAAAAAACGCAAAACGCAAATCGCGGCAAAAACGCTGCTCAAAAACGTGGCAAGCATGAAAAAAAAAACCTCCAAAAACACCCAAAAGCAACATGCATAGGTGTGAATCGAGCCTAAGAGTGATAGTAATACCTATTTTATCCTCTGTATGTACATTTGTTCTGTCAAAATGGAGGCAAAATCAAATGTTATTAGGCTATTTTCTCTCTGGGTTAAACGTTCTGAGAGTGAATCAGGAAATGACCACAATATGGCCACTAGTTTAGGCTGGTGATAATAGGAAATGAATACTTATTGAATATAATTAACTTGCATAATTCAGTATTTTCCTGATTCACACCAAGGACTTTCGACTTTGAGAGAAAATAGCCTAACAACGATTTTGCCCCCATTCACACAGATTGAATGTACATGCAGTTTTATGGCACAAATAGCTATGTACATTTTTTTTTTATAAATACACCCTTAAGTGTTGGTTACTGCTAAAATCTAAAACTTCTTTTAGACATTGCTGGAAAAGAGCAGGGTTGGAACCTCTCAATTTTTTATTGTTGTAGACAAATCCATCCACCACCAGACCCTTGGTGTTTTCTTATCTCTCTTCAAAGCCTTAAGTCCCCTGGCTTTCTCCTGCTCCGTTCTGTTATCAGCATAACTTATGACAAGTTCTATGTCAACTGTGATAAAACCAGGCTGAATTTTGTGTCGGGGGGGTGCTATAATAGGATGTTTAAACAGCTTACCTGTAAAATCCTTTTCTTTGAAGTACATCACAGGACACAGAGCCATAGTAGTTACTATGTGGGTTATAGGTCACCCTTAGGTGATGGACACTGGCACGCCCTAAATTAAAAAGTACACCCCCTATATAACCCCTCCCACTACTAGGGGTGTGGAATTTAATCGATGCATCGTGATTCGGGGGTCCCCGATGCGGCATCGATGCAACCGATCCAAAAAATTGATGTCGGGTGACGTCATTCTGACTTGCCCCGCCCCTCCCGGAAGAGTGCTCCGAGCGTTTTTGTCAAAATGGCTTTTGTTAATAAACGCAATTGTTATCCATTAAGTGGTGACCGCTGTATGTGTTTTTTTTTTAAATATATGCATCTTCATACCTCGTTTTTTAGTCTGTGTATATAACTGTATAAGCCGCTCATGTGACTGCTCGGTCCGGCCCGCCTCTCTCCTCTCACGTATCTCCTGACATCATCCCCGCCCACCTCTCTTCTGATCTGATAGCTACAGTTGGTGGGCGAGGCTGAGAACTCCCACCAACGTCAGAAGAGACAGAGAGACATGAGACTGAGAGGAGAGAGGCAGGCCAGACTGAGCAGTCACATGACCGGCTTATACAGTTATATACACAGACTAAAAAAATGAGGTATGAAGATGCATATATTTAAAAAAAAACACATACAGCGGTCACCACTTAATGGATTACAATTGCATTTATTAACAAAAGCCATTTTGACAAAAACACAGTTATACACAGACTAAGAAATGAGATGCATATATTTTAAAATGCACATACAGCGGTGGACACTTAATGGATTATAACTGCATTTTTTACCATACAGGTATTTTAACAGCAGTATGTCGAGTACAAATGTGTTTGTACTCTACATACACTGGCTCCTACACATGCTCTGTGCTGACATTATTTCTCCACCCCCCCCCCCCCAGTTTGCACATTCCACTGTGTTAACTCCCAGTGTGCTGGAAGGTGCAAACGGGGGAGCCCAGAGAAATGTCATCACAGACACAGAGACGGTACAGGGAACGTCACAGTGCTGTTTGTCAGTTGCGGATTCTAATCCCTCCTGACCTCCCAGCAGCCATGTGTGTAAATTCCTGTACCTTGTAGTGCACTTTTTAAATTGGAGTTCCACCTGTTTTTTAGTTTATTGAAAGTCAGCAGCTACAAAAAGTGTAGCTGCTGACTTTTAATAATCAGACATTCACCTGTCCCGCGGTCCATCGATGCGGTCGCACGGAGCCTCGCTCCTCTCCCCCTCCTTTCCTCGGCGCCGTCATATCTACTGTGGGCAGTGACACCCGCCCGTGACAGCTTATGGCTTCACAGCCGGGCGCAGACTGCGCGAGCCGCACTGTGCTCTGCCATTGGCCAGCCAATCTTCTGGGACCCAGATGATCGCTGGCAGGGAGGGGCCGCCTAGTAAATTTTTTGTTTATTAAAAGTCAGCAGCTACAAAAAAAGTGTATCTTCTCACTTTTAATAAAAAGACACTCACCTGTCCCACAATCCAGCAGCGTGGCCACCCAAACCCTCCATTCTCTCCCCTGTCTTTCCACAGCACTTGGAATACTACTGTGGGCATCTGATTGTGACAGCTTGCAGCTTCACAGCCGGGTGCGCCTGTCTCACTGCGCTGTCCTGCACAGCCTGGCAATCTTCTGGGAACTGTGATGTGTCCCAGAAGATTGCAGGGAGGAAGGGCCACCTAGGCCTAGTGAAGATGCGCACCCCTACCCACTGCTGGGAGTACCTCAGTTTTGTAGCAAAGCAATACATGTGTATACCAAAGAAGGGAGGGACCTCTGTGTCCTGTGATGTACTTCAAAGAAAAGGATTTTACAGGTAAGCTGTTATAAAAATCCTATTTTCTTATCGTACATCACGGGACACAGAGCCATAGTAGTTACTATGTGGGATGTCCCATAGCAATGCCAACTGAAGGGAGGGAGGCACCAAGAGAATAGAGGACTCATACTGCAGCCTGCAGTACATTGCACCCAAAGGCGATATCCTTATGATCTTTTACATCTACTTGATAGAATCTGGTAAATGTATGGACTGAAGACCAAGTTGCAGCCTTGCAGATCTGAGCCATGGAGGCTTGGTGATGCACTGCCCAAGAAGCACTAACAGCCCTGGAGAAGTCACTTGATGAATCCATTTAGAAATAGTAGATTTCAACGCTGCCTGTCCTCTTTTAGGACTGTCTGGTAACACAAACAAAACATCTTTTTTATGAATCTGAGCGGACACTTTTAATAAACTTTGACTGCTCTCACCACTTCAAGAGAATGCAGTGACCTTTCTTCCACAGAATGAGGTTCTGAAAAAAATGTAGGCCGAATAATATCCTGGTTTAAATGAAAAACCGATACTACCTTCGGTAGGAATTCAGGATGAGGCCGCAATACAACCTCATCCTTATGAATAAACCAATATGGTTCTTTACAAGAAAAAGCAGGCAACTCTGATACTCTTTCCTGCAGAAGATATGGCAACCAAGAAAATTATTTTTCCTCATAAAGAGGACCAAGGGAATATCTTGTATTGGCTCAAAGGCTGCTTTTGTAAAGCCGACAGGACTAAATTTAAGTCCCAAGGGTTCAGGGGTGACCTGACTGGAGGTTTAATCCGCGTTACCCCCTGAATAAAGTTGTGAACCAGAGAGTGTGAAGCAAGTGGTCGTTGAAAAAAACACCAATAAAGCCCACATCTGGCCTTGATAGTACTCAAGGCCAGCTTCATTTCTAATCCTATCTGTAGGAATTTAAGGATCCTACCTATGACATTTTTCCTGGGGTGCCAACCCCTGGATTCACACCAGGAGACATATGCCTGCCAGATTCTATAGTATATGACTATAGGCCAGCTTCCTAGTATTAACCAAGTAGAAACTACTAAAGCTAACAGCCCACGATCTTTTAGAATGTGGGTCTCAATAGCCAAACCACTAAATTTAGCGTTTGTAAGGTAGGATGGAATACCGGACCTTGCGAGAGAAGGTCTGCCCATAGCGGTAGGGTCCAAGGGTCCCCTACCGCCATTTTTACGATCTCAGCAAACCAAGATCTCCTGGGCCACACTGGGGTCACAAGAATAACCTCCTTCCCTTCTTGCTTTATCCTGCGAGAAGGCGCAGAAGCAGCAGAACAGGAGGGAACGCATAGATCAGTGAAAAACAGATCCTATGGAAAAACCAAGGCATCTGTTCCGTATGCCATCGGATCCCTTGTCCTTGACACAAAGTTGTCAATCTTGTTGTTGAATCTGGACGCAAACAGATCCACGTCCAGAACTCCCCATTTTTGGCATAATGACAGAAAGATGTTGAGGTAAAGGGACCATTCTCCCGGGAACAATTGTTGGCAACTCAAGTAGTTCGCCTGCCAATTCCCTATCCCTGGAATGAAAATTGCTGATAGGCAAGGAATGTTGTTTTCCCAAGATAGAATATGATTCACCTCTCTCTGGGCTGCACGACTTTTCGTGCCCCCTTGGTGATTGATATAGGCCACAGCTGTGGCATTGTCAGATTGGATCCTGACAGGACAATTCTGTAGTCTGAGCGTCCAGGCCTCCAGGGCCAGGCGTACTGCCCGAATCTCTAGAATATTGATGGGCAAAGTCATCTCTGATTTGGACC
The DNA here is from genome assembly GCF_042186555.1 of Aquarana catesbeiana. Lineage (NCBI taxonomy): Eukaryota > Metazoa > Chordata > Amphibia > Anura > Ranidae > Aquarana > Aquarana catesbeiana. The sequence goes on from NC_133327.1 coordinate 274,668,881, forward strand.
ATTTCCCTTGGACAGACGTTTCTTCCAGGACTGCTCCCCAGCCCAGAAAGCTGGCATCTGTTGTTACCACCTTTCAGGTAACTAGTAGAAAGGATTTTCCTTTTTGAAGATTCTTGGATATCAACCACCAATTGAGGCTCTGACGCACTTTGGGGGATAAACGTTTTGGGAAGTCCAGAGTTTGGACCTTCTTGTTTCAAGTTGACAGGATACTGTTTTGCAGCAGTCTTGAATGAAACTGCGCATAAGAAACGGCCTCAAAAGAAGCCACCATATTTCCCAACAATTTCAAGTCGAATAGAAAGATTCTTCTTTATTTTGATCAACTGAATCAGTTCCCTTATGGAACTGATCCTTTCCTAGGGCAAAAACACCCACTTCTGAGCTGTATTTATGATCAGCCCCAAGTACTGCAATCTCCTTGATGGTTTTAAGGAGGATTGTTCTAGGTTGAGAATCCAACCTAGGTATCCCAGGTAGCAGACTGTGGTGACCAAACTTTGGTTTTAAGCGGGCTATCGATTGATCTATCAAGAGTAGATCATCTAAGTAGGCTAGTATCGCTATACCTTGAGCCCCTAACCTGATTAAAGGAGGAGCCAGGACCTTCTTAAACACTCAAGGTGCAGTAGCTAGACCGAAGGCAGAGCTACAAACTGGAAATGAAGATTTTCTACCTTGAAGCGTAGAAATTTCTGGTGAGCGGGGAAAATCGGCACATGGAGAAAAGCATCCTTGATGTCGATTTACGCCAGAAGTTCTTCCCCTTGTAGGATAGAGACTACTGATCGGATTGCAAAAAGAACGGTATTCACAAACCGGTTTAGATCTTTGAGATCTAAAATGGGTCTGACATCCCCGTTAGATTTTGGAATCGTGAAAGGTTTGAATAAAAACCCAAATCCTTGCTCTTCCAAGGGGACCACCGATATCACTCTTTGAGACAAGGGATGATCCAAAGCTATAAAGAGAGACTTCTTTTTCACTGGATCTCTGGGAACGTTTGATCTGAGAAAACGAGGAGACGGGAACCCTCGGAACTCTAGTTTGTGACCTAGAATAATTGAGGAAGCCACCCATCTGTCTTGACATTGTTCCTGCCAAACTCTTGAAAACTGAAGAAGCCTTCCCTCTACTCGAGCGAGCGGGGGTGCCCCTTCATAAAAAGGCTTTAGTATTTTGTTTCTGTGGGTTTCCTCCCCCAGGTCCTCTTTTGGCCCTGGGACTAACCCTGAGGTTTACCTCTTGAACATGACGGTGGAGGCCATCATGACTGCCTGGAGGCTGATGCCCCTGGCACCGGAGAAGAAGCATGCTTAAACTTCTTTTTAACCGGTAAAAGGGAACTTTTTATTAGAAATTCTTTGGATATACCTATCCAGATTGTCTCCAAATAACAGTTCACCATGAAATGGCAAACTGGCCAAGAGCTTTTGCATGGCGCTTTGGCTGACCAATTTTTCCATAGGATTCTATGCACATGTACCAGCCCTAGCATGAGCCGTGAGGCCAGGAGAATAGAATCTTTCATATCATCTACTGTAAAACAGAACGCTTCTGATATCCCGGCCAAATCTTGGGCCTGCTGATCAGGAATAATCTTGAGTACCTCCATAAACTGGTCCTTTAAGGACTGAGATACTCTGATCGCTGCCAGCGCAGGCTGAATTCCAACTTCTTATCTGTTGTATCCTCTAGCATATGAGCATTGTCTACTGGACAAGTCAGGTACAGAGGATATAGCAGCGTCAACTGCTGGAAATCCCCATTTCTTATAGAATTTTTCCTCCATAGGATAAAGTATTGAAAACTTTTTTGGAGGAAAAAACTGTTTATCTGGGTGCTCCCACTCAGAATACATACGCTTTTTTAGCCATGAATGGATAGGAAAAGCATGAACATATTGAGGAGGCTTTAATGAACCCAAACCAGAAGTGGGCTCATCGATTGACTGCGTTTATTGGCAGTAAAAATGTGGAGTGGACCAATTTAGTGAGAGACTGTACCAACCACCTTTCCTGCGAACCTGATCCTTTCGTATTAGGTTCTTCGGACATCAGCCTCTTCCTGGTCCCTTGAGAGAAATTTATCATCCCTCGCCCCTTGTTCCTCATCATGAGGGTCCTGAGCAATGGACGGGAACCTGTTATGCTTAGTCCCACTCTGGGATGAGATTAAAGCATCAATTCTTTTGCTCCAAAGTTAGTGGTTGGAGAAAAAACCTCCTTAGTCATATATACAGGGGCTGTACTGCTAAAAGCAGCTGCAACCCTTGCCCCTCCTGATGGCTCATTCTGACCAGCCATATTACTCTCAGTAGAGGATGCCCTCTTTTTTCAGATGGGTCTAGGCTCCTTAGTGACTATAGTCTTTCTAGTCTTTCCTTTTTTGAGGTGATTTTAACCTCCCTTCCGACCATAGCCTGATGCACAAAGCAGAGGTACTACCAGAAGGAATGCATGCATTGCTTGAGCAATAGTCCAGCTCTGCTGTTGCTATTAATGCTCAGCCTGATGCAGTAGTAAATGTGTCAAAGGAATGCCTGTGTCGCCAAACCTCATATATACCTTCGCTCTTGTGTCCCTCCGCAGCTTAAAACAGCAAAAAATGTGTCTTTAAAACACACAGTCCCCGCCCTGGGCGTTGGAGGACGCCAATGCCGCGGTAAGCCCCGTCGCTACGGCCCTTCCTCTCTCCTTTCAAAAGAAAGCTTTTCCCGCACGAGCGCGGGCTCCAATCTTATGGGATCAACAGAGAGAGATGGCGGAGGGGGGCCTAGAAGCCACCGAGTGGCGTGCCGTTCATGCTTCTTTTTTTTTTTCTTTTTAGCGCTCTTTCCCTAAAGGAAAAACAGCACAGGGGGCGTCTGGTGGGGAGGCAACCCCCCCAGACTTACCGGGGGTCTGCTGCCAGCCGGAGGAAGAGAAAACTGCTGTTCCCTGGACACATCGTGGGCTCTCTGAGACGCATGAGACGTAAGTGCTCTTTACAGCCCCCAGTGGTGACACATAGGCATGACAACATTTACTAATTAAAGGAGACATTCATAAGAAAATTTAGAAAATTTCTTAGAAAAACTCCACTTACCTTTCCCGCCGCAGGGTTTTCTGTGGTAAACCAACAGACCCAATGTTCACCCTTCACGGTGGGTTCCGTTAAACTTTCAGGAGCTGGAGATCATCGAGGAAACCCACAATCCTGGACCTGTAATAGCACCTCTGCCAGTAAAACTTTATGGCCTTAATACCAAAAAGTACTGGATCCCGGGGTCCAGCTCTCTAAAAAGAGAAGCGTTATAGGCAAGACCTCATTTCTTCGGATATGAGGCCCGGGTACCATTCAATTCGGCCAAAAAAATATTTTGAATGGATCTGGCTGCATGGCTAGCCCCAGCAAGGATTGCTCCAGTGGAGCTCAGCACAGCACATCTTTACTCGTGACCAACACCTTAGACACTGACGAAAAAAACTAAGGTACTCCCACCAGTGGGAGGGGTTATATAGGGAGTGCACTTTTTAATTTAGGGCATGCCTGTGTCCATCACCTGAAGGTGGCCTATAACCCACATAGTAACTACTATGGCTCTGTGTCCTGTGATGTACGGTAAGAAAAATAGATTAGCAGAGAGCGGGTCTATTCACAGCACAGCTCTGCAAGTCTCTGCCTATGTGGAGGGGGGTGTGTGCCTTTCCTTCAATCAGCTGTCTGCCAGTGTAAGCAAAGAATCCACACACACAGTTGAATCAGGAAGAGAACATTCTAACAGGATGTGCACTTTCTAAACAGTAAATAAAGCTGAAAACAGCAGATATATATTTAAAACTTATGTAGGAGGATTTGTTTCATCTCTGTGTGTAGCACCCTGTTTAGGCAGGGTTGCTCCTAAATTTACCTGCCAGGTGAAGTTACCTTGGAATTGCTGCACTTCTCTCTTCTGCTGCTAGGTGGCCATGTACCTGGTGACATTAGATAAGACAAGGGCAAAGCAAGGACAGATTAGAGTATATGGGGTATCTCAGCAAATGGGCAGGGGTTTTCTTAAATCCCTTGGCCTGGTGGGAGAACCTATATATTTGGGTGGAGTCAGGTGATCTGGGTTCTGTGCCACCTGGCTGCTAGGCCAGAGTTTGGGCCTATCCCAGGCACATTTGGCTGCTAGGCTGTCTGAGGGCCTATCCAGAAACAAGAGAGCAGCGTTGGGTTGGCTTGCAGTCCAACCAGAAGTGGCGGTTCTGCCGGTCAGAGAACCTGTCATGGTCGAAGTTAGAGGGAAAGCTGTCGCCGCTAAGACACCAACCACCTTGTTACCAGGGACCACAGTGAGTAGCTGAAGCAAGTACCAGAGCAGTATTCTCACCAACCAGGGACGGTGAAAAATTGGGAAATTTCAGTAGGTGTCAAGCCAGGGACCCAGCCAGTGGAGGTGACGCTTGCAGAGCAGCTTTGTGTGTCAAGCCAGGGACCCAGCCAGCAGAGGTGACGGTTGCAGAGCAGCCTTGTGTGTCAAGCCAGGGACTGAGCAGGCCAGTGGGGTGAAGCTTGAGAAGTATCTGGAGTGCCAAGCTAGGGACCCAGCAGAGAAGCGGGGGTGATGCTTGAGGAAGATACTAAAGTGAAGATTGGAAGAGCTCACAGGATTTTGGTAGCAGTGAATCAGCAAGTCTCTAGAGAGAGAGACTGGGAGCTCAGTGGGTTGAGAACCTACAAGAAGTGACTGTAGAGAAAGTAAAGGAGTTCATTACAACTTGTGTTAGGAACTGTTCTAAGACTGGTGCCATAGGAGACAACATTCTTACTTATGCAGATATGGTGTCTTGGTGGATGCGTTTTCCTGCATGGCTGTCTACCTGAAGAAGTCTCAGAGTCTGTTAATTAACATTGCAACTACTTAACGGTGTCCTGGCCCTAACCCTCTCTCCCAAAGTTCTGTTCAAGAGAAATAAAATCTCTTTGCATTCAAGAAGTGTCTGCCGGCCATGAATCTATCTTGCATTACACCCACTATGCCTTACAATCCACTCTACACAGAAATATGTCTGTAACTCTTGGCCCTGGAGGTTCTCATTAGACTAAATGAGGCCTGGGACCTTGCTACATATGTATCATATGAGGCTGTTCACTTCACTGGGTATAGGAGAGGGTTTACATCCGCTTTAAGATGAAGTTCACATGATGTCTTGGGAGACATCCTTTTCTATATAAACAAAATTCTTGAAGCATTGTTCAACAGAGTTTACAGTGCTCTGCTACAGAGCGCTCCTCATCCAGTATGCAGACCACCGTACCCCAGACCTGATTAGAGATCTGGAGCACAGCAGGTCACATTTTGGGCACCAGGGTTTGAAAAAGTAATTTCAATAAAAAAAAAGTCTAGAAATAAATACACCGTATCTTAGCCCCGATTCACGCTACTGCGACTTGTCATGCAACTTGAGAGTTCATGACAAGTCACACCCTCCAATAACTGCAATGGATCCATTCTAATCAGTGCAACTCAACTGCTTTGACTTAGAACAAGGTTCCATGTTATATAGCGCAGTGCTTGTGCTGTGTCATTTGGCTCCCTGTAACAACTAAAATACCCGATCCTGCTTGGTTATGAGCTCCCCTCTGTAAACTGATCACGGTATATCATGGCTGCCGAGCCCTGACACCGCGGTCAGTTTACGTGCCTCCGTGATCTGCTGCTATCTGCAGCTCTCCTGTGTCTCCCTCTGTCCTCCTCCCACCTCTTCTCCTTCTCCCTGCCTGTCAGCTCTCACTAGCACCGCTCTACTTTTCTCCCCGCTGCTACAAAACTATCTGATCTTTATATTATCCCTATTGTTAGATAAAGACCTGTATCCTAGTGCCTGTGCGTTATAAAAAAAAAAGAAAAAAAAAAGCAGATTTCTACCTGTTTTAACAGCATCTCCCTGCGATCACGTGACTCCCAGCTCTCTCCTCCCCGCCTCCTTGGCTGATGTCAGTGGGGGAATCTCAGCCCCGCCTGCTGAAGCTATCAGACTGGGAGAGGAGAGAGCCGGGAGTCATGTGATCGCCAGGAGATGCTGTTAAAACAGGTAGAAATCGGCTTTTTTTTTTTTAGAAAGCACAGGCACTGGGATACAGGTTTTTATCTAACAATGGGGATGATATAAAGATCACATAGTGGTTTAACAACCACTTTAACCTTTTAAATGAACTGCCACATGGTTGGCAATCTATTCTTTTTTGTGACACTCCCAGCTTTCTACCTGTGTGAAAGAGATTTACAATAATGAAGGGAGTGCTAGAACTGCATACCTCGCAACTTTAGAACTTGAGAATGAGGAACACTTGAGGCTGATGAAAGCATGTGGCACGTCACGTCACCTTAATGTATAGGATGCATTAAGGTGAAAAAACAGGAGGGTTTATAACCCCTTTAAGGGGCATGGTTAAACAAAAACAATCCCCCAACCCCCCCACCACCATCCCTCTCCCATATCACCCCATCATTACACAGGACCCCTTCCTAACGCTACCCTCCATTGTTACACAGGGCCCCCTTCCTCATACTAACCCCATCATTAAACACAGAGGTCATTGCTGAGGGTGGAGAGGCAGGGAGGGGGTTATTTCTTTAGGGTGAAGCGGGGGGGGGTTTTGTTTAGGGTGGAAAGACAGGGAGGGGGGTTATTTGACAGGGAGGGGGGTTATTTGTTTAGGGTGGAGAATCGGGGGGGGATTGTTTAGGGTGGTGAGGCAGGAAGGGGGGTTGTTGTTTAGGGTGGAGAGGAAGGGAGGGGGGTATTTGTTTAGAATGGCGAGGCAGGGAAGGGGGTTATTGTTTAGGGTGGAGAGGCAGGGAGGTGGGTTATTGTTTGGGGTGGAGAGGCAAGGAAGGGCTTTATTGTTTAGGGTGGAGAGGCAGGGAAGGAGGATTATTGTTTAGGGTGGAGAAGCAGGGATAGGGGGGCTATTGTTTAGTGTGGAAAGGCAGGGGGGGGTTGTTTAGCATGGAGAGGCATGGAGGGTTTTTTTGTTTAGAATGGAGAGGCAGGGGGGTTATTTGTTTAGGGTGGAGTGGCAGGGAGGGTTTTATGTTTAAGGTGGAGAGGCAGGGATAGGGAGGTTATTGTTTAGGGTGGAGTGGCAGGCGGGGGGGGGGGGTTGTTTAGGGTGGAGAGGCAGAGAGGGAGGGTTTGTTTAGGGTGGAGAGGCAGGGAGGGGGGTTTGTTTAGGGTAGAGAGGCAGGGAGGGGTTGTTTAGGGTGGGGTGGCCGGCAGGGGGGGTTCATTTAGGGTGGAATGGCAGGCAGGGAGAGTTTGTTTAGGGTGGAGTGGCAGGCAGGGGGAGTTTGTTTAGGGTAGAGAGGCAGGCAGGGGGGTTTGTTTAGGGTGGAGTGGCAGGTGGGGGGTTGTTAATGGTTGAGTGGCAGGGAGGGGGTGTTTGTTTAGGGTGGAGTGGCCGGGGGGTTTGTTTAGGGTGGAGAGGCAGGGGGGTTTAGGGTGGAGTGGCAGGGAGGAAGGGTTTGTTTAGGGTGGAGTGGCAGGGAGGGTTTGTTTACAGTAAAGAGGCCGAGGGGAGGGTTTGTTTAGGGTGGAGTGGCAGGGAGGGGGGTTTGTTTAGGGTGGAGTGGCAAGAAGGGGGGGTTTAAGGTGGAGTGGTAGGAAGGGGGGGTTTGTTTAGGGTGGAGTGACAGGGGGGTGGGTTATTGTTTAGGGTGGAGAGGCACGGAAGGGGGTTATTGTTTAGGGTGGAGAGGCAGGGAAGGAGGGTTATTGTTTAGGGTGGAGAAGCAGGGATAGGGGGGCTATTGTTTAGGGTGGAGAGGCAGGGGGGTTGTTTAGCATGGAGAGGCAGGGAGGGGTTTTATGTTTAGAATGGAGAGGCAGGGGAGTTACTTGTTTAGGGTGGAGTGGCAGGGAGGGTTTTATGTTTAGGGTAGAGAGCCAGGAATAGGGGGGTTATTGTTTAGGGTGGAGTGGCAGGCAGGGGGGAGTTGTTTAGGGTGGAGAGGCAGAGAGGGAGGGTTTGTTTAGGGTGGAGAGGCAGGAAGGGTGGTTTGTTTAGGGTAGAGAGGCAGGGAGGGGTTGTTTAGGGTGGGGTGGCTGGCAGGGGGGGTTCGTTTAGGGTGGAGTGGCAGGCAGGGGGAGTTTGTTTAGGGTGGAGAGGCAGGCAGGGGGGTTTGTTTAGGGTGGAGAGGCAGGGAGAGGGGGTTTGTTTAGGGTGGAGTGGCAGGTGGGGGGGTTGTTAATGGTTGAGTGGCAGGCAGGGGGGTTTGTTTAGGGTGGAGTTGCGGGGGGGGTTGTTTAGGGTGGAGTGGCAGGGACGGGGTGTTTGTTTAGGGTGGAGTGGCGGGGGGGTTTGTTTAGGGTGGAGAGGCAGGGGGGTTTAGGGTGGAGTGGCAGGGAGAAAGGGTTTGTTTAGGGTGGAGTGGCGGGGAGGGTTTGTTTAAAGTAAAGAGGCAGATGGGAGGGTTTGTTTAGGGTGGAGTGGCAGGGAGGAGGGTTTGTTTAGAGTGGAGTGGCAGGAAGGGGGGGTTTGTTTAAGGTGGTGTGGTAGGAAGGGGGGGTTTGTTTAGGGTGGAGTGGCAAGGGTGTTTGCTTAGGTGGAGAGGCAGGAGGGGTTGTTTATGGTGGAGAGGCCAGTTGGTGGGGGGGTTTGTTTAGGGTGGAGATTAGAGATGAGCCGAACACCCCCCCGGTTCACTTCGCACCAGAGAATGCGAACAGGCAAAAGGTTTGAGCGAACATGCGAACCCTATTAAAGTCTATGGGACACTAACATGAAAAAACAAAAGTGCTCATTTTAAAGACTTTTATGCAAGTTATTGCCATAAAAAGTGTATGGGGACCAGAGTATTGCCCTAGAGGACATGTATCAATGCAAAAAAAAGTTTTTAAAACTACCGTTTTTTTTAGGAGCAGTGATTTTAATAATGCTTAAAGTGAAACCAGTTCCTGTCCAGTTCTGGGCACCAGTCCTCAGGAAGGATGTACTGGAAATGGAGCGAGTACAAAGAAGGGCAACAAAGCTAATAAAGGGTCTGGAGGATCTTAGTTATGAGGAAAGGTTGCGAGCACTGAACTTATTCTCTCTGGAGAAGAGACGCTTGAGAGGGGATATGATTTCAATATACAAATACCATACTGGTGACCCTACAATAGAAATAAAACTTTTTCGCAGAAGAGAGTTTAACAAGACTCGCGGCCACCCATTAAAATTAGAAGAAAAGAGGTTTAACCTTAAACTACGTAGAGGGTTCTTTACTGTAAGAGCGGCAAGGATGTGGAATTCCCTTCCACAGGCGGTGGTCTCAGCGGAGAGCATTGATAGCTTCAAGAAACTATTAGATAAGCACCTGAATGACCGCAACATACAGGGATATATAATGTAATACTGACACATAATCACACACATAGGTTGGACTTGTGTCTTTTTTCAACCTCACCTACTATGTAACTATGTAACTATAGGAAACAATAAACATGAAATATTCCTTTAAATATCAGGCCTGGGCGGGTCCCCTTAGTCTGCATGTAAAGTGGCGCATCTGTGTGATGTGTAGAACAGTGCCGCAGCAAAATTACATTTCTAAAGGAAAAAATGTCATATAAATTTGCTCGAGGCTGTAATTTATTGCCGTCTCCTGGCAATATAGATGAAAAATCAAGGGAAAAAACAGCGTGGGTCCCCCCAAGTCCATACTTGACCCTTTTCGGCTTATTGTGGTTTTTACTTTTTGACATGTTTTTTGGCCGCTTGCTCAGATAAGGATCTGGCATGGATTTTGGGGGGACCCCACGCTAATTTTTTTTTACATTTTGGCGTGGAGTTCCCCTTAAAACCTATGCCAGACCCAAAGGGCCTGGTATGGATTTTGGGGGGACCCCACGCAGTTTTTTTTTTAATTTTGGTATGGAGTTCCCCTTAAAAATCTATACCAGACTCAAAGGGCCTGGTATGGATTTGGGGGGGGGGCATGGGTTTTTTTCCTAATTCTGTCATAGGGTAAGTAGATGGCTACAATCCTTACTATATACAGTTCGTGTTGGCATAGGCATGTGTGTGCGCATGCACACCTATACATATGTGTGTGGGCACCTATGTGCACATATACAGTATCTCACAAAAGTGAGTATACCCCTCACATTTTTGTTAATATTTTATTATATCTTTTCATGTGACAACACTGAGGATATGACACTTTGCTACAATGTAAAGTAGTGAGTGTACAGCTTGTATAACATCGTCAATTTGCTGTCTCCTCAAAATAACTCAACACACAACCATTAATGTCTAAACTGCTGGCAACAAAAGTGAGTACACCCTTAAGTGAAAACGTCCAAATGGGGCGCAAAGTGTCAATATTTTGCGTGGCCACCATTATTTTCCAGCACTGCCTTAACCCTCTTGGGCATGGAGTTCACCAGAGCTTCACAGGTTGCCACTGTAGTCCTCTTCCACTCCTCCATGATGACATCACAGAGCTGGTGGATGTTAGCAACCTTGCACTCCTCCACCTTACGTTTGAGAATGCCCCACAGATGCTCAATAGGGTTTAGGGCTGAAGACATGCTTGGCCAGTCCATCACCTTTACCCTCAGCTTCTTTAGCAAGGCAGTGGTCGTCTTGGAGGTGTGTTTGAGGTCGTTATTATGTTGGAATACTGCCCTGCGGCCCAGTCTCTGAAAGGAGGGGATCATGCTCTGCTCCAGTATGTCACAGTACATGTTGGCATTCATGGGTCCCTCAATGAACTGTGGCTCCCCAGGCAGCACTCATGCAGCCCCAGACCATGACACTCTCACCACCATGCTTGACTGTAGGCAAGACACACTTGTGTTTGTACTCCTCACCTGGCTGCCACCACACACGCTTGACACCATCTGAACCAAATAAATATATCTTAGTCTCATCAGACCACAGGACATATTTCAGTAATCCATGTCCTTAGTCTGCTTGTCTTCGGCAATCTGTTTGTGGGCTTTCTTGTGCATCAACTTTAGAAGTGGCTTCTTTCTGGGACGACATGCAGACCAATTTGATGCAGTGTGCAACGTATGGTCTGAGCACTGACAGGCTGACCTCCCACCCCTTCAACCTCTCCAGCAATGCTGGCAGCAATCATATGTCTATTTCCCAAAGACAACCTCCGGATATGATGGTGAGCACGTGCACTCAACTGCTTTGGTCGACCGTGGGGAGGCCTGTTCTGAATGGAACCTGTCCTGGTAAACTGCTGTATGGTCTTGGCCACCGTGCTGCAGTGTCAGGGCTGGGCACAGGCCTTCCTTCTCTGAGCTGGCCGCTCAGCTGTCAGCTAATTGTCAGCTCCCATCTCTTTCCACAGTTACCCAGCTGTTGTTGATTCTGCTCATCAGTCCTGCCTACTTAAAGTCGTCCAGCTCACTTGATCTCTGCCTTCGCCTTTGTCAACATCACAGAGACTTTCTCCTGCATTCCTGTTGAAGACTTGCTCAGCTGACGTTCCTTCTGGCTCCTGATCCTGCTTGCTGTACTACTACATTTATCTCCATCTCTCTGACATTTGCTTAGCTAACTATCCAATCCGGTTACTGAACTCTGGCTTGTTTTCACTACGCTTACTCTGTTTACCTTATTATTATTATTATTAAACAAGTGTGATTTAACTATACTTCTGTCTCGGTCTGATTCATGGTCCCTGATAGTAGGCGAAGGCCATGAATTCAGAAGATACAGTCAATCCACTTGTTGGTAATATATTTTCCAGATTGGATGAGCAAGATCACCGCATGGATCAGTTTGCCATAGCGTTACAAACACTCCTGAGTCACACGGCTTACCTGGAGTCTCCCACTGTGGCTGCTCTGGTACAACCTGATTTGCAGGCCGTCCCTGCTGCTGCGCCAGTCTCTGTGCAGGCACCCACCTCGAGTATTACCTCTATAAAAGGTATGTCTAGTTCCGCTCCACTTCCCCAGCGATTTGGGGGCAATCCAGTTCAATGCAGAGGGTTTCTCAACCAGGTTGAGATTTACTTTGAGATGCTGCCCCAGGCGTTTCCCACGGACAGGAGCAAAGTAGGTTTCATGATATCCTTGCTTTCTGAGAGAGCCTTGGCCTGGGCAAACCCTCTATGGGAGACGCAAAAACCTGTTGTCTTGAGTTACACTGACTTTGTGGCCTCCTTTAAAAGGGTATTTGACGTTCCCGCAAGCTCCGCTTCTGCTGCCAAGTGCCTCATGTCCATCAAACAGAGAACGAGAACTGTTGCCGACTACGCCACTGAATTCCGTACTCTGACAGCAGAGGTTGCTTGGAACAGTGAGGCCCTCATTGCTGCTTTTTCTCATGGTCTCTCGAATTCCATCAAGGATGAGATAGCAGCCTGAGATATACCCACTGAGCTGGAGAGGTTGATCACGTTTGCCATCCTTATTGACTCCAGACTCAGAGAAAGACTCTCTTTTAAGGAGCGCTTGCGGAAGCCTCCTGTACATTTGCCTCCGAGCTTTGCAGTCCCATCCGTGCCTCCCTCACCTCCCATGCCTCCTGGTACCGAGTCGGTCAGTGAAGATGTACCCATGCACTTGGGCTTCACATGTCTCTCTGCGGATGAGAGAGCCTTTAGGAGGAGGGAGAGATTGTGCCTTTATTGTGGCCAGGCAGGTCACTTTTTTAAGTCTTGTCCTACCCGTCCAGGGAACGCCCGAACCTTGAGGTCCGGTCATGGACAGACCTTAGGTGGCGTTGTTTTGTCACCAGTTATCCAGAAGGATAAGCCCCTGGTTTTGGTCACCCTTTCTTGGGCTGAGTCGTCCATCGAGATACAGGCTCTAATTGACTCTGGGGCTGCAGGCCTGTTCATTGATGCTGCCTTTGTATTACAGCACTTGATTCAGCTGCAGCTGCGTGACACTCCACTTGCCATTGAGGCTCTTGACGGGAGACCTCTACAGTCTGCCCATGTGACTCATGAGACAGTTCCGTTGTCCATGGCCGTAGGGGCTCTTCACCATGAGATAATCCAATTCCAAGTTATTTCCTCACCTAGGTTTCCGCAGGTTATTGGTTATCCTTAGTTACAGAGGCACAACCCCTCTTTTGATTGGCCCCGTGCTGAGATTCTCACCTGGTCACCACAATGCAGTGAGACATGCTTCCAGAAGGTAGCTAAGGTCCTGTGCACCTCTTCACTCTCCTCCTTGCCGGAGGAGTACCGCAATTTAGCAATGTCTTTGACAAAGGTCAAGCCGGTAGTTTGCCTCCACACCAGTCTTATCATTGCGCAATTGACCTTCAACCTGGTGCCATACCCCCTCGTGGCCGGGTTTACCCTTTGTCGGTCTTGGAGGATAAGGCCATGGAGCAGTATGTTGCAGACGCACTTTCTCAAGGTTTCATTTGCAAATCCTTGTCTCCTGCTGGTTTCTTCTTTGTGAAGAAGAAGAGCGGTGAACTGAGACCTTGTATTGATTATAGGGGTCTCAGTCATTTCACGATTAAGAATGCCTATCCGATTCCGTTGATTACAGAGTTATTTGACCGCCTCAAGGGAGCAATGGTTTTCATGAAGCTTGATTTGAGAGGAGCATACAATCTCGTGCGGATTAAGGAGGGCGACAAGTGGAAAACTGCGTTTATTACCAGAACAGGCCATTATGAGTACCTCGTAATGCCTTTTGGCCTTTGTAACACCCTGGCAGTTTTCCAGGAATTTATTAACGCTATCCTCCAAGATTTGTTGCAGTTATGTGTGGTGGTTTATCGCAATGATATCCTCATATTTTCCAAGTCTCAGGAGAGCCACCACACAGATGTCTGTCGTATGCTTCAGAAACGAAGAGAAAACAATCTCTATTGTAAACCGGAGAAGTGAGAGTTCCATCGTGAACAGGTTAAATTCCTGGGCTATATCATTTCCACTGCTGGTTTTTTAATGGACCCAGAGAAACTTTCAGAAGTCCTACAGTGGCCCCGACCCGTGATTTTACATCCTCTGCAGCGTTTCCTGGGCTTTGCCAACTATTATCGGAAGTTTATTTGTAACTTTTCGTCTCTGGTCAAGCCCCTGACTGATATGATCAGAAAGGACGGTAACCCACAGATTTGGTCTCCGGAGTCCATTAAGGCCTTTGAGAGTCTCAAGGCTGTCTTTGTTTCTGCTCCTGTGTTGGCACATCCTAATCCTACGTTGCCTTTTATCCTAGAAGTTGATGCTTCTGAGACTGGAGTTGGCGCCCTTCTGTCTCAACGTCATAACTCTAAGAGCGCTATGCATCCGTGTGGCTACTTTTCCAAGAAATTGTCACCTGCAGAGTGTAATTATGAGATTGGTGACAGAGAGCTGTTGGTGATCATTTTAGCCCTGAAAGAATGGAGACATCTCCTTGAAGGTACCACTGTGCCAGTTCTCATCCTTTCTGACCATAAGAATCTCACATTCTTGTCTTTGGCTAAGTGCCTCTCTCCCAGAAGGACGCGATGGGCTCTTTTGTCGATTTTTAATTACAATGTCACATTCTTACCCGGTACTAAGAATGTAAGGGCTGATGCCTTGTCACAACAATTTTTCTCTACTTCCAGGTTGGAGTCGGTTCCGGTTCCTGTGATTCCTCCTGATCGTATTCTGGCTACGGTTCGCACCAGTCTTACTTCTCCTTTGGGTGACAAAATTCTTGCTGCTTAGGTCCATGCTCCTCCTGAGAAACCTTGTGACCGCTGCTTTGTCCCAGAGAGTCTCCGTACTAGCGTGCTCCAGACTTGCCATTCTCCCAAGGCAGCTGGCCACCCTGGGAAGAATCAACTCGTTTGGGCCATTTCCCAACAATTCTGGTGGCCTAGTCTATGGGCTGATGTAACTGCCTTCGTAGCTGCCTGTTCCGTGTGGGCCTCCTACAACCCATACCCAATGAAGAGAGGCCCTGGACCACCTGTCTATGGATTTCATTGTGGAGTTACCCAACTCCCAAGGCAACACTGTTATCCTTGTGGTGGTTGACCGGTTCTCAAAGATGTGTCATTGTATTCCACTTATGAAGTTGCCCACTTCTAAGGAACTGGCTTCCATTTTTGCTCGGGAGATCTTTCGCTACCCAAGGTAATTGTCTCAGACAGGGGTAGTCAGTTTGTCTCCTGGTTCTGGCGAGCCTTTTGTGCACAGTTGGGAATTCAGCTTGCTTTCTCCTCTGCGTATCACCCGCAGTCTAATGGGGCCGCAGAACGAGCCAGTCAGTCCTTGGAGCAATAGTTTTGTTGCTATATTTCTGACCATCATAACAACTGGTTAGACCTATTACCGTGGGCAGAGTTTGCTCACAACAGTGCCTTGAATAATGCTTCCTGATTGTCCCCGTTTATGGCGAATTATGGTTTCCAACCTTCCATGTTGCCTGACTCGTTTGTTCCGCAGAGTATTCCTGTGTTAGAGGAGCATCTCTTTAGTCTTCGTTCCACTTGGGCACAAGTTCAGGAGGCTTTGCAACATGCTAACAACAGGTACAGACTCCATACTGACTGCAGACGCCTGCCTGCACCTTCCTACCAGGTTGGGGACAGAGTCTGACTGTCGTCTCGAAAACCTCCAACTTCGTGTTCCTTCTTTGAAGTTCGCACCTCGGTTTATTTGGCCTTTCCGTATCCTTCGCAGGGTTAACCCAGTGGCTTACGCCTTGGACCTTCCTCCTAGTATGCGCATCTCAAATGTGTTTCAGGTCTCTTTTTTGAAACCTTTGGTGTGCAATCGCTTTACCACCTCGGTGCCACGTCCTCACCCTATACAGGTTGAGAACCATGAGGAGTATGAAGTACAGTCCATTGTTGATTCCTGTAGGTTCCGTGGGTGCATACAGTACCTGGTGCTTTGGAAGGGGTACGGTCCGGAGGAACGCTCTTGGGTCTCATCCTTGGACGTACATGCCCCTGTCCTCCTCCATGATTTCCATAGACGTTTTCCCCTCAAGTCCAGTGGTCCTCCGAGGGAGAGGGGTCGTTGAGGAGTGGGTACTGTCAGGGCTAGGCTCAGCCCTTCCTTCTCTGAGCTAGCTGGCCGCTGTTGTTGATTCTGCTCGTCAGTCCTGCCTACTTAAAGTCATCCAGCTCACTTAATCTATGCCTTCGCCTTTGTCACCATCACAGAGACTTTCTCCTGCGTTCCTTTTGAAGACTTGCTCGGCTGACGTTCCTTCTGGCTCCTGATCCTGCTTGCTTTACTACTACGTTTATCTCCAGCTCTCTGACATTTGCTTGGCTGACTACCCAATCCTGTTACTGAACTCTGGCTTGTTTTGACTACACTTACTCTGTTTACCTTATTATTATTATTATTATTATTATTAAACAAGTGTGATTTAACTATACTTCTGTCGCGGTCTGATTTATGGTCCCTGATATGCAGCTCAGTTTCAGGGTCTTGGCAATATTCTTATAGCCTAGGCCATCTTTATGTAGAGCAACAATTCTTTTTTTCAGATCCTCAGAGGGTTCTTTCTTTGCCATGAGGTTCCATGTTGAACCTCCAGTGACCAGTATGAAAGAGTGAGAGCAATAACACCAAATTTAACACGGTTCTCAAAGATGTGTCATTGTATTCCACTTAAGAAGTTGCATTTTGGGAGTCTCCCACATGTCTTTTCGCAAACTCAAAACGTGCCATTTTGTTTTTTGCTGCATGTAATGGCTTTCTTCTGGCCACTCTGCCATAAAGCCCAACTCTATGGAGCGTACGGCTTATTGTCGTCCTATGTACAGATACTCCAGTCTTTGCTGTGGAACTCTGCAGCTCCTTCAGTGTTACCTTAGGTCTCTGTGCTGCCTCTCTGATTAATGCCCTCCTTGCACGGTTTGAGGTGTGTGGCTGTCTCTTGGCAGGGTTGCTGGTGTGCCAAGTTCTTTCTATTTGGTTATGATAGATTTCATGGTGCTCCTAAGGATCATCAAAGATTTGGATATTTTTTTCCTAACCCTGACTTGTACTTCTCAACAACATTGTCCCTTACTTGTTTGGAGAGTTCCTTGGTCTTCATGGCAGTGTTTGGTTAGTGGTGCCTTTTGCTTAGGTGTTGCAGCCTCTGGGGCCGTTCAAAAAGGTGTGCATATGTAATAACAGATCGTGTGACACTTAGATTGCACACAGGTGGACATCATTTCACTAATTATGTGACTTCTGAAGGTAATTGGTTGAGCCAGAGCTTTTTACGGGCTTCATAACAAAGGGGCGAATACATACGCACGTGCCAATTATTTTTTTTAATTCTGAAAAATAGTTTTATGTATATATTTTTCTAATTTTAATTCACCAACTCAGAATATTAAGTTCTGATCCATCACATATAAGTCAGATTAAAAAAAACATTGAACTAAAGACTGTAATGTAACAAAATAGGTAAAAAACCAAGGGGGTGAATACTTTTGCAAGGCACTGTAATACTGCTCCTTTACCCCTATCTGGGACCTGGGACTTGGCTGTATTTACTATATGTGATGCTTCTCTAGTCCAATAACCCTGTGTATTGGGGGTGATGGGCAGTGTGCTGGGTGTTCAGCATGGGTAGATGCCCCCTCGTTCCCCACCTCTACTGGATTGTACTCAACTTCGTCTTCATTACCTACTCCCCACCAAGGCCAATTCTGACATTTCACTCCTACATGTAAAAAATCTTTTTTTTTTTGCTAGAAAATCACTCAGAACCCCAAAAATATTATATATGGTTTTTTAGCAGAGACCCTAGAAAATAAAATGGTTGTTGTTATGTTACACAGTATTTGCGCAGTGATTTTTCAAATGGAGTTTTTTTGGGAAAACATACACTTTAATGAATTTTAATGTAAAAAAAAAAAAAACACAATATATATATAACCCAATTTTTTGTAATGATGCTGTCACACTGAGTAAATAGATACCCAACAGGTCAAGCTTTAAAATTGTGCACGGTCGCGGAATGGTGCCAAACTATGGTACTTAAAAATCTCCATAGGCAATGCTTTAAGATTTTTTACATGTTGCCAGTTTAGAGTTACAGAGAAGGTCTAGTGCTAGAATTATCACTCTTGCTATAATGTTAGTGGCGATACCTCACATGTGTAGTGCAAACACCGTTTACATATGTAGGCGTGACCTACTTATGCGTTCGCCTCTGCATGCAAGTGCCGGGGGCACGTTAAACTTTTTCTTTAGTATTTTTTTGACAGCTATTATTCCCATTGCAAGATATGTAAACATTCTTTGTGATAGAAATAATGCACGACAGGTCCCCTTTATGGAGACATCTGGGGTCTATAAGACCCCAGATATCTCCTCTACCCTGGAAAGCATGAGATTAAAAAAAAAACATTGTTTCTAGGGAAAAAATGGCAGAGTTTGCAACTGCCAGAGCCGGAAGCGATGCCACTTTCAGCCTCCCAGGGTCATAGAGCTCTGTGGTAACCCCACTGCCGGATCGGATCTCTGGCTTCACGATAGAAAGGGAGATCCTGGAGAGGCGCTAAAGGGGGGCGTGCGCTAGCATGGCTTTTACAGTGTAGGGAAATGGTAGCTGAAGGCATCATCCAGATATAGAATCTTAAAGTTCATGTCATATGACATCATGCGGATGGGAAATAGTTAAATATGCCCCTGATTGACTCTTATTTACTAACTTTGTGCCCAGGGAGGATGTTTCTTAAAGTAGCATTAAACCCTCAGTGTTTTGTTTAGCGTAACACATTGAGCACAATAAAATATAAAGTCCCTAGCAAACTATTTGTTAAAATTCTTACCCCAGCACTTGCAGTTTGCAACTTTCAGTGCTGCTGGTTTCTGCTTTCTCAGTTCTGCTTCCCTGAACATCCAGTCATTACAGTAAAGAGTTAACAGTGAAAAGTGCAATTTCCAGTCAGTCTATTAGCTCAGAGAAGGGAGGGGGAGGAGTAGGGGAGGCTTTTGCAAACAGGAAGGCCTTTATTGTCCTTTAAAAAAAAAAAAAAAAAAACAACACCAAAGGTTGTCAGATCCTGGGAGTGGCGTATCAGAATGGAGCTTTTACCCAAATATTAGGGGAGGTGCCTTCAAAAAACATATGTACAACAAAAACACCACAAAGCACCTACTCAAGCTACCAAAAGGTATTTTTTAATGGACGTACTGTATATAGTTATAAAAGCAGTACAAAAGCCAAACCCCCCTATAGGATGCTCTCCTCCCATCCATCTCCCCCAGCCCCCTCACCACCTTTGATCCCCAGACCCACCACATACAACCTCTCTACCTAGCCCAACTTCCCCCTCTCTGATTTAATGGCCAGGTGCTGAGAAGTCCCTCTGTGGAATGCTCAGCCGCTATTCCAAAACTAAAAATACCTCATATACACTATCTCACAAAAGTGAGTACACCCCTCACATTTGTGTAAATATTTTATTATATCTTTTTCCAAGTCATCTTCCAGGATGGCTTACAGAGAGATAGGCTCCACCCACCTAGCACAGGAAACACATGATCCACATCATAAAAGCAGTACACATGTATTAGCCCATCAGTATTTGTGTTTCCTCCGGCCAGTCAGGAACTCCAAACAGATGTTTGTTATTTTTCCGGCCTTCGTGCTAGGTGGCAGGGGCCTCCTGACGTCCATACATACACCCAGATGCCGGGAAGTGAAGCCCTAGCTGTCGATAACAGGGTTGTGCCGAAGGGCGGCGTCGGATCCACAGTGCCGCCCCGGATTCTCCACACCTCCTTATATAAAGGCCCGAATAGCAAAATGGCGCCAAAGGCTTCCAGGAGCATGGAGAAACCAGGATCCATGGAAGCAGGTCTGGAGGCGCCATCCGTTGATTTGGGCCCTAAGGTAAGAAAATAGGGGGCAGACTGCTCCTTCCCTTTTCTTATCCTCCTGTGGGGGGGGGGGGGGGGGGCAGAGGGGGTGTTGTGTTTTCTTCCAGAGCCTGTTTATTGTTATGCTTAGTGTGGACAGGTGTTGCACATACTAGCATAGGCTCCCGTGGTGGGTACTTTTAAAAAGGTTCTTAGGTAAGAATTTTTGTTATCCACAGGGTGTTTTTGTTACGGGTATTGTCTTCAGTGGAAGTAATGTGCTGGCGTTTGTCATTTGATTGATTTCAGGACAAAGCCCAGAGCCCAGAGATAGCAAAACAGAGACACGCAGAAAAAGGTGCCTGATGTGCACCAAGAAAAATGCCTTATGGGTGGAAGAAAAGTGCATGTCGGGACTGTATAGACAAGCTCATCAAAGTAGAAACAGACTTTACAGTCCTTTAAACCCAGAGAGCAGGAGGCTCTTGCTGAACCTATCCCCTGTACTTCTGACACCAGTACTAGTGTTAGGCCAATGGTCCTGACCCAGGCACGGGCAGCCCACCAGCACGGAGTATTGGAGGAGAGCTTAGAGTCAGCCTCAGAGCTTGAGGAGGGGGACTGTAATGAGGAAAGACCCAGCAAGGTTCAAAGATCCCTTTTTCCTGCAGAGGAAACAGAGGAACTATTAAAGGCTATATATGACACCCTGGAGCT
Organism: Aquarana catesbeiana; assembly: GCF_042186555.1. Classification (NCBI taxonomy): domain Eukaryota; kingdom Metazoa; phylum Chordata; class Amphibia; order Anura; family Ranidae; genus Aquarana; species Aquarana catesbeiana. Next base: position 274,689,339 of record NC_133327.1, read on the forward strand.
GCAGGAGCCAGAGGACCAGGAGTTGTCTGTACATGACCTTTTATATGCAGGCCTTCAGCCTAAGCAGAGCAGAACCTTTCCGGTACATATGTCCCTAAAAGAGACAGTACTTCAGGAATGGAAGAAATCGGATTGATTGATGACTTGGATTGATGACAGCTGCCATCCCAGGAGTCCAGTGGGCACAATTCCATACTCGAGCACTTCAGGCATTCATGTTTTCTGTCTGGGATGGAAGGAAGGAATCTCTTCGGAGTCAGACAGAGATCCCGCAGGAAGTAAAACTCTCAATAGAGTGGTGGTTGAGCCCTACAAATCTCTCTGCAGGTCGACTTTGGTCCCAACTCATCCCTCTGGCGGTCACGACGGACGCCAGCGGTCAGGGGTAGGGAGCCCTTTCAGGCGCACAGATGGCCCAAGAGGTCTGGAACTGGCAGGAAGCCAGCCTCTCCTCCAATGCAAAGGAGCTGAGCTCAGTTCTAAAGGCTCTAGTAGCCTTTGGTCCGACTCTGAGGGGAAGACATGTGCAGGTCCTTTCGGACAATATTACCACAGTAAGTGGGGAATCCCACAAATAGACCTTTTTGCTACAAGGCAGAACAGGCAGGTGGAGCAATTTTTCTCCCTACAGAGAGATCATCTCAGTTTGGGCCTAGATGCCCTATCCCAGTCCTGGGAGGCAAATCTGGTGTATGCGTTTCCACCTTTTGCCCTCATTCCAAAGATTATCCGGAAGATAAGAGTGTCGAGCACAAAGCTAATCCTGATCGCACCATTCTGGCCAAGGAGGTCTTGGTTCTCAGGACTACTAAGACTCAGCATCACAGAGCCTTGGAGACTGCCTTACAGGACAGACCTCATATCAGGGAGAGGTGAATCATCCAGAAGCAAGCTCTCTTTCTCTGACGGCCTGGCTTCTGAGAGGGAGCTGTTAAAGCAGAGAGGGTTATCGGCAAAAGTAATCAATACCATTCTTAGCAGCTGGAAGCCGTCTACTAACGCAATTTACAATAAAATCTGGAAAAAATTTGGGGCTTGGCGCCTGCTCAATAACACAGTGTCAGGAGCCATGATCCCGGCGGTCCGAGATTTTCTCCAAGCCAGAGCAGATCTAAATCTGGCAGTCAGTACCCTTAAGGTGCAGGTATCGGCTTTAAATCAAAGACTGTCAGAAGAGCCACAGGTCAAGAGATTTCTTGCATCCATCAGCCGTAAGCGGGTCCCCAAGTCAAGGAGGTTCCCTCCCTGGGACTTATCCACTGTGTTGCAAAGTCTTTGTAAAACACCATTTGAGCCAATAGACAAACTGCCCATAAAGCTCTTAACCTTGAAAACAGTGGTTTTGGTGGCCCTAGCTAGGAGGGTTGGGGGGATACAGGCACTTTCAGTGATTGAGCCCTTCTGCATCATCTTGCAAGACAAGATTATCCTCTCGCTGGACCCGGCGTTTCTCCCCAAAGTACCATCTAACTTCCATAGGTCAGAAGAGATCGTGATACCATCATTTTGCAGAGATCCTAAAAATGACAAGGAGGCAGCATTTAATAAGATAGATATCAGGAGATGCTTGATCGCTTACATAGAGCGCACCAAGGAATGGCGACGTTCCACCAGCCTGTTTGTGTTGTTTACAGGTTCAAACAGGTGTAAAGGGCATTTAAAAATACCATCGCAAGGTGGAGGAAATCGGCCATCACGGAGGCATACAAAGCAGCATCCCGGACACCTCCGTTAGGAATAAATGCTCATTCCACAAGAACGGTTTCTACTTCTTGGGCTGAAAGGGCAGGAGCGTCTCCCCTCATGATTTGCAAGGCAGCAACCTGGTCCAGGTTCCAGACATTCATAAAGCATTACAGGCTGGATCTGTTTGCCAGCCAAAATCAGTCTTTCGGCAGGAAAGTGCTGCAGGCTGTGGTCCCGCCCTGATCAGGTAATCCTATTTTGTCCTCTCTGTAAGCCGTCCTGGAAGGTGACTTGGAAAAACAGTTATTACCTGTTAACTACTTTTTCCAGGAATCTTCAAGTTCCCTCCCTTCTTGGTTGGTGATTAGCAGTGTAAAACAGTAAAGATGAAGCTACACTAATGAAGGTTTAATGATTGCTTATTCTGAAGCCTTCGGTTATTTGTTAATACTGAGGAGCTAATACATGTGTGCTGCTTTTATGATGTGGATCATGTGTTTCCTGTGCTAGGTGGGAGGAGCCTATCTCTCTGTAAGCCATCCTGGAAGATTCCTGGAAAAAGTAGTTAACAGGTAATAACACTGTTTTCATGTGACGCACTGAAGAAATTACACTTTGCTACAATGTAAAGTTATGAGTTTACAGCTTTCCCAAAGACAACCTCTGGATATGACAATGAACATGTGCACTTAACTTCTTTGATCGACCATGACGAGGCCTGTTCTGAGTGGAACCTGTCCTGCTAAACCGCTGTATGGTATTGGCCACCGCGCTGCAGCTCAGGGTCTTGGCAATCTTCTTATAGCCTAGCCCATCTTTATGTAGAGCAACAATATTTTTTTTCAGATCCTCAGAGGTACCATGAGGTGCCATGTTGAACTTCCAGTGACCAGTATGAGAGTGAGAGTGATAACACCAAATTTAACACACCTGCTCCCCATTCACACCTGAGACTTTGTAACCCTAACAAGTCACATGACACCGGGGAGGGAAAATGGCTAATTGTGCCCAATTTGGACATTTTCACTTAGGGGTGTACTCACTTTTGTTGCAAGCAGTTTAGACGTTAATGGCTGTGTGTTGAGTTATTTTGAGGGGACAGCAAATTTACACTGTGTTACAAGCTGTACACTCACTACTTTACATTGTAGCAAAGTGTCATTTCTTCAGTGTTGTCACATGAAAAGACATAATAAAATATTTATAAAAAATGAGAAAGGTGTACTCACTTTTGTGAGACACTGTATATATATATCTATATATTAGCCACTGAGATCTGTGCATCTATGAGGTTCCCTGACTGAGCACCAATAAGGGCAGCTGGTAACATGGATACCTCTGCCCTACGGCCTAATAGGACATATGCAACAGCTGAATCAAGCAAAGTTAGAGTGACTAGGTGTGCGGGTGTTTATATCACCACTCCGATCGATACAGAGGAAAAATATATTCTCTATTATTATGGAATTGCTAGTACGCCATCCAGAGCAGACCTGCCAATACACTGGCTGTGATCCATGGCTTATTCATTTGGCAGTACGTTCATAGAATCCACATAGGGGGCCATACACCAGCGTGTACTCTGGTATGTCAGCAGGTCTCCTGGCCTTTGGGGGGGGGGTTGTCCCCTTCCACGCCCTCCCAGTGACTGGGGCTTCCTCAGGGCATAGATCAGGAAAGAGTTAACAGTGGACAGTGCAATCCCCAGTCAGCCTAATAGCTCAGAGAAGGGAGGAGTAGCCTAAGGGAGGCTTTTGGAAACATACAGGCCTTTATTGCAGAATGGGAGTGACACCATCTTGCACAAGCCAATCAAGATGGCCAAAGAATGTCACCCAGAAGAAGCCTGGGGGGGGAATAAAGGCGCCAGCATGACACTTATGCCGCGTACACACGGTCGGACTTTTCGTCTACAAAAGTCCGACAGCCTGTCCGACAGACGTCCGACAGACGTTCGACAGACTTTTGTGGGACTTGCGGCAGACTTTCTTACGAGCGGACTTGCCTACATACGATCACACAAAAGTCCGACGGATTCGTATGTGATGACGTTCACCAGAAGAAAATAAGGAAGTTGATAGCCAGTAGCTGCCCTAGCGTGGGTTTTTGCCCGTCGGACTAGCACACAGAAGAGCGGATTTCTGGGTCTGGCGTAGTTACGACGTAAAGATTTGAAGCATGTTTCAAATCCAAAGTCCGTCAGATTTGAGGCTGGAAAAGTCTGCTGAAAGTCCGCTGAAAGTCTGGGCAAGCCCACACACGATCGGACTGTCAGCCAGCTTTAGTCCGTTGGCGTCCGTCGGACTTTTGTAGACGAAAAGTCCGACCGTGTGTACGCGGCATTAGTGGATGTCAGACTGTTGGAACATAGATGAATATTCTTCCCTTTAGTTTTGCTTTAATATCACTTTAATTTGGTTGCAGTTATTGTCAGATGTAAGTTTTAACCTACTTTGACATTTTAATAGAAGGTATAACAGGAAAACACATGAAAGACTTTATCTTTAAATCAAATGTGGCTTTTTAGGAATAAAAAGATCAAACAAAAGACCACCATCACCACACATTCAAATTTTATAATCCATTTATTTATTTTTTTGGGTATCCCAAACCTCCAAATTTGTATTGTAGAAATCTGCTGGGAACAAAGAACTTTGCAGTGTTGAGGAATCCATGCACCACTATCCAAAAATGTGTCCATCAGCATGATGAAAATACCTAATTGAGGTGTGTACATTTAAACTTCATTGAAGTACTCGACAAGAGGGAAGTAATATTTGTATTGACGAAGTGACTTATAAAGCTAAGGGGAAGGAACACCCTATTCAAGTTGAAAAGGCTAATAAATTCAACAAAAATACTATACCGTATGAACAAATAGAAAACCGTGCCTCACAAACTGACAAAGGTTGAGCAACAATGCTGTATTGACTTAAAAGCTCTTACTGGATTATGGATTAGCATTTAACGTGACCCTTCCATATAAGTAAAACATCTCAAGCCTGCACATACCTGTCAAAAAAATATACCTGCTTCCCCTGGTTTGCTCACTGATTCCTGCTGACCTCCCCAGTACAGAGACAGTGGTGACATGGCAGCAAGTGCGAGGAACCAGTGAGAGCTGCGGGGGACCCGGGAGATCAACACTCCTGAAATTATCCCGGTGGACCATTTGTCAGCAACGGAGAGGAATTCAATGGCATTTTTCTTTACATGTGCTTGCTGTAGTCTTCTTACTTATGTGACAGGGTCACATTAAATGCTAATCCATAGGAATCAATCAAAATCCATCCTGTACCAGTGTGAATTCCAGATTGATTTCTTATGGGTTACAACAGTTAGGAGTAAGACATTTTACTAATTATAGTAAAACTATTGTCAGAAAATAGGACTTTTGTAATACTGTGCAAGACAAAACATTCTGGAACATTAGAGAGAACTAAAATGTTATTTACAGATTTGATATAAATATTCAAGTATCCTTTGATTCTCTTTGTAGTGTGCATGTGTTTTTGATTTGTTAGTTTCATTTTCTGTTGCTGACATAAAGTCTTCCGAGTGACAAATACATCTAAATGTCACTAAAGCATGATGTTTGCATACTAGTAAAGGTCATATCACCTATGTTACAAATAAATACTAGTAAGTTAAAAGACTCTACACCAAAAGGCAAAACCTTTCTACAATCAAGATATTTACAGACTTGGTTTAAATCCAAGCATGCAAGTTTATGACTGTGGGGGAAGAAAAATCTTTCAGAAGTTGGTCTGTGTCTTCACACCCTTATCTATAGAAAGCGTAGACAAAACTAAAAACATGTCATGAAAGAATTACAGAGATTGTCATTGCCGACCTTTCCTGTGAATGCTCGTTGGCTGCTTTAGCTGACCCAGTACTTGACCTGATCCAAAGAAGTATGCAGATCAGGAATTTTGAGTCAGAAAGAATCAGAGTCAGTGGTTCAGTAAATCAGCCAGAAAACCAGAATTTGCTTAAAAAAACAAAACAAAAACTGTCATGACACCCCTGCATTTCCCTCATGAACGGTTTCCTTCAAGCATTTCTTTTTGATGTTTTATGCTACACTTGTGACCCTTTATACTCACTTCTCCAGCACTCCCCAGCTGTTCCTTTTCTTTTGTGGCTGCCACTGAAAAATATCCAATGTTTCTTGGTATGGGGGGGGTAATCTGACCTCCTTTCATGATCCAGGGCTAGGACCCAATGTTCAATCGCTAGGTCAGAGCACTGTCACATGACGCAGAAGACCACACCACTGCTCCCACTGAACTCCAACACTAGTTGACACCAATTATTTTATTGGTGGCTGTGACAGTGGAAGCAGGGTAGGTGAGTATAAAGTGGGAGAGTGTTTTGCACAAGTACTTCTACTTTGCTTTGAATGGAAAAGGCAACAGTGTCTATTTATAACTAAATATACAACAGCATTTTCCTGTTGAGCAACATATCAAATAACTAAAGAAAAAAAATAAAGAAGGTCTATAACAGCCGCTGGGGAGGAAAGAGCTACTCAAATAAAATTTTCACGAAAAGTGACAATATTTTGACTAGGGATCCCAAACCTATATAAAGCAGGACCTTGCCCCATACTTGCTTACCTTATAATTAACCCAGGAATACATGGATCGAAATTTGGCCAGTTTAGCAGTGAACGGATGAATTTCGATCAATGTATGGGCCAACTGGTTGTACACAGTTGGTCTATCAATCAACTTGTGTACAACCAGCCTGTTGGGTTTTTCATGAACAATCATTGTATTCTCCACCAGAAGAATACGATAGCTTAGCGGGAGCGAATTCCCTATCCACGTAGAATGTGTGGAAGGGGGAAGTGTTTTTTTTTTTTTTTTTTCTTCTGGTTAAACGAAAATAAATGAATCATGTATGGCCAGCCTTAGTCAAACCAGTGAAATGAAGTGGTTCAAATAGCAACTCCAGAATTTCACTAGACAGCGGGATTACAACTGAGTTCTGTAATTCAGTCTCATGAAAACCTAGAAGCTGTGGGAGAAGGGTGTCTAAATCAAACCTGGAATTTTCTAATCCACATAAATCTGTCAAGTGAAGAATGGTGAAGCCAAGATGGTGAGTACAGTGTGGAGTTATGTGTGAAAATGGTACATATCTCTTTGACCTGATTGTATATAACCAGGTTGAGCAACCACACTGGGCCTATACACCGTTCAGCCATAACATTAGGACCACTGACAGGTAAGGTGAATAACATTGAATATCTCATTACAATGGCACTTGAAAGTGGGTTGGATATATTAGGCAGCAAGGGAACAGATTGTCCCTGAAGTCGATGTGTTAAAAGCAGAAAAAAATGGGCAACCATAAGGATTGGAGTGACTTTGACAAAGGGCCAAATTGTAATGGCTAGACAACTGGGTCAGAGCATCTCCAAAACTGCAGCTCTTGTGGGATTCTCCTGGCATGGAGTGGTCAGCACCTACCAAAAGTGATCCAAGTAAGGAAAAGAGGTGAATGGGCAACAGGGTCATAGGCGGGCAAGGCTCACTGATACACTTGGGGAGCAAGGGCTGGTCCGTGTAGTCTGACTCAAAAGAAAAGCTACTGTAGCTTAAATTGCAGAAAAAGTTAATGCTGGTTCCCATAGAAATATGTCAGAACACACAGTGCATAAGTTAATAAAGAGCCAATCAGCGCAAATAATACCTAAAACAATATCTATTGTTAATGTGAAAATTATATAAATATTCTTCACCAGAAGAATATTTCAGTTTGTTGCATATGGGGCTGCATAGCTGCAGACCGGTCAGGGTACCCGTGCAGACCCATTTTCACGGGCACCTGAGCATCAGAACTGAACCATGGAAGAAGGTGGCCTGGTCTGATGAATTCAAGAATGGTTTGAGGAACATAGCAAGTTCGAGGTGTTGTCTTGGTGTTGCTACTACCTCTAGGTGATATTATGTTTCCCATTAAAACAAGGATGTAAACATTTCTGAAAGTTGCAAAATGGTTTGTATATGTGTTATCAGAATATATTTTTTGTAGAGGGGTTGTTTTTTTTTTGGCCAGCATCCACAGTCATAGTGCAAGAAACAGAGTACCAAATAGCATTGTTATAAAACACAAGACATAGGCAAATATTTGCTTGTTTCTATGGTGAGTAGCCACTATTAATATTTTACATGGAAAAAAGTAAGTAATGTAAAACTGTCATCTCTAATGGGTGGACTACATTCTCTTCAAGTCAGTTAGAGGAGTACACCATCTTCTTGTCACTGTGCAGCTACTTCACAGAAAAAGCTTGCTTCCACATATGGAAATTCACCTCCCAACTGCAAATAGTAGCTATCTGTCACATGCACTTTACATTGTCTTACTGGCTTCTGACTCTGAAAAACATACGACAAGTATGTCCATTGCTGTATCTTGTTGATGATCACAGAGAATAAAGAAATCATAGAGTTCAAATTTCATGAAGGTGAGGCAAGCAGATGGCTTTCAGCAGTTAACAGCTTCCAGTCACTACAATGATCCTTGATAAATGGAGTAAAAAGAAACCTCAGAGCACTTTTGATTTAAAGACAATTTCTTTATTTTTCATGAAGTTTCAGTCACCAATGGGGCAGGTTCCACGAGGTACTTGTATGATAAGCTGAACAATATCTAGAAATAGATAATAATGGTGTAAAAGCATCCCATGTTGTATCTGGATAACACAGCACAACAGAATATTTTGGAATTCTAACAAAGATGTCCAGTATCTATATATAGAATATGTAACAATACAGTATATATATATATATTTCATTTTTCTATATTCAGAAACATTTTCATATAGAACTCTAGGATTCCTTTTTAAGGTTAAAATCTTGTCCAAGGACTGCTAATTTCAAGCATTTTTACATAAAATCCAAGCTCTACCAAATTAAATCGGTGTGTTAACTGCACTCTTACTCTAAAGTTAACAATGGCAGATCTGGGAGCATGACAGCTTTACTTTAATGACAGAAGTACAGGGGCTATCATTGACCTCCATCTAAAAATATTACTACAAAGCTGCCTATTATTCTGACCCTCTGGCTTCAATACTTGTGGAGTTACTGGTCCAGAACATAGCAGAAATGTCATGATCTAAATACTAGGTTAGTGACTCAAAGTAATAAAGCCAGGGGTCAAGCATGACATCCAGCCAATCAATCACTTTAAGTATATGTAGTTAGTAATGGCAGCCTCACCATTTCTCTCTGGAAAGGATTCTTTCAAGGCCAGATTCACACATATGCATTATGGTAATGCATGGTAAAACCTGTGCATTACTGCAACGTGTGGTACCACATCAAGCCTGCATTACTGGATTGCAATGCTATTCATTTTGAATGGCATCCCACTGCACCAAAACAAAATTCCTGCATTGCAGGCCGCCACCACCATGCACAATAACACACTACCTCTGCATTGGCAAAAATGATGCAGATGCTTTCTTTTGGTCCATTATGGCTGCGCATTCAAATACACCATACAAGACCACAAATGTCTGAATGAAGCCTAACAGATTTGATAGCAATCACATAACTTATTCTGCCATTATCAAGGTCTGAAATTTGCAGTTCAAAGAAAATGATGCATGATGCATGATGACTTTACACATGAGCAAATATGGTCATTATGTGACAGGAAGGAAGTCAAGAATTCCAATACAGTGGCCTTTATAAATAAGTTATATCGAAAACATTTTTTTTGCCGTGTTAATGCATATATAATCCCACACAATAATGTAGAAATCACACTGAAACTAAGCTCATGCTGAAGAAAAAAATGACCAACGTGCAAATGAAACTTATTAATCAAGTCAAAGACTCACAATAAATGCATTGTTTGTAAACTATGCTAGCAGTCTCTAAGTAAAATCTATACACTAAAGTTTTGAATACCAAGTAAAGATAGAGTGACAAAGAAGCAGAATGTGAGAAAAAGACAAAATATATGTATGGGACAAGTGAGCAAGGAAAATACTATGGGGCTGATTGTAAAATCTGGTGCAGCTTTGCACAGAAACCAATCAGCCTCCAGGTTTTATTGTCAAAGCTTAAATGAACTTAGTTGAATTTAGAAGCTAATTGGCTACCATGCAGAGTTGCACCAGATTTTGCACTTTCCAGTTCTAGTAAATCAACCCCCTTTGTCTTACCGTGATCAGAAGGAGCAGACCCATCATGACTCCCAACATTATGTATAGATTTTCTGTTAAGCCTGCTGCCCATAGTGGCCCCAAAATTGTGGCTACACCTCCAACTGAACGACGAATCCCATGGTTAAACCCTGCAAAATGTGCAACAAAATTCAATCTATATAAACATTTTCAGTATTCATAAACAAATATTGCTTGTCTAAGTTGACTTGTAAGCATACTATATACATTTTATAAATTTTAAGGCAAGATAACAGAAAGCTGTATTGTGTTAGCCATCAACAGAAATAAAATGCACATGTAATGGTTTAAGAGTTGCTAGTGACCATTACCACATGGTAGCAGCAATCTCCATGAGCATGCACAGAGCTTCAGCTTATTTTCATGACCGGAGAGCCCCAAAATCCAGGGAGCTTTGTTCTACAAACCAAAACTCCATCTGAGGATTTGGCACACGGCCTTACCATCCCATTTGTTTATTGGTCGAGGTCGCCCATTCCATTGACTGGACTCTAGTAAGGCATAGCAGGTATATGCATAATGACTAATGAAAATGAAATAATTTAAATAGTACAACAAGACTTGTAGAGAGCAGATTGAAGAAACTGAAGTAAATAAGAACAAGTTACGCAAAGGAACTTCTCCATAAGGGAGAAGTCGTCCATCACCTAAGGCTACTAGCAAAAAATGAGATCTCACGGAGTGGGTAGGGTTACGGGGGTACCCCCAGGGGGCATGTCCAAAAGCTTTGCAATTAGGATAATGTGAATTTTGACTTACCAGTAAAATCTGACTTTTGGAGCACAGTACAGCATACAGGCTTTTTATCATTATGACTGGGTTATATGCAGCTACCTCTAGGTGATTGGACAATGTCATACAAAGATGGCTGCAGGGACATCCCTCTATATAACAGGAATAGGAGGTCTGGATAATCCAAAAGGGTCCACAAAGCATCTTCCAAGAGCCCAAGTACATCAGAGTTTAATGTACTCCAGGGCCAATTTAGTGCAATGAGGGTCACCAGAATGCCCCCTTCTCAATCCTGTGAATTAGGTGAGGGAGAATCTGGAGGGACAGAAAGGCATAGCTTAGGTTGAACTGATCCCATGGGATCACTAGAGTGTGCACTGCAAAGGCCTGAGAGTCCCTGGACCTGGTGACAAGCCTGTCCATTTTGTTGGTTAATCTGGTCTTCAACAGGTCCACTTTTGATGTCCCCCACCAGTGGCAAAGGTCCTCAAAGGCTTCTGGATTGAGAGCCCATTCCCCCGAATCTAGAGGCTGACAACTGAGAAAGTCCTCAGACCAAATTTTTCACACCTGGCATGTGAGCAGCAGACATGCTGGCATCCATTGTGAGAACCTTCTACGAGTGGCAGAATAGACTTCCCTAACTCCAGCACCAGTTTGGAGATCTGCCACCATAGGAAAAGTCTTGCCATGGGGATCAGACACATGGGGTGGTTCAAGGATCGAGTCTGTTCCAAGTGGCCAGAATGTTATGCTGCTAAGGTCTGGAATGTAACTTGATGTAAAGTATAGCTTTGAAGAGGCAACCAATTCTCTCAAGACTCTCATGCAAGAATAAATCGAGGGATTCCTCTAAGCCCTGAGGGCCCTGGCATGAGAACAAAAGGAAAGAAGTTTTTCCAGATTCGGAAAAGTTCTGGAGAGGGCCCTGTCCAGTGTTAGACCCTGGTACCCCAATCTGTGAGATGGTGGATGTTGGTTGACAGGGACACAAAGGACAGGTCCTTTAACAGGAGATCATCCAAGTACCTCTCAATGTGAATCTGAGACCGGACTTGAGAATGGATTAGAGTGAAAACTGGGGCAGCACCTTGGTGAAGACTGAGGAGTCATGGACAGACCAAAGTGATAGTGACAAACTGGTAATGCTGATCACCCACTGCAAAATGCAGATAGCGTTGCTGAGGTGTAAGGACGGGAATGTGCAGATAAACATCCCACAGGTTGCAGAGGAAAAAAATTCCCTGCAAAGATGGAGGTAATGATTGCCCTGACATTTTCCAGGCAAAACTATTGAACCTGTAGGAACTATTTTAAAGTCTTTAGATCCAAAATGGGTCAGACCCCTCCATAAAAAGTTTGGAGTAGAAACATTGAATGTGATCTCTTGGCAGAGCAGGCCAGAAATCTTTCACATGAAATCTAACATTGTGACAGAACATTCCTATTTAAATTAGAAAAGAGTAAGCTGGTGTGGTTGAAGGGCCAGAAAAAAGCAGGGAGTCAGAGAGGGGACAACAATCAATGGAAAGGGTACTAGGTCCTTGTACAGATGTACTACCACACCCAAAAGGAGCTAAAAGCTGAGCCAGCAAGTGCATCTGCCCCCTGTGTTTGTGATCTGCTTTACCTGTGAAGTTGGCCCCAGTAGGGTTCTCACAACCTTCAAAGCAATAGGTATAAATTAAGATGACTCAGTGACAAGCACTTGTAGGCCACAGTAACCACCTCAGAGAAAGAACCAGGAGGTGTTACTGGTCCAGGGTCCTGTCTGCAAATAGGAAGAGGCAGGGTGTGCAGGGCTGTGTGTACAGAGGCAGGGTGTACAGTAACTCCCTTGAAAACAAGCAGAAACAGGCACAGAAGGCACTTAGGCTGCGCAGGTACAACAGACGCCACTTGGGATGTGCACAGGCTCAGTAGCACAAAACTTGGTGCACCTAGAGAGCCAAAATGGCATCAAATTTTACATTTAACTCTGGCCAACCTAGTTCCCATTAGCAAGGGTGGACAGCTGTTCTCAATACACCCCAAAAGGGAAAATTTGGACAAGGGTACCCTGGGGTAAATGTTTAAGGGACCCTGTACTCACTTTATCAGTAGCAGGATGAAACAGGAAAATACCCTTATTCTGGCTTAGCCCTCGGCTATTGGCATACCCCCATTGACATCTTCAGTTACAAGGCTATGCACCAGGCTTTGGACTTGTGAAGCACCCTGAAGCCAATTCCACACATTGTTCAACATGCCAAGGGGAGTGCCCACAGCAGTAGCCAGTGCAAACAACACTACAGCCCAGCCAAGCATCTTTAACCACGAAGGGTAAGGGTGATTGTGGTGCAGCCTAATTCAATTGTGTTGGAATATTATCATCCATCACCTAAGGACCCTAGAAAAAAACAAGACTAGCTTGGAATAGGAAGGGGTATATTTGGGGATGACCATGCAGCCTTCTTTCTTGCTACAAACTAGTATAGTGTTGTGTCATTTGAGACAATTCTGCGACCGATTAATATACACCTCAGTTGTGCATACATGACTCTGTTGCAAGCTGCACCATTTGTCACAAGAATTTTAATGAGTTTTTATGACACTCTTAATGAATTTCACAGACTGTGTGTGCCTGACAGGGATAAACAGTGTCTGAACAGCAAGATGCTGGAAGGCATAAATACATGAATAAGGTACATATTATGTATGCAACATAAGCATCAACGGAAAGCCCAGTCTGTTTCATTGCTCCTAGGCTTGGTCTGCTCTGTATACTCACCACTGACATGAATCGATATATTTAACCATTGGCTGGTTATAACCTTTTTGGGATGGTGATTAAAAAGAGCTACTCACCTTGGGTATTTTCAGCTGTCACTTTGGAGAACAGAGACACCTGGGATACCGATACAAAGGGCAGCGCAAGAACTTGTAGGAAAACCCCAATGATGAACTCTGCCAGCAGAAATCCATAACTCCCTGCATGAGATATGAATATTTTAATGCAAGTAATATTATGTGCTAGGACTTGTATCAGGAGAGATATACACTCTCTCCTGCTTGCTGATTGTTTCCATGCTGATCTAGCAGGTTCAATACTTTGAGTCATTGACTAGAAACAAGTACAGTATGCAGGTCAAGTGTTCTGACTTTTCTGTGGCTTCACTGACTGCATACTTATGCTATGTTAGTGACTTACAAAGTACTGAAGCCAGGGATAGCCAAGCAACCAGTATTTCCACAAGGAGATCAGCCAATGTATCTCTCTCAGTACAGTATTCCTTTAAAGCAAAACTTGGATTGCTAAGATTGACTAGCAGCAGCAAAGAAAACAATTCTGAAATGTGAAAATAAATATTAAAGTTATTAATAAATGTTTTATAAAACAAACTCCAATAGTTATATTTTTGTCACATAAAATAAACTTGTCATGAAAAAGAATATAAGGGCTGCCATCACTGACCTCCCCAACCAAAAATGCCTGTTCTCTGGCCGCCATGCTGATCCACTGGATTCCATACTGTCTAAGCCAATGACTTGGAACAAGTATGGAGATTGGGAAAGTCACAGTAATTTCAGAAGTAGTTATCTAGCTATTTGTTTCAGGTCAGTGAACAATTATTCAAGCAAGATGGTCAGTATGACAGCCAGTCAACTAGTGTCTCCAGCGTGAGATCTTAGTAATGGCAGCCTCTATGTTTTCCTCATGTCATTTACTTTAAGAGGAACTGTAAATGCATTTTTAGACATAAAATGAAAATGTGATCAATGTAAAATAAACCTAAAAAAAAAATGACTAGGCCTGTTGCTCCCTGCATAGGCAGGAATTGGCTGGTACACATAGAACCCTTCTTAGAAGAGCAATGTCTGGTGTGACTATGTCTGGTGAGGCCACACTAGTGAACAGGTAAGTATGTGCATGTTACATAAAACAGAGTCTTGCATTCATTTGTTACTGGGGTTGCAAAACAGATGTGTGAGCATGACTGTCTGTTGTGCTGTGTGAGACCCACTGTTAGCAAAGCAAAGACTTGCATCCATGTGTTCAGGGAATTAATTCTTGGAAGGGATACAAAGTAAAAGCACATCTATAACTAATCAGAGGAGTACACATGAAATTTACAATAATTCCTTTAACAAACACTGAAAGTGTTACTAAACCCAATATCTTGCATTCACTATATCTGATCTCCCACAGAACATTGAACTGCAATTATTTTAGTAAATATAAACTGCTAAATACCTTTTCTCATCAGCAGTATATAGCAGTCTTGTGACTTCCATCAGTGTCTGGCCGAGCACTGGTTAAAGCTTGTAGGAGGCATTTTCATTCTCCTCTGACTGTCCTATAAGGCTGCAGGACCCCTGACTCTCTGTCTGGACAGCTCTGAGTTGCCCTGTGCAGATTACATGCACTCTCACGAAAAAAAAAACAACATCTCTAGCAATACACATCAAACTGAGCATGTGCAGAGTGACTCCAAGGCTCTGTACTATCAGGAGATGGATTGGGGCAGTGTAAAAAGGGGAAGATCAAAGAAGACAAGATCAAACAGCCTTTTTACACAATGCGCAGGATTAACCCCTTGGGTTCCACAATGAGTAGAACAAGCATGCTTTCCTGCGTATACAGACTGATTTTACTGTTGCAGGTTTAGTAACACTTTAAAGTGGATGTAAACCCACTCTCATCATTGTCAAATTACTTCTATAGTGCTGTTCTATAAGGATATACATGCCTCCTTTATATATCCTTACCTGTCAAATATCTCCCCTTTAGCTGTCTGGAGCCCTGCAATACTCCAAATTCTGTGGGCAGGTCTGTTGTCCAGGGCTCGGTGGGTGGAGTTGTGATGTCAGACTCCCTGCCAACCTCTACACTCCCCTTGGCCAGGCATCAATATCTCTTACACTGAACTTCTGCTGGTCTCATGGATTATGCCCCATGATCACTAACATCCAGTCAAAACCCAGGAAAGTCACCAAATGACTTCAGCATGCCCAATCATGCTGAGGTGTGGAGCAGCCAATCCTGGGAGAGCTAGAGAAGAAAGAAGGGGGAATGTGAAGTACACAGAATGCCTCTCTCACACTTGTGCATGAGCTAAGAAAATCACCTGTCACACACAGCAAGGGGGAAAAACTGACTCCTATTTCTCTGTGTGTTTTTATCTTACTGAAGAAAGATAAGAGGATTGCTCAGAGCTGGATTAACTCTTCGTGGCAAGACTGGGCACAGATGAAATTACATCCTTTGCTGTAACAGATATGAGTCTTAATTAAGAGCACACACAAAAAGTAAAATGTGACCTGCTAACCTTTGGGTTCTGCCAAGAATATGAGGCACCAAATGCAGGAGATGATACTGATGAACAACCCAAAAGCCAGGATGAGACGATCTGTACAGCAACGGCTGAGGGTGCGTACAACAAGGAAACCAATCAACATCTGCAGAGATACCATTGTTAAACCACCTTTCATAATAAACATGTACAGATAGCTGTCATCAAGTATAGGGATTCATGGGCTGGAACCACACATCACTAAACTGAAAATTTGTGTATGTATAGCCAAACATTTTTTTTTTTTAGTTTTGGATAGAGTAGGTAAGGGTTAATACTCTGTTGTCCGTGCCCTGTTAGGGAAATATCTCTTCACTTTCTGTCCAAGAAGAGAAGTAACATGAAGTGAAATGAAATCTCTCCAAACCGAGAGCAATTCCCCCCTTAAGCTGGATACACACTATACAACTTTTGTTGTTCGATTTCCTTTAGATTTAGATTTACCTTCAACTATGTAGTGCAAGGGCCTGACTGACTGCAAACAAATTGAAAGGGTTTGTAGATTTAATCTCATATTATATGGTTTTGGTAAATCTAAAGAAAAAAATCTAAAGAAAGTTCTATAGTGTGTATCCAGCTTTAGACAGCAGTCACCCAAACAGGTGCTTCCATGGGAAGGTTTCCTCTCACCTCCAGTTCTGGATACAGCTGTAAAAATGTAGATTTCCCAACACTTTCTGTCTTTCAGGGTGCATAAATAGCATTTGGGGATGTGGTTTCCAATCATTTCCTGATCCAGCAATAAAAGCCTGATAGAGGTTCTCACCCGATTCCCTGTCTATCCAAAATGAAAAAAAAAAAAATCATATGCAATGTAACGTGTAAAGATAGGCCTTCCCTCTTCTCCCATTCCTGCACACAACACAGATGCATGGTTATGTCAAGAACAATAGACTTTATATAAGTTGAAACACGTTGGGTTGACTTGGTGCATATGCAATTTATTTTAATAATTTCATGTATCCCTGCAGTATATGTATATTGTAGGAATGGTATAAGATCAGGAAGTGAAGTGTCTAGACCAGCCAATTTTAAAACCTGTTGTTCAATAAAAGTTTTTTTTACTTTTTATACACCAATTTGTAATTGTGCGATTTCTATTGCTGCAATCAAGTCCCATGGGAGATATCTTTTGTCTAATATCAAGAAAAATGACCAGTAAGCATTTTGTTCAGTTGATAGTCGCTAACAAAACAAAACATTATAATAAAAGCGAACCTTGTGATTAAAGAATAACTGCAAGCAAAAGAAGAAATTTTGCATAAAGGGTGCTCTTAAATAGCATTAAAAAAGTAAATACTGTCACTATTTAAGCAGCGGTTTCCGGGTGCCAGTGAAGTCTCTTGTTTGTACTGCAAGTCCTTTTACTGAAGATCTCGGTTATTAAAAAACAGCAAGAAATGCCTCAAGGATGACAGTATTTCAGTGTATTGGGGTGGCTACCTCATTAGTAACATCCACACTCTAATCCCCATTGCTACCAATTCTTCCTCTAGGAACCTGCAAGTTTTTCCATTGAGCTTGTCCAGTAACTTAAAATACTGGAAGCTTTTAAAGTAATAAATGCATTTGTATCTCTTATGCCGTGTACACACGGGTGGACTTTTCGACCGAACTTGTCCGCCAGAACGAATCCGTTGGACAATCCGACCGTGTGTGGGCTTCATCGGACTTCCGACGGACCTTTTCGGTCGAAAATCAGACGGAGTTTAGATTTAAAACATGTTTCAAATCTTTTTGCCAGAACCAGTTCCTATCGGGAAAACCGTTCGTCTGTATGCTGGTCCGACAGGCCAAATACGATGCAAGGGCAGCTACAGCACCTGCCCAGGAGAATGTTTCCAGCGCGATCCTATCGCGCTGGTTCTCGGCGACAGGGTACTGTACATCTTGCGCTCGCTGCAATAGGAAAAACACATTTGTCCCTAATGTCTCTTAGGTCTGGTATGGATTTTAAGGGGAACCCCCTACGCCAAAAATTTGGCGTGGGGGTCTCCCCAAAATCCATACCAGACCCCTATCT
Organism: Aquarana catesbeiana; assembly: GCF_042186555.1. Taxonomy (NCBI): domain Eukaryota; kingdom Metazoa; phylum Chordata; class Amphibia; order Anura; family Ranidae; genus Aquarana; species Aquarana catesbeiana. The sequence continues at coordinate 274,707,319 of NC_133327.1, forward strand.
GAGCACGCAGCCCGGAAAGTCAGTCAGGAAAGGGGGTGGGGACGAGCGAGCTCCGCCCCCCCCTTCTGAACCGTACCAGGCCTGCGGCCCCCCCACCCCAAAGCACCTTGTCCCCATGTTGATGAGGACAAGGGCCCCTTCCCGACATCCATGGCCGTTGATTGTCCGGGTCTGCGGGCAGGGGGCTTATCGGAATCCAGGAGCCCCCTTTCATAAGGGGGCCCCCGTGTGAATGAGTATGGGGTACATCGTACCCCTACCCATTCACCTGGGGGAAAAAAGTGTCAATAAAAAAACACACTAGACAGGTTTTTAAAGTAATTTATTAGGCAGCTCCGGGGGTCTCTTCCTACTCCTCCACTCTCTCTGGATCATCTCCCGCTCTCCTCCACTATTCTTCTGCTCTTTTGCTAGCGGTGGCCCAGTCTTCTCTGTCTTCTCCTTCCCTGTTCTCTTCTTCCATTGTTGACAGGACGCTCTCTTCCGCTCTAATGCCATGTGAGCGGTGCGCAACGACTTATATAGGCATGGGGCGTGGTCACCGGGTGATGTCACCCGATGACCCCGCCACTTATAACACCGCAGTCCCGAGGCATGATGGCATGGCGCCCCATGCCTATATAAGTCATTGCGCACCGCTCACATGGCATTACAGCGGGAGAGAGCGTCGTGTCAACATCGGAAGAAGAGAACAGGGAAGGAGACGACGGAGAAGACCGGGCCACCGCTAGCAAAAGAGCGGCAAAAGAGCAGAAGATAGCGGAGGAGCCCGGCAGAAGAACCGGAGAGCGGCAGAAGAACCGGAGAGCGGCAGAAGAACCGGAGAGCGGGAGAAGAACCGGAGAGCGGGAGAAGAACCGGAGAGCGGGAGAAGAACCGGAGAGCGGGAAATGAGGCCGGAGAGCGGGAGAAGAGAGGCCGGAGAGCGGGAGAAGAGAGGCCGGAGAGCGGGAGAAGAGGCCGGAGAGCGGGAGAAGTTGGAAGAGACCCCTGGAGCTGCTTAATAAATTACTTTAAAAACCCCATACTCATTCACATAGGGCGGGGGCCGGGATCTGGGAGTCCCCCTTATGAAAGGGGGCTCCCGGATTCCAATAAGCCCCCCGCCCGCAGCCCCCGACAACCAATGTCCAGGGTTGTCGGGAAGGGGCCCTTGTCCTCATCAACATGGGGACAAGGTGCTTTGGGGTGGGGGGGCCGCAGGGCGCCCCCTTCCCTAAAGCACCCACCCCCCATGTTGAGGGAATGGGACCTGGTACGGTTCAGGTGGGGGGGCGCCCGCTCGTCCCCACCCCCTTTCCTGGCTGGCCGGGCTGCGGATAAGGGTCTGGTATGGATTTTGGGGGGACCCCCACGCCATTTTTTCGGCGTAGGGGTTCCCCTTAAAATCCATACCAGACCCAAGGGTCTGGTATGCTTTTGGAGGGGAAGCCATGCCGTTTTTTTTAATCTAAAATTTGGCGAGGAATTCCCCCTCAAGATTCATACCAAACACAGTGCCTTGTGTTGGCGGGGATCCAAGTCGGATCCCTGCACCAGTGTGAACCTGGCCTTAAAGTCAACTCATTGGGAAAGGAAAAAACATGTTTCCTTTCCCGATGAGCGAGCGAGCGAGCTCGGCGCTGGCTCCCGCGACGGGGCTCACAAGGTGTCAATCTCGCCGATAAAAGCGGCGATATTGACTTCCTTTTCTAGTGCCGTCGTACGTCATCATGTTTAAAATGAACGGACTTTAGTCCGTTCGTGCGTGGGCAAGTCCGTTCATTTGGAAGTTCGTCGAAAAGACCGTCGGACGTTTGATGCTGAAAAGTCCGCCCGTGTGTACACGACATTACAGATTTTAGTTTCATCAGAATTTTAAAACATAAGAAAATAAGAATAAAAAGATTTTGATTTCATGCCTTTCCTCTGTAAAAATAAAAATGTTGCATGTTCTAATGCCAGCCATGCCTAGGTGGGGATTGAATGACTATGAAGTAGGTATTTGGGATTGAATGTATCTGCTTTAATTGAATGTATCTGCTTTAAAACCTATTTAGTGATTTTGGCAAACACAATGGGTATCATCCTTCTTGGAGGAATATCTATGTGAGCCCAACAAAGAAAGTAGCAAGTCACATACAAACAACTATGCTTATTGCCTACATCAAACCCCAAAATGTTGTATGCTTTCATATTTTGTAACTTATAGCTTCATCTACAAAAGGCACAAAAGTGCTGTCTATGTACTAGATCTACCTAGAACTTGAAGGCGCTCTGTCACTGTATAACCAATGGAAGTCAATGCAGTTGCAAACAGACTTGGTGTACATAGGAGTGGCTGTTTAGTTAATCTTTAAACCTGCTCACCATAAAACCTCTTTGGTTTTATGCAAGATATTTGCTTAAAGGCTAAGACTATTTAGGAGTGTGAATTTTTTTATGATAAGCACAAGTGTCATACTTGACAAATATGCTGATATCATCCTGACACTGACTATGCTAGAGGAAAGCTGGGGAGGGAATTTGTATACATGTTCACCCATCACTTAAAGCCCCACCTTCCTCCCCATTATATATCAGAACTGTCATGTGAGCTGCCAGGTGATATTTACTAAAGAGTTGGACCTTGACCTGAGCTGCATTTCATCTTGGACAGCAGATAAAGAGGCGATATAAAGAGTCACGTATTTAATGGTTCCTACTATTGCTTCCCATCTTCTTATCTTGCTAAATGCTGGTGATACACCTTTCAATTATCTCACATGATTGTTTTAACTAGCTAGGCCTAAAGCTGGGTACACACTGTCCGAAAACCGGCTGTTTCAGCGGGAACCGGACGACTTTCAGTCACTTTGTATAACATTCTGTCTGACAGAAGATGGTCTAACAACTGGCTTTTGTCGAAGGGCCGTGCTGGAAAACCAGCATCTCATCATTTTTTGCAGCCAATGGCTGCGAGTGCTGATTAGTGTATTCTGGCTGGGGGAGGGTAGTCCCTCTTTCAGAATAAAATAGCACAGGGGGATAAATCGCCACACTAACATCGCTTGTGTTGGTACGGCGATCTGTCAGTTTTATTGTGCAAAAAAAACGCGCAGTGTGTGTATCAGGCCTAGATGCAGCCAAAATTAAAAAAAAAAAAATCAGCATAAGGGGCATAAAACTTACAATTAACAGGATGTGTCCCTTGTCTCAATTTCTCTTTCGTTATGTTATCTTTTTGCCTCCATCATCTCCCGGTGTGGTTGGGGTTAATAGAACTAAGGAGGCAGTCACAGGCTCTCATCAAGAGTGCCTAAGTCCACTCTTTCTACCCTGTTCTGTCATTCACAGAAGCCGTGCTAAAGCGTCTATGAATGAAAAACAATCAATGGAGGACAGGTGGATGATTGAACGTCCCCCCCCCCTCCATTTATAGAGAATGTTTCCTTCATAGAAGCTGTATCACGGCTTCTATAAATGGCAGAGCTGGGCTTAAAAGGCGGGCATAGTCATGCACTCTTGATGAGAGCATGTGACAGCCCCTTAGTTCTATTAACCCCCAATGTACTGGAATATTATGATGGAAGAGGGTGGGGGGCATGGTTGGTGGAGGATTTCACATAACAGAAGAGGCATCGGCAAAAGGGACACATCCTACTGACTTGCAAGTTATGTCACTGCTGATTTTTTGCATTTTTTGTTAGCCTGCACAAAGGCCGGCCATACATGGTTTAGCAGGAACCAGCTGAGATTCGAACTGTTAATGGACAGGCTGAACGTACCAAGTTGACCAGTCGATCAACTTGGGTACAACCAGCTTGCTGGATTCTCTTGTCATTATCGTCAGTGGCTGCTATAGCCACTAGCAATAATCACTGTCTTCTCCCGGCGGGGGCAGCTTCCTCCACCCACCAGGAGAGGACAATTACCCGTGGTTGCAGAAAATAACTACCTGCAGCCTCAGAACTATAAGCCAGTGCAGTACCCTGTAGTAATCAGCAATGACTAAGCACAGGTGTGTGAAATGCATTTGCTGAAACTTCTCTTGAGCTCGTCATGTCCTTGATTTTTATGGATTTATGGATGGATTTAAGAAAGTATGACGTTTTTATTCTGGATGTGCCGCCACTCTCCTCTTTGCAGAAAAAAAATTTAGACGGTGTATGGCTTGCCTTAGCCTTTAAACTGGTCATATACCCTTAGTTTTCTTTTGTTTAGCCTGCGGGTTGAACAAAAGAAATCTAACAGATTCTTCTATGCATGCTGTTCAGCGTGGATGGAAGAATCTGTTAGATTTCCCCAGCTGAGGTATTGTATTGTGACAGCCCGCACCTGCAACTGTCAGAGTAGCCAAACAGTGTGGATGGACAAATCCCCCTGCTGCCCTATTGTATTCTGACAGTTAGCACCTGCAGCTGTCAAAATACCCAAAAAGCATACTGCATCTCATTGGATGCAGCTGAATTGAATTTTTTTCCAGCAAGCTCCTTTGTCAAAAGTTTATTGGACAATCGTCTTTTGTCAGACAGAACAGAACCGAAAAGAGCCACCCACTTGGCATCAGGAACTGGCTGAAATTCACTCAGTGTATGGCCAGCTTGACACAATGGGGGAGATTTACTAATGCTCGTGCACTCAGAATTTGGTGCAGCTATGCATGATAGCCAATCGGCTTCTAATTTCAGCTTGTTCAATAAAGCTTTGGCAATATTACCTGGAAGCTGATTGGTGCATTGCAAAAGATTTTTGCACTCTCCAGCTTTAGTAAATAACCCTTAATGCTTCCCTCTTCAAATTTGTATGTGAGCACTTACAGCCCAACTGATACAAACAATGCTTCTGATTTGAAGCATCACATTCATGCTGTTTCTGCTGTCCTCGAAGACAGGAAGAAGAGCCTCCAGCAGCTGAAAAGACTCATTGTACAGGTAGATTTTCCATCCTATTAGGACATATTGCTGTGGGCAGAGCAAAGGAAAGGATTAAAAGTAACTCACAGAATGGGGTGGGGATCATGGCAGGTCACAGTGTTTGAGCAAGGTGCAAGAAAATGGGCAGATTGCTTCCTGCCCACCGCTCTGCGTGATTAGTCTGTCCATTTATGGCCAACACTAAAGGTGTACTCATACTGGGCATGGATGAACTGATCAATGCCCTAATCTGCCTGCCCCCCCCCCCCCCTCCCCCTCTCAGAGGGCTAGAAGCAAGTGTTTCCAGGCAAACTCACATAATCTCCTCTGCCAGCCAGAACACAGTGATCCATGCTCCTGTACTCAGTAAACTCTGGAGAGTGCTCAGCCACGGTTTGCATTCACACTTAAATGAACCGTACCGGACCACAAGTCAACCATGTACACTTAACTAATCCTGGGAATGATTCAAGGCACTCACCTCAGACAAATGAACTGGACCAAGGGGGTGAGCCTTGCCTTAGTTCGGTTAAAACTACCAGTGTAAGTGCACCCTAAGGTATCTTCAGATACAAAAGCAAAGGCAATTTTCATATTTATGTCCTGACAGGTTCCTTTAAAACCCATGTAACACAATATGTACAATGCCAACTGGTTTGGAGGATATCTCTATGGTTGCAATGACCAAAGGACACTTGACTGAGTCACAAGGAACCAGATCTAGCTGGGTTGAAATTTTTTCAGTGACCACTTTTTGTCATATTGTTTCCTAACCATCGAACTGCTGCTTCACATCCATTTACTCTAAAAAAAATTTGAGATGACTAGCAAAGCTAAATTGTGTGTATTTTTAACTTTTTTTTTTTTTTTACAATTTATTCTTTTTTATAACATTTCCAACCTGCAGCAATTACAAATGCAGTTGGCATATACATAAATGATATCACACACAATATTACATATTCATGATTTAAAGCAACAATATACAGGGCAGGATATGAAAGGGCAATGTAATGTATTGGGGCTAGAGTTGTGACGTGTTTTTGCCTAAAGGAACTTTAGCATAGAAACCAAAATTTGCTAGCAGGAAAGCGGTCTCTTACTTAACCATCTTACCTGCCTGCTAGAAAATGTCTTAAAACTATACACTGAGATGCACATGCGCAGCGCAGCGCATCTCAGCATTCTTTGGTGCCTGTGTGATTTAATTTTCATCATCCCAGGCTGGCCAATCAAGATGGCTTAAGCCATTGGTAATGAAAGAAGACTGGGCATAGATGTCAGTGGCAGCAAGGGAGCTTGCAGATGTCACAGTGCATTTGAGAAGGAAGTGAAGCAAATTTTAATTCCACTTTAAGGGCTAGTTTACACTTGCTTCAAAACATGGCTTCGGACACGCTTGTTAAAGCTCTCTGAACGCCAGTCAAAGCTGTCACTAAATAAAATGGTTAGCTTACAGTCCTGTTTACATGTTGCTTTTGCTTGGTGCTTCAGTGAGGCCTCAGTGGGGCTTCAAGCGAGCTTTGACATAAACTATGGAGACTTTGAAACATCACTAAAGCTACATGGGGTAAAATTTTTGAAGCGAAGCTGAAGCAAAAGCAAGGTGTAAACAGGACTGTAAGCTAACCATTTTATTTAGTGACAGGAGCTTTGACTAGCATCCAGAGAGCTTTAATAAAGCCTGCCCGAAGCCTTGTTTTGAAGAAAGTGTAAACTAGCCGTTAATGTGTGTTGAAGCCGAAGCAAGTGTAAAGGAGCCCTAAGGTTACTGGTGAGGGTCATTCAATACAAAAATTTCTCAGCAGACTTAGCAATTAAAAACCTCTATTTTTAAAGGTGAATTGTTGAGTGTGTAATTTGGAAAGGGGAGTGACATGCAATGAATGCTTCTGCTGAGATCATATGATCAAAGCTTTGATATATGGTCATATATCCCTATAACCCGATGGGTATTTCTGCCTCCTGTTTGATCATCTGAATATTCAGTATGGCAGGAGGGTCAAACAAGACGGGGATCCGAAGCAAAAAGTACAGGATTGCTTTACGTACTTATGTACTTGCAAGAATGTAGTTGAAAATAACATGCATACAGTCATAATTTAATTTTTTTTACAGGCCTTTGTTGCAAAAAGTATATTGCCCACAGTAAAACAGATACATTTCTCTTGCTCCTAAAAAAATAAAAATGTAGATATAGACAGAGTGGAAAAGAGTTAGAACCCCTGTCATGTTTTTATTAATGTATGTGTTCTTGCTGAAGGGAACTCTCACATTTTGTGTCTCGGTGACACGTTACTAGGACAGGCAGTGAGAGGACATGTACCCCGAACTAAGACAGCAATATGTAATTCTCCCTACTAGAATGTTTATTTATTCCTTTCTGTGTACCCATTAAAGAGAAATCATTTCTATAACACACAACAGGAAGTGTGAGAGAAAAATCAACGCAACATCAGAGCACAGAAAACATTCTCCTTTAGAATAGGCAACAGGATACATGTTCCTACGCATTTCATGCTTATAAGTGCTGTCCCAAAGACCCTTTGAGAAAGCACTTGTGAAAATGAAAACGCATAAAAGCATATATTCAGTTGCTGTACAGTCAAGTGTTGCTGCAGTCAAGTGGTGCATCGATCTTGTTTTGTCTAGATAACAAACACTTGTTCTAGACTGCATAAAAAAACACCATGGCTTTAGTCACAAATAAAAAGGTTTCAAATGTTTCTATTGCATTATCTTCACAGTACTGCAATTTAATTGTCAGTGTTAGACAGAGGAGGAAAAATTTAAAAAATAAAAATGTTTGCTGTTCTGTTGATGTTTTGTCATTTACACCGAATGCCTTGTTTGTGGTAATGATTCAGGAATGTCTTTCAATGTGCATAAAATCTACCAATTTCTTTTCAGGGCTACTTTTGAATTCTTTTCTCAGCAACCTCAGGGTTCCTCCAGAAGTTGTTAGATGTTCCCTGAGCTGAAGTTTGACCTCCTAGTGTCTGCATAGTTCCAGGGCCAACACCACTAGACAGAGCCAGCAGCATGACACCAATGATCATTTTAGCTGCCTTTAAGGGTGGCATTCTGAACACCACTGTAAAGGTTGTATTTTGTTGCCTGACCACTAATGTAAGGGGCATTTTACCATTTGACCACCAATGAATTGAATTTAGGAAGGGATCCCATGGACCTGAAAACTATTCTAGGTGTTCCTCTGGGATAAAAAGTTTGAGAAAGGCTGCTCTAGATCAGTGTTTCTCAAACTTTATTCAGTCAAGGCACCCTTTAAAATTCCACACAATCTCAAGGCACTCCATTCTAAAACTAAACTAATAGTGTTGCATAATGTAGCAACATCCTTATGCATAGGACACCCAACATTAGAGGTGATTTATTCTTCCAAAGCAAATACACCTTTGCACACTGGTACTGATTAGTATTCCAATGTTTCTCTCACTCACTCCGCTCATGTGACCCTGGTGCTGAAGGAAGGGGACAGGGGAGGGGCACACAAGGATGCTGCGCAGGTGCCCAACATCCTCCTTATCAACTGATGACTTTATTAGTTTTTAGCATACTGACAGCTAGAAGGGTGTAATGGTGCACGATGAAAACCTGTGGCTTTGTGTAACTAACAGGCAGGCTTGATCGTATACAGCTTTTGGGCAATTTCTAGGTATTTTGCCAAGGCACCCCTGAAGGCACCCTGGCTGAAAAAGGCTGCTCTAGACTAATAAACTATTATAACATGATTCAATACATGCATTGAATCACACATATCACATGATACATAAATCCTGACATCATTATATTACAGGCACATGGTTGTAACAGATTTCCTTATCCAATACCTGTACCATATAACCTCCCGCACAGCACTTATCATATGCTATCATAAAAGCTGTCTCCTAGATTACACACCTCAATTCCACAAAGGAAATACAGCAGCGAATTCTCCAGATCCTGGAATGCGAGATATTTCTGTGCAAGTGGTGTGACCAGAGTCTGCAGAGGAATACAGCAATAGGTTAGATCCCGTCTTTCTATACTTGGAACTATCATACTGTAATACTCACCTCTAATGCTGTCTGATTAAAGAATGTCACAAACTGAGCTGTCAGAAGCACCACAATGTCCTCCCGCAGCAGCCCTACAACAAGCAATGTTGGAAAAAATAAACCTTAGGCGAAATATACCAGGAACCCCTACTTTGGGATTAATATGCACAATGTTCATGTACTATAAGAAAAGTAATATAAAATAAATATATTTGCTCTGCGGACACTTTATTAGGTCATCCATGTCATTATGGACCTTGCTTTGTGCACTGGTCCAAATCATTTGGTGGAGGGGGGGATTATGGTTTTGGGTTGTTTTTCAGGGGTTGGGCTTGGCCCCTAAGTTCCAATGAAGGGAACTCTTAAGGCGTTAGCATACCAAGACATTTTGGACAATTTCATGCTCCCAACTTTGTGGGAACAGTTTGGGGATGGCCCCTTCCTGTTCCAACATGATTGCACACCATTGCACAAAGAAAGGTCCATAAAGACACAGATGAGCGAGTTTGGGGTGGAGGAACTTGACTGGCCTGCACAGAGTCCTGACCTTAACCCAACAGAACACCTTTGGGATGAATTAGAGCAGAGACTGCAAGCCAGGCCTTCTCGCCCATATCAGTGCCTGACCTCACAAATGCTCTTTTGGAAGAATGGTCAAACATTCCCATAGACACACTCCTAAACCTTGTGGACAGGCCAACTCAATATTGAACCCTACGGATTACGACTGGGATGCAATGAAAGTTCATGTGTGTAAAGGCACGCATCCCAATACGTTAGGTAATATAGTGTATTTTCCTGTTCTAACCTGATAGCTATGGAACCTAGTGTGGTTCTGCATGCTGTTCAAACTATTGCCAAACCTCCTGGCCATGTCTGCACTCATTTTGTTTTTAGATGCATATATATTATTCATTGATTGCCTATTTTATGATAACAAGCAGATACACCAAATAAAGTGGCCACTGGATGCAAGTGGTTAGACAGTCCCATCTATACTAAAAGCCAATTCAATTTATCTCACAGTGTAAAAATGTAATAATTCTGTGCAGTCTTTAAACTTCAAATAGAGAGATATGGTTATGTCCTTATTATAAAATATATGATTTGGCTACAGCAACATAAAGAGACACCAACTTCAGTAGAATTAGTTACGCTGGCCACAGATAGGTAGTTTTTTTTTTTTGTTTTGTTTAGCCAGCTGGCTGAACAAAAAAAATAAATGAAAAGAAAAAGAACGTTTACTCCATTCATACCAACAAGGTGGATGGAGGAATCCCCCCTGCCAAGACATTGTATTCTGACAGTGGCAATCACTGCTGTCAGCATACGCTGATCAACAAACATTTTCCAGCATGTCCCTTTGACCAATCAACTGGCTTTTACTGAACAGGGGTGACCACACACGGATCAAAATTTGTACGGTTTCTGCTGAACTGGATGAATTTAAATCCATCTAAGGTCAGCTTAACACTAGTTAGAATATGTGCATTTCTACCATTACCTAAGAGCCAATAAGGGTATAATGACTTGGGCACCTTGAGACACCCGATAGACTTACTTTTACAAATACCCCAATATAAGATGAGCAATATCATGGTGAAGAAAAAACAGAGTAGGAAATGGATTGATATTATGTCATAGGGTTTTTACATATTATAAGTATGAAAACCATTATCAGCAGTCTTGCCAGAGCCATTAAAGTAGAACTACAGGCACAACTTTTTTCATTTTGGATAGAGCAAGGGAGTGTTATAACCCCTGTCAGATTTTTTTTTTCCCCCCCATCATCTGTGTCCCATTGCAGAGATTTAACTTCACTTGCTGTCCCATAGCCGAACAGGAGGTGAGAGGAAGTACCTGCAAATTAAGGGAATTTCTTGGGGATCCCCAGGTCATCGAAACTAGTGTCCCCATTGGAAGATTTTCCTTCTATTACTTTTCTGGGGACAACCCAAAATGTAAGATTTTTTCAACTTTCAATGATAATGGTAAATAGGACAAATAGAGAGAGTGAATCTCCCTAATGAGGACACAGACAGCAATAAAAACTGACAGGTGTTGTAATCTCTTCTCCACTCCAATCTAAAACGAAAAAAAAAAAAAGAAAACGTTTTGCCTTTAGTTATACTTTAATGCATTCCTTATGTACCTTGAAGAGATCTGAGGTCAGCTCAGTTGCCTTTTTTGTGGAGCTTAAAGTGGAGTTCCACCCATAAATGGAACTTCCACTTTTTGGATTCCTCCCCCCCTCTGGTGTCACATTTGGCACCTTTCAGGGGGGAGGAGGGAGCAGATACCTGTCTAATACAGGTATTTGCTCCCACTTCCTGGCATAGATCACCGCAGCGCTTGCGGTGACCTATGCCACTTCCGGCGCCTACTCCGTCCTCCCCCGCTGTATTCTGTGAGACACAGAACACAGCAGGGACCAGAGAGGACGCGCAGCGCGACTCGCGCATGTGCAGTAGGGAACCAGGAAGTGAAGCCGCACGGCTTCACTTCCTTATTCCCTTACCGAGGATGGCAGCGGCAGCAGCCGAGAGGCTGACTGGACAGGTAAGTGTCCATATATTAAAAGTCAGCAGCTGCAGTATTTGTAGCTGCTGGCTTTTAATATTTTTTTTTTAGCGGACCTCCACTTTAAGGGGAAAGGCCAGTAGCCTTTGTTTACCCTTTTATGTGGTTATGTTACGTGATATTTACTTACACCTATTTATTTTTTTTTACATTGTATACGTATTAAAAGAATAATAATCTCATAACTACAGATTGGTTTGTGTAAATTCCTTCTTGTAAGTTCCTTCAAGTAGGTTTGTACTGAGAGAATAATTTCTGGTGTTGTACTGGTAAAACACAAGAATAAATATTTTTTTCTTTATATATATATATATATATATATATATATATATATATATATATATATATATATATATATATATATATATATATATATATTATATTTATGTATTTCTAAATATACCTATTAATTCTTAATACCTTTAGTCTATAATAGCACTAATAAGTTAGAGTGTTCTCACCAATCACTGGCTTCACATTGTGAAATCTTTGATCTAGTTCATGGTTCTTTACGTGAAGATGATCATTTGATGTTGGAGCGGAGGACATGGATGCATCTGCATAAGCAGGAAATTCTTCCTGGTTAGATGATGGCTCTTTGGAGTTTACCGAGCCATACAACTGACTTGGTATATCACTTTCCTTTAAGAGAGGCTCATGCTCTTGATTTAGTGACTGTGTGGAATTCTCTGCACCATCATAAAACATAAAAATGACCATGAATTGTATCAAAGTCCATAGAACACACATGAAGATCTGAAGAAAAGGAAAAAATATAAAAAAATGAACTGCAGTCCAATTTTGTAACTAAAAACATTTATTACACATTTACTTTCTACATGTTGTGTTCTTAAAGACCACTCCAGCAAATAATAATTTAGTTCTTTGTAATGCCAGCTGGGCTGAGTCAGTTCTTATGATCTTCTTGCCATAATTCTCAATTGTCTCCACATTTACCAGAGAGTTTTAGGTTTTCACACACATCTTTTTGTGTTCCAATGCATTCCAATGAACCTTTAGGCAACCCACAGATAGAAAACCAATGTTTCAATGACCATAAAGGCATATAAAGATGCATGCTAGCATCCTAGGTTTCAAGGAAATTGTCTTGGAGACAACCAGAGCCATTCTGACCTCAAAGAAAAAAATTATATTTTTAAATATTTAAACCCATGAAAATGCTAATAGCTTTTTCTCTTATGGACTTGGACTACTGCTGAAGGTGTTTACATCATTTCTAAGGCCTCATGCACAGACATATGAAAAAATGCTCTGAATATGCAGGCCAAAAGTTAGCAGAAAAAAATGCCCCTATTTCTGCACTTATATGCTCATATACGCGCATATGTACTTGTGTTTAGATGCGTATGAGTGTAATGGGTAGAATATTAACTTACTCTAGCCACTAGAACACATTTAGGCATGTTTAGGCGCGTTTACAGGAGAACAGGAGTAAATTATGAATTGTCCTGGCTCCCGATTCTGTTCCCGCTCTGCTCCACTGCCAAATACATCTGACCTCTTCCAAGCACAACTGCCTTACAGCACATCTTGCCTGTTCCAGCTAATCTCTGATGATCAGCTCATCAAACCTTAGTAACTGGCAAACCGTGCTTCTTTGGGCGCTGCATTCCCTGTACCACTCTAAGGGGTGCGCTGCACTCAGCCGCAAGGGGAGCCCTCTCAGCACCTCGGCCCGTACTTGGAACCTAATACCTATGTACAGAAAGGTTTCCCCCATTGGGTGGGACTTTAAAAGCTCAAAAAGTGATGTTTTATTTTAAAATCTTTTAATTGTTATTGTTAATTTCATATAAAAGTTGTATAAAAAAGGTGTTTCACAGTAAAATGGGTACAAAATCACACAATACAAAATCACATAATGCGTATGTCTATTTATACATGCAGAGATTGCGTAAGCGTATCCGACGCGTTTCAGAGTCAATTAACTCCTTCTTTAGAGATAGCTCTGCAGGTAGTATAGATTGATCTATGATAAGAACCACCACATATTAGAACATATATACATTTGATTTAGTGGCCGGTGGGACATACAGGTACAATCAAGTCACAAGTGTGGCACAGCCAACCTTGAAAATTCATGTAAATCAACAGGGAAGAGGGGGGAAGAAATTTGCACAGGTTTTCTAACCTACTCAATTGATGTGGCCCCCTAGAGTTATCAGCCCAGTGTACATATGCCTACCACCACAAACATGAGATCATGGCCAAAAACGGCTGTATGAGGCAAATATCATTTCACGTCTATGGTCTGCCTTTTTAAGATGCAGGATAGGACTGTTTAAATCACCACACCACTCCCTACTTTTTATATTTCTTAGCTCTGGTTCACACTGACAGCAGGAATGAAATGAAATGGTGCAAGTTCAGCTGAACTCACACCATTTCATTCCCGCATGTCAGTCCCGACTTCGGGGACGATTTCAGAGACATCATTGCATGTTGCTGCACAGATGTCAATAGAAATCGCACCCCGAAATCGCCAAAAGTAGTACAGAAACTACTTTTGGGAATCGGTGTGGTGCTGCAAATGCAGTGTTGCATCAATTCGGATGGTGCCATTGCTGGCAATTGCCGCCGATTTGGCATGCCAAATCACATCAATGTGAATCAGGGCTTAGTCATGGAATAACTCTACCCACAGTAGATAGCGGAAGCTACAGTAGTGTTATAGTAGCCAAGTTAAGCTCCTGTCATCCTGTTTAGTACTTTGTACCATGTTGCTAGGTATTTCCTAAAGCCTAGTACACATAGTTACATAGTAGGTAAGGTTGAAAAAAAACACAAGTCCAACCTATGCGTGTGATTATATGTCAGTATTACATTGTATATCCCTGTATGTTGTGGTCGTTCAGGTGCTTATCTAATAGTTTTTTGAAACTATCAATGCTCCCCGCTGAGACCACCGCCTGTGGAAGGGAATGCCACATCCTTGCCGCTCTTACAGTAAAGAACCCTCTAAGCAGTTTAAGGTTAAACCTCATTTCTTCTCATTTTATTAGCCACGTGTCTTATTAAACTCCCTTCTGCGGAAACATTTTATCCCTATTGTTGGGTCACCAGTGTGGCATTTGTGAATTGAAATCATATCCCCTCCCAAGCATCTCTTCTCCAGAGAGAATAAGTTCAGTGCTGGCAACCTTTCTTCATAACTAATATCCTCCAGTCCCTTTATTAGCTTTGTTGCCCTTCTCTGTACTCGGTCCATTTCCAGTACATCCTTCCTGAGAACTGGTGCCCAGGACTGGAGAGCATACTTCAGGTGAGGCTGGACCAGAGTCTTGTAGAGCGGGAGGATTATCGCTTTATCTCTTGAGTTAATCCTCTTTTTAATGCATGCCAATATTCTGTTTGCTTTGTTAGCAGCAGTTTGGCATTGCATGCCATTGCTGAGCATATCATTTACTAGGACCCCCAGGTCCTTTTCCATCCTTGATTTCCCCCAGAGGTTCTCTCCCCAGTGAGTGGATTACATTCATATTTTTGCCACCCAAATGCATTATTTTACATTTCTCCACATTAAACCTCATTTGCCATGTAGTTTCCCACCCCATTAATTTGTTCAGATCTTCTTTCAAGGTTTCCACATCCTACGGAGAAGTTATTGCCCTGCTTAGCTTCGTGTCATCCGCAAATACAGGGATTAAACCGTTTATCGCATCCTCCAGGTCGTTTATGAACAAATTAAATAGGATTGGTCCCAGCACAGAACCCTGGGGGACCCCACTTTCCTCCTTTGACCATTCCGAGTACTCCCCATTTATCACTACCCTCTGAACCTGCCCTTGTAGCCAGTTTTCAATCCATGTACTCACCCTATAGTCCATGCCAACGGACCTTACTTTGTACAGTAAACGTTTATGGGGAACTGTGTCAAATGCTTTTGCAAAATCCAGATACACCACGTCTACGGGTCTTCCTTTATCTAGATGGCAGCTCACCTCCTCATAGAAGGTTAATATATTGGTTTTGCAAGAACGATTCTTCATGAATCCATGCCGATTACTGCTAATGATACCGTTTTCATTACTAAAATCTTGTATATAGTCCCTTACCATCCCCTCCAGGAGCTTGCATACTATTGATGTTAGGCTAACTGGTCTGTAATTCAAAGGCATGTATTTTGGCTCTTTTTTAAAAATCAGTGAGTAGACTGTCAGTAAAGATTAGGAACAATGGTCTGGCAATTACTTGACTGAGTTCCCCAAGGTCCTTCGGGTGAAAGCCATCTGGCCCCGGTGACTTATTAATGTTAAGTTTTCCAAATCTATCTGTAATTTTGTCCTCTGTTAGCCATGAGGGTGCTTCCTGTGATGTGTCATGAGGATAAACACTGCAGTTTTGGCTACTGAAGCCCCCCAATTCCTGTGTGAAGACTTTTTAACTGTATATATACTTAAAGAATTTCTTGGGATTTTTTTTGCTCTCCTCTGCTATGTGTCTTTCATGTTCTATCTTAGCCGCACTAATTGCACCCTTACATTTCTTGTTGCATTCTTTGTAAAGTCTGAATGCCGACGATGATCCCTCAGCCTTGTATTTTTTGAAGGCCTTCTCCTTTGCTTTTATATGCATTTTTACATTGGAGCTAAGCCATCCAGGACTTTTGTTCACTCGTTTAAAATTAATTTCCCAATGGGATGCACTGGCTCATGCCCTTATTTAATATGCTCTTAAAACAAAGCCATCTCTCATCCGTGTTCTTTGTTCTTAAGATTCTATCCCAATTTATATCTTCTAGCAAGGTTTGTAGTTTAGGGAAGTTGGCTCTTTTGAAATTCAGCGTCTTTATATTCCCCTTATGTTTCCTATTTGTGTGATTTATACTGAAGCTAATTGACCTGTGGTCGCCGTTTCCTAAATTGTCCCTTATTTGCACATCCGTGATCAGGTCTGTATTTTTGGAAATCAGTAGGTCTAGTAATGCTTTGTTTCTAGTTTGTGCATCTACCATCTGACCCATGAAATTGTCCTGCAAGACATTTAGGAACTGGCGAGCCTTAGACGAAATGTGTGGTTCCTTCCGCCCAGTCTATGTCTGGATAATTAAAATCCCCATTATGATAACACTTCCCATCCTTGCTGCTAATCCAAATTGTGACAGGAGGTCCATCTCACCCTCCTCCCTCAGGTTAGGGAGCCTATAGCATACTTCCAGTATTATTTTCCCCGTAGTTTCATTCCTTTGGAGCTCTACCCATAAGGATTCCACCTCCTCCCTAGCTCCCTTAGTGATGTCATCTCTCACATTCACTTGTACAGTATTCTTGCTATACAGGCATACCCCTCCCCCTTTTTACCCTCTCTATCGCTGCGGTAAAGGGAATACCCTTGAATGGTTGCCAGCCAATCATAAAAGCTGTTATTGGGCGGCATCGGTCGGTTCAATTTAGCCCGTGTGTACTGGAGTTGGTCCGACAGAAGCTGAATTGGCATGACCGAAAAAGGTCTGCCAATTGGCTCCAGATCCCAGTGGCTGAGAGCGCTGACCCCCTGTCAGAACACAATAGCACTGCAGGGGAGATCACTGTACCAACGTCGGATAGTTAGTACAGCGGCTCCTTCTGAGCAATCTTTTTTTTTTTTTCCAGCCCTGCTGGATTAAACAAATATAAAACTGCTAGTGTGTACCAGGCTTAAAGGAGTTGTAAAGGCCGAAGGTTTTTTATCTTAATAAAAAGCCTTCTGTGTGTAGCAGCCGCCCTCAGCACCCCTAATACTTACCTCAGCCCCCTCTCTGTCTAGTGATGCCCACAAATTCCTCGGCTGTCGGTGACTCTCCCTCCTGATTGGCTGAGACACAGCAGTGGCACCACTGGCTCCCGCGGCTCTCAATCAAAGTCAGGGGAGAGAGGGGGCAAGGCCGAACGGCAGCTCTGTGTCTGAATAGACACGGGGAGCTGCAGCTCGGCTCGGGTGTCCCCATAGCAAGCTGCTTGCTGTGGGGGCACTTAATAGGAGGGAGGAGCCAGGAGCAGCCAAGAGGCTCCCAAGAAGAGGAGGATCCGGGCTACCCTGTGCAAAACAACCTGCATAGAGCAGGTAAGTATAACATGTTTATTATTTTTTTTAAAAACGAGAATTTACAATCACTTTAAATCTAGGTATGGGGTCCAACCTACCTCCTTCCCCTACCGTAGCTAGGAAGGAGACATACTCATCATAATGGCAGCTTGTATCGGCTCTGAGCATTTTCAAGAGACAAGAGTAATAGAGGAAGGGTGTGTTAGCCTCCTGTCTCTCTACATTCCCTTGTCTGGGGAAAGCTACCATTATTATGAGTTCGCCTCCTTCCTACTTATTGTCAGATTTGCCATGTGGGGAGGGGTCAGGGAGGATGCTTATAACTAGATGTAAGAAGCACCTAGTACATGTAGTACTTTGTCCCATGCTGCTATGTCTCATGAGGGGCAAAACTGGTTAAAAATTGTAATGATTGTTCTTCCTTAAGTTCTCTGCTTAGTGAAAGAGAAAAAAAAAAAAAGGGGCAAAAAGCATCTTTACTATTTTTATATGTTTTTCACTTTATCCTTTGGGTTACAGAGTCTGGGGTTACATTTTAACTGGTATAATAGGAGTGGGACAACAGTATTATCCATATTTTATATTTCTGATGGCAACCTTGCCTGTTCTCACAAGGACAACATGTTAAAACCCTGCTCCGTATTTAGGAATATATGATAGTTTAACAATCATGGATTACATAGGAATGAAAGAAAATCTATGCCATACATAAAGATCTTAATCTACACTATTTACAGACGTTTAAAAGTTAACAAAGCTATCACAAGGAGTGGTGATATGTAGATATGTCCAGGTAAAAGGCCTGTTATTTAAACTGACTCGCAATTTTAATTTCCTAATATTTCTTTAATAGTTTTACTACTAAACAAATTCAAAGAGGTTCCACTCCTTTTTCTGAGCTTTTCCCTTGGAACGTCTTGTGAAAAGGCGAGAAGAATTACATCACATATTAAGAAATGCTACAGGGTCACTCTGCATTTTTTCCATACAAGGTAAGTTCTGTTCTGTGTGTTCCATATGAATTATCAACATCAGATAAGTCAGATGACCTTTGTAAATGCACCTTAAAAGACTTAAAAGTAGAACTTCACTCTCCCAATCAACACTGACTATTTTCAATCCTCATGCTACCAGCATTAGTAAATAGATAGGAAAGTCTATAATTATTTACTTGTTTTAATTATTTTTTTTTACATTTCTTCAGTTTCTTCCTGGTTTCCAGGCCTAGGCAAAAGCGTTCAAATATCCCAGGAGTTTTCAGGATGGGAAGAGGGGTTTTCTCAGCTAAGCACACCCTCCTGTCTGGATGCCCGAGAGAAGGGCAGATGGATTCCAGGAAGTAAATGCTACATGAATCAAGATGGCCAATATCTGTTTGATCGCCACTACATAATGATTTCTTGGCTGGTGGAGTTTGCGATTGCCCACTGACAATTATTGCACAAATACTTTCATGGCTATGGCATAGACTGGCAGATAGATCAGAAGAACAGGGAGCTATCCATCTGTAACCTGCATTGCTAGGAACTGATGGACTGAAGCATGCATGCTTGTATATACTACCTTAAAGCTTTTCATTGTGCCTTTGATGAAAATGTAGTGTCTAGTTGCCCACAAAGGCAATCCAATCACAAAAAAAGAAAAAAAGGCAGCAGGTGGGGGCTTAGTCCTGAATTCAGGAAAGTGAAAGTACTCTAAAGCTCTCTATATATTAGCAGATTTTTCAAGCAAACATTTATATTTATATGAAAATCCTCATTGCACCAATGACTTGATGAATGTCATTCAAAAGTACTTCGAAAGGATTGAACGAAAACATCATACACTAAGAAAGGTTTCCATCCTGCTCCTTCAAATTTTTGAAAAGGAATGTCGATTTGACCCCACTAACTATTAAAAAAATTGAATGAACATTCTTAAAACAAAAAATGTTAAACAAAATTCTACTAGTGCATGGCCAGACACATAGAGAACAGTTTTATGGCTAATAAAAGGTATTAGCTATGATCTTAAGTTTCTGCTTTTAAGCTAGCCATACATGGATAGAAATTCAGCTGGTTCAACAGGGTCCAGCCCAATTTCGTTCTATGTATGGCCCCTGTGGTTGAGCAGAAGTTGATCTACAACCACCTTATCAGGTTTCCCCCCTCGATCAGAGCTGCAGGCTATAGCCTGCAAAGCTGATCAGTGTATTCTGATGGCAGGGAAGTCTCTTTGCTGTCAGAATAAAAAAGCTCAGCCGGGAGGATTCCCCCATCCACCTCAAATCTGTGGATGGGGGAATCGGGTCTTTTTTTTTTTTTTTTCGGTTAATGAAAAAAACTAAAGGACTAATCTATGGGCTGCCTTAGGTAGAATTTTAGCATATAAAGGTTTAAAATAGTTGACAGATTAAGTTGTCTTTAAAGGTGCAATAACAAGAGCTGTCTCAGATGTGAACCAAGCATGCTATGTGTGAAGTACGAGACTCCAGTCCTGCATATTTGTTCCAGCTTAATGACTCCCTATGTAATAGAGCCGAGACCAAGGTGACAGTCCTGCAGCCTGTACATGCAACAGGCTAGCAAAACCCTTTCCATATTACTATCTTCACCCGAACAGCTTTTAATAAAAGTAATGCTTTATACTTGATAAGAATTGCAATTCCATCTCTTTGCAAAATAGTAGGTATATTTAAATCAATTGTTACTATTGATTAAGCAATCAATCATTAATATGTTAGGATCGTGATAGTTTCCAATGCAAACTATGGAGTATATACACTTGGTCAGTTACAACATAGAATTTACAGATTAAAAACTAAAACAAAAAAATTGTTCCTGACATTAAATCAGCCTAATTGTACAGAGTAAGTCATTACTCTGGAGAACCAGTGAATTAAGAAATACAAACACAGACACATTAAAGCCAATCCCTGGGAAAAATGTAAAGTTATTTCTTGCAGTGGGGCTAGGGTTGCCACCTTTTCTTCAAGTCAAACCCAAACATTTTAGTGGTGTACAGCAATTTTTTAATAGTATAAATTATACATTTTGCAATTAAATAACATTTCTAATCAAATGAAGCTAGGAGTCCTTCTTCACATCAGAGTCCAGAGAGTTCCCCTTTTAAATCTGAACTTGCCAAGTTCCCTTACACTGTAAGGGGGACTCTAACATAAGGGATGCTCTGGGAATGCTGATTTAAGGGGAACACTGAGAACTCTGAGGTACACAGTGCGCATTCACAAGGTGGAAGACATTGTGATCTCAGGTAGTTCACAGATGATCAGCTGCCAGAATTGTGGCCACCTATGCCCCTCCAACTGCCTTAAGCAGGCCATACAGGGTGCAAAATTTGCACAATTCACCCATCAACAGAGTGTTGACAGGGAAATCAGTAATTGTCTTCTCCCAGCGGGGGGGGGGGGGGGGCGGGGGCTAACCATTCCCGCCAGGAGAAGACTGCGATTATTGTTAACGGCTATAGCAGCCGATAGAGATAATAGCAAAAGAATTCGGCAGGCTGGCTGTACCAGTTGGTCAATTGATCAACTTGGTACATTTAGCCTGCCCACTAACAATTCGATTCTCACCTGGTTCCTGCTGAACTGGCTGAGACTCGAACCGTGTATGGCTGGCCTTAGTGGTAGTAGTTCTCATAAAGAATCTTTTTAGGGTGTGAGGAATTTCGCCCAAGTTGTTTTTTGAACGTTGACTGGAGACTCAAGTCATGCAAAAGGTTAAAACAACCTATTCCGACTACTGCTTTTCAGAGCAGGCCTTCCCTGAACTCTCAACCCTTCTCATTGACATAGAATTGTAAGATTGGCCAAGCTGAGCTTATAGGTTAGTGGAGTCCATCAACGTTTTAAGATACATAACTTCACTTATACTTTATGGTTCATTAAAGCACTGATACATATGATACAACAAATACTAGCAATATAAAAGATAAAAAAAAAAAACTCTTGTATTCTTACTCCAGGAGCAGAGAACTTATCAACATGGAATGGTCCAAGCTGGAAGGTGCAATATCTAAGGAAGATATTAAATGCAGGACCTGAAACACCACAGCAAAAGAAAATGTGAAAATACTTTAAACCGACATGACCAAGCACCAACACAATAATATATTATCGAGTTCAACTGCACAGTTTACACCCGTCTCAATAGACTGCTTATTGCGACAGGAGGGAACCCTGCAGCTGTATAAAAAAATCTAATTTTAAAGGCTTAGTTTTTTTTTTTGTATATGCAATTAAATTATTTATAGAGTAATTACAGATAACATATGAAATACATTAGTGAGCTACTAATGCATTCCAGTACACGCCATCTATTCCAAAATAAAACATTTTACTTCATTTACATTAATATGCATGCACCCACGACACACATACCACCTTGCAAATTTAGTAGGAAGGCAGCAGAAGTAAAGTTTGCACTGTTTTACCTCGCCTCTCTGCTCCTTGCAACTCCAAATCACATTCAAAAGGCAGGATAGAACCTGATGGGTGGCTGTGAGAAACATTTTGACACTGCCATTAATTTTACAACAGGCTTGCTGTTTTAGATGTAGCAAAGAGGGTGTTCCAGCACCACAAGCAGCTGTGTTACACCAGGATCACAGTGTTTTCTGGATTACTGATAAAAGGAACTGGGGTAGATTAGTGCTCTACAACCATGCCTAGGTTAAAAGAAAAAACTAAGATACTAATCAGGTAAATTGTACTCTCCGTATTCATCTCAAGACTCTGTTTAAAAATATGGGTGACGTGTACCTTTAATCATTTTACTGCCACTGCTCTAAGGCCTCTTGCACACGATACTCCTGTATGAGTATCTATTTTTTGCATGTATTAGCGTGCAATTGTGTCCGTGCATTTCTGCACATTTTCACGTGCATGCGTGCAACTTATTCTCTCGGTCACAATATTATTATTGAACATTTGCTCTCAAATGTGCGCATACACGTGTGCATGTGTTTGCACTTGTGCATACGAGGTATAAATTACTGACCAAAAATGCAGGTTTTTCACATTTTTTTTTTTTACTGAAGAATATACACAGCTTGTTTACGAGTCTGTGTGCATAGGCACATTACAATTAATGGGCTGTATTTTAGCTCAGTAAAATAATAAGCTGTACTGAGCTTTTTCAAACCGCAGTGTGCAAGAGGCCTAAATATTAAAAACAACAGTTAAAAACAAGCTTATGCCCCAATAGCAGCCATAAGCTTTTCAAAAAATCTTTACAGCAGCCTTTCTTCTATTTTAGTAGATGCGATTCAGTGAGCTGTATTGTAAACCCACGTATACATTTCTATATAGTGAAAAAGCATTGCTTCCCCTCTCTATATCACCATTGTGCTTCTCGCATTCACCTGCCCACGATCCCTCTAAGGAGAGGATCAGGATGGAGACTGGAATAGCATATTTTGCTTTCAGCAAGGTAGGAATCACAGGGATTGATTTACTAAAGGCAAATAGAATGTGCACTTTGCAAGTGCAGTAGCACTCATATTCCCCAGAGCTTAGTGCATGTGGTGAAGCTTCACTTTGTTCTGGAGAAAATGAGTGCCAAAGTGCACATTCTATTTGCATTTAGTAAATCATCCCCACAGACTCAGAAATCCCTCTATCCTTTAAGACCTGGGTTTCAACAACCATGCTGTTAAAGCCAGGGACTGTGAAGCAGGGTGGAATAGAGGGCCTTGATATAGCAGATCTGGCCAGGGATCATCTGCTAGAAGTTTGATTATGTCTGTATACCAGGTTCTTCTGAGCCAGTTTGCTGCACGTAGAATCATCATTTTCTTCTCTTGCTCTATTTTGTGGAGCAGGCGAGGTAGAATTTGAAGTGAAGGGAAGGCATAAAAACAGACTGAACTGAGACCAGGGGATAGAGCATTCAAGGCCAGGTTCTGGCAACGGAGTTACATCCAGAATCCCCCATCTTTGGCTTATCAGATTAAGATAACCCACACCTGCCAGTTGTCCACTTGTTGTGGATTGTGGACTGCAGAAAATGCTGGGCAGTGAATTTCAGTCCATGAGAATGAGAGAATTTGTTTTGTCTCAAGGCAGCCAGCCTCCTTGTGCCCTCTTGATTTATATATTTATTTGTTTATTTTGGGTACTTATAAAGCACTGTCAATTTACGCAGCGCTTTTACATATACAGTATCTCACAAAAGTGAGTACATCCCTCACAGTTTTGTAAATATTTTATTACAGTGCCTTGCAAAAGTATTTACCTACCTTGGCTTTTTACCTATTTTGTTACATTACAGCCTTTAGTTCAATGTTTTTTTAATCTGAATTATATGTGATGAATCAGAACACAATAGTCTAAGTTGGGGAAGTAAAATTAGAAAAATATATACATAAAACTATTTTTTCAGAAATAAAAAAAATGATAATTGGCATGTGCGTATGTATTCACCCCCTTTGTTATGAAGCCCATAAAAAGCTCTGGTACAAATTACCTTCAGAAGTCGCATAATTAGTGAAATGATGTCCACCTGTGTGCAATCCAAGTATCACATGATCTGCCATTACATATACACACACCTTTTTGAAAGGCCCCAGAGGCTGCAACACCTAAGCAAGAGGCACCACTAACCAAACACTGCAATAAAGACCAATGAACTCTCCAAATAAGTAAGTGACAATGTTGTTGAAAAGTAAGGGTTAGGTTATAAAAAAAAGATCAAAATCTTTAATGATCCCTAGGATCACATATCAAATCTATCATAACCAAATGGAAAGAACATGGCACAACAGCAAACCTGCCAAGAGACGGCCGCATACCAAAACTCACAGACCGGGCAAGGAGGGCATTAATCAGAGAGGCAGCACAGAGACCTAAGGTAACCCTGGAGGAGCTTCAGAGTTCCACAGCAGAGACTGGAGTATCTGTACATAGGACGACAATAAGCCGTACGCTCCATAGAATTGGGCTTTATGGTAGAGTGGCCAGAAGAAAGCCATTACTTTCAGCAAAAAACAAAATGGCACGTTTTTGAGTTTGAGAAAAGGCATGTGGGAGACTCCTAAAATGTATGGAGGAAGGTGCTTTGGTCTGATGAGACTAAAAATGAACTTTTTGGCCATCAAAGAAAACACTATGTGTGGGGCAAACCCAACACATCACATCAGCCAAAAAACACCATCCCCAACATAGGGATGTTTTTCAGAAGTTGGGTCTGGGAAACTGGTCAGAGTTGAGGGAAAGATGGATGGTGCTAAATACAGGGATATTCTTGAGCAAAACCTATACCACTCTGTGTGTGATTTGAGGCTAGACAGACGTTCACCTTCCAGCAGGACAATAACCCCAAACACACTGTTAAAGCAACACTTGAGTGGTTTAAGGGGAAACATGTAAATGTGTTGGAATGGCCTAGTCAAAGCCCAGACCTCAATCCAATGGAAAATCTGTGGTCAGACTTAAAGATTGCTGTTCACAAGCGCAAGCCATCCAACTTGAAGGAGCTGGAGCAGTTTTGCAAAAAGGAATGGGCAAAGATCCCAGTGGTAAGATGTGGCAAGCTCATAGAGACTTATCCAAAGTGACTTGGAGCTGTGATAGCCGCAAAAGGTGGCTCTACAAAGTATTGACTTTAGGGGGGTGAATAGGTATGAATAGGCGAATAGGCACATTGACTTATGCTGTTATTTTGTCCTATTTGTCGTTTGCATCACAATAAAAAAAAAAAAATCTTCAAAGTTGTGGGCATGTTCTGTAAATTAAATGATGCAAAACCTAAAACATGCCATGTTAATTCCAGGTTGTGAGGCAACAAAACATGAAAAATGCCAAGGGGGTGAATACTTTTGCAAGGCACTGTATATCTTTTCAAGTGACAACACTGAAGAAATGACACTTTGCTACAATGTAAAGTAGTGAGTGTACAGCTTTTATAACAGTGTAAATTTGCTGTCCCCTCAAATTAACTCAACACACAGCCATTAATGTCTAAACCGCTGGCAACCAAAGTGAGTACACCCGTAAAATGTCCAAAGTGGACCGAAAGTGTTAATATTTTGTGTGGCCACCATTATTTTCCAGCAATGCCTTAAAGTGATTGTAAAGACTTTTTTTTTTTTTTTTTTTTTTTAAATAACAAACATGTCATAATTACCTCCACTGTGCAGCTCGTTTTGCACAGAGTGACCCCGATCCTCGACTTCTTGGGTCCCTCGGCAGCTTTTGCGGCTCCTTCTCACTTCAGATAACCCCCCTAGGAGAAGGGGGGCTGTCCCGGGGGGTTACCTTGCGGGCGCGCTCCCGAGTCCAGCATTTGCGTCCATAGACACAAATGACAGACTCGGCATCATCCCCCGCGTCATTGGATTGACAGCAGCGGGACCCAGCGGCTGCGCGGCTATCAATCTATTCAATCAAGAGCCGGGACCGCGTGCAGAGAGGGACAGCCGGTCTCCGGCATGGGAATGGCGGGGCTCAGGTAAGTAAAACGGTGGGGGGGGGGCGGTGACTGCCAGAAGTTTTTTTACCTTAGGTGAAAAAACATGAGGGTTTACAACCCCTTTAACCCTCTTGGACATGAAGTTCACCAGAGCTTCACAGGTTGCAACTGGAGTCCTCGTCCACTCCTCCATGACGACATCATGGAGGTAGTGGATGTTAGAGACCTTGCGTTCCCCCACCTTCTGTTTGAGGATGCCCCATAGACGCTCAATAGGGTTTAGGTCTGGAGACATGCTTGGCCAGTCCATTACCTTTACCCTCAGCTTCTTTAGCAAGGCAGTGGTCGTCTTGGGAAAAGAAAAAAAAAAAAAAATCGAGCTTCAAGGGTTGTAGCTTGGCGACCTGAGGTCACAGAGACCCCAAATGGGGGGGGGGGGGGGGTGCATAGCCTAAGTCTGACCCCACCACTGGTAAAAAATTTGGGGCTCCTACAACCTATGGTTCTGGAGATACGGGGCTCCTTGCACAGCCTGTCAGAAGCTGCATACAGAGCGGCCAGTTTAAATACAAGCTGACACACTCTGCAGCAGACTGAGAGGATCACAGTGCCTCTCCTCACTTCTTGTCAGAGACACTGAGCTCAATGGACAGCTTGGAGTCTTGGACCAATGGTAAAGTACCATTAGCCCCAGCACACCTCTCACTACAGTGTCATAGAAGGGGCATGTGTCTAAAAGACAAATGCTCCCTTCTAGCCCATGGGTGTAAGATTTACCCACAATCCCATGTTTTTCTCACACAGTTAAGTGGGAGAATGAGAATCTGCTGCTGTTGAAAAGTTACTGTTATAATCAAGCTAAATTATATATTATTATGCTATATGTTATAACATAATAATTTATTATTTATCTATTTACTGTGAAATTACTGGTTTGAAGTTATAACTTCAAACTTCAGTAATTTGTC
Source organism: Aquarana catesbeiana (assembly GCF_042186555.1). Classification (NCBI taxonomy): domain Eukaryota; kingdom Metazoa; phylum Chordata; class Amphibia; order Anura; family Ranidae; genus Aquarana; species Aquarana catesbeiana. Next base: position 274,734,255 of record NC_133327.1, read on the forward strand.
CGTTAAGCCACCTGCTTGAGTACAGTTTTTGAAAATATAGCAAGTTACCTTAAAAACAATATATAATAATTATTTATATATTATTTATGGTAATTAACCCCTTGCCACCCAGGCCAATTCTGACACTTCTCTCCTACATGTAATCATAATTTTTTTGCTGGAAAATTACTCAGAACCCCCAAATATTATTTATATGGTTTTAGCAGACGTCCTAGGCAATAAAATGGTGGTCGTCGCAACTTTTTTATGTTGCACGGTATCTGCGCAGCAATTTTTCAAACGCGTTTTTTTATTTGGGGAAAAAATATTCATATTCATGTCATGAATATAAAAAAAAAAAAACACATTAAAAATAACGCAATTTTTTTGTATATTGTGAAAGATGATGTTACGCCAAGTAAATAGATACCCAACATGTCACACTTTAAAATTGTGCACACTCGTCAAATGGCGCCAAACTTCAGTACTTAAAAATCTCCATAGGCAACGCTTTACATTTTTTACAGATTACATGTTTAGAGTTACAGAGGAGGTCTAGTGCTAGAATTATTGCTCTCGCTCTAACGATTGCAGTGTATGTAACTTGTGCATATCTGGCTCTGATACTAGCCAGTGCCTCACCAGCCACTGACCTCACCGCATGTCCCTGTTGGAATACTGCCCTGTGCCCCGTTTTCAAAGGGAGGGGGTGCCAGCAGCACTCATGCAGCACCAGACCATGACACTCCCACCACCATGCTTGACTGTAGGCAAGACACACTTCTTTGTACTCCTCACCTGGTTGCTGCCACACACGCTTGACACCATCTGAACCAAATAAGTTTATCTTGGTCTCATCAGACCAAAGGACATGATTCCAGTATCCTTAGTCTGCTTGTCTTCAGCAAACTGTTTTCAGGCTTTCTTGTGCATGATCTTTAGAAGAGGCTTCCTTCTTGGATGACAGCCATGCCGACCAATTTGATGCAGTGTGCGGTTTATGGTCTGAGCACTGACAGGCCAGGCTGACCCCCCACCCCTTCAAATTCTGTAGCAATGCTGGCAGCACTCATACATCTTTTTTACTGGTCGCATGAATAAGAGCAGCCAGGTATTTTTTGAAGCACCCGATTAGAGCCAGAGGCTCTAATAGGCTTCAAAACAGAGTGGAATCGGGTCGCAGAGAGTGCGGTCCGATCCCACCCAGGTGTTTTACAACAGCAAATGAATATTCGCTGTTGCAACACTGATCTTCCTCCCGGCCAATCAGCTAGCTGGTCTGATACCCGGCTGAAAGGACAGGCGCTCCTATTGGATGCCTAGGAGGAGGGGAGGATACGGCGGAAGTGAGGAGAAGAGCCGATGCATGGATGCCCGGTCCCCGCTGCTGCGCCTTGGATGCCCGATCCCCGCTGCTCCTCAGACGTTTTTTCAGATCCTCAGAGAGTTCTTTGCCATGAGGTGCCATGTTGAACTTCCAGTGACCAGTATGAGAGAGCGATAACACCAAAATTTAACACACCTGCTCCCCATTCTCCCCATTGAGACCTTGTAACACTAATGAGTCACATGACACCAGGGAGGGAAAATGGCTAATTGGGCCCAATTTGGACATTTTCACTTAGGGGTGTACTCACTTTTGTTGCCAGCGGTTTAGACATTATTGGCTGTGTGTTGAGTTATTTTGAGGGGGCAGCCAATTTACACTGTTAGGCCCCTTTCACACGGGACGGATCCGTGTTGATCCGCCCCGTGTTTATCCGCTGCTCAGCGGAGATCGCTCCGCTTTCCCCAGCTGAGCAGGCAGATGACAGGACGGGACCCGCACACTGTGCAGGGACCGCCCTGTCAGATCTCCGCTCTCCCCTATGGGGGATCGGAGGAACACGGACCGTCTGTCCGTGTTCCTCCGATCCGCTCTGCAGACGGATAGAAAAATAGGATTTCCTTCCGTCCGCAGAATCGGACGAGAGCGGAGCCGGACAACATCTGACACCCGCTATCCCATAGGGATGCATGTATATCCGTATTTCATCCGAAAATGAATGGATGAAATACGGACATACTGTCCGCATGTGTGAAAGGGGCCTTATACAAGCTGTACACTCACTACTTTACATTGTAGCAAAGTGTCATTTCTTTCAGTGTTGTCACATGAAAAGATATAATAAAATATTTACAATAATGTGGGGGGTGTACTCACTTTTGTGAGATACTGTACATTCACATCAGTCCCTGCCCTCAAGGATATTACATTACAATCCAAGGTCCCTAACTCACACAAATACTAGAGCCAATTTAGACAGGATCCAATTAACCTACCAGCACGTTTTTGGAGCGTGGGACAGGGAGACATGGGTTGTCTCTGGAGTACCCGGAGAAAACCCATGCAGGCACAGGGAGAAAACGCAAACTCCATGCAGGTAGTGTTGTGGCTCGGATTCGAACTGACAACGCTTTTGCTGCTAGGCGAAAGTGCTGACCACTACACCACTATGCTGCTCACAATGGTTGATATATGCCACTGTGGTGGCATTACCTGCCTCCAATCGAATCAGTGTGCCTTTAGAAGGGGGTCCAGTGTTAGCCTGATAGATTTGCATTTGTTGTAAGAATTTTCCAATTGTAGGGAAGGAAATATTTTCCCACTGTTAGAGCTGAAGTGATGACCCACCAGGACAACAAAGTTTTTGTTTGGTTGGATAGAAGCATGAGTAAGTCTAGGTCCAGGCATGAGTAAGTCCATGTTGACAGAATGTTTAGTTCTTGAGTGGAAATGGGGGAAAGGTACTGCCTCAAAAGGAGGCAACTATTAGACCCAGAGCTCAAATTTCACTGTGGGAATTCTCTTGGATCTCAGTTGCGCAGCAGAAACTGTGAGTGAAAGAACTTTCTTTTCTGCTTGGGATCCAGGATCAGACCCAGTCCTTCAAGGCCTAGGGGGCTGGAGAGCAGATTTGTTAAAATTGATCACCCAGTTAAAGGCCGGAAGCAGCTGAATTGTCTCTTAGACATTTGTAGGGAGTTGTAAGGAAGATTAATTCTTCAGGAGAAAGTCTTCTAGGTAGCCTGTCACTTGGATGATCTGAGTTCTGCGAAGGGCAAGCAAGAGTGCCAAGACCTTTGTGTACATCCTGCAAAGTGTAGAAATTGCTGCTAAGGTGGGTAGTTTGGAACATGCAGATAGGCATCTTGAATGTCCTTGGATGTGATGTATTCCCCTAGAGGGGGAATTACTGGCCTTGCATATTCCATGCAAAATTTTGGAATTTGTAGGCATTTGTTATGTCCAGATGAATACTTCTGTTGGGCTTCAGTGTTGTGAACAAGTTAGAGTAAAAATCCCCTGAACCCATCCTGTGTCAATGCTGGTAAGACAACTCCCTGGGACTGGAGGTGGTTCAAGGTGTGCTGCAAAACTGACTGTTCTTGGACAGTTTTTGGTGGATTGAAAGAACAAAGCATTGAGGCAGTGGAGTTTTGAGCTCTATGTTGTACCCGGCAGATGCAGGTGATCTGCTACTGTGGAGGGTGGTTTTTGAACCTTCCTCTGAGGAAGCAAAACCTTCCCACCTTTGACCTCCTTGATGAATTAGTCCACTGCCCCACCACATGCCCTTCCACTTTCTTGGAAGGGCATACATGTCAGGTGCTGTTTACAGGCAGCCTCTGCTATGCAAGCCTTTAGCCATAAGATTCTGCCCATCTGTATGGAGATAAGAGCCTTTCTGGATATTTGTTTCATGACATCTTCCAGAGCATGTACACAAAAAGTAGAGCAAAGGGTAAATGTTGTAATTGATCTGTAATAGCACAATCCTGAAAAATAGGATTTTTATAACAGCTTATTGTAAAATCCTTCTCTTGGAGTACATCACGGGACACAGAGCCATAGTAGTTACTATGTGGGTTATAGGCCACCTTCAGGTGATGGACACTGGCACACCCTAAGACAGGAAGATCACTCACTATATAACCCCTCCCACTACTGGGAGTACCTCAGTTTTGTAGCAAAGCAATATACGTGTATTAGAAGAGGGGAGGGACCTCTGTGTACCATGATGTACTCCAAGAAAAGGATTTTACAGGTAAGCTGTTATAAAAATCCTATTTTCTTTATCGTACATCACGGGACACAGAGCCATAGTAGTTACTATGTGATATGTCCCAGAGCAATGCCAACTGAGGGGATGGAGACATAACGAAAGTAGGGCAACCATGAGACCAGAGGACTTATACTGCTGCCTGCAGCACACTACGCCTAAATGCAATATCCTCATGCCTTTTTTCATCCACCTAATAGAATTTGGTAAATGTATGGACTTAAGACCAAGTTGCAGCCTTGCAGATTTGAGCCATGGAAGCTTGGTGATGCACTGCCCACGAAGCACTAACAGCCCTAGTGGAGTGTGCTTTGATTTGATAGGGTGGAATTTTCCTCTTCAAACCATAAGCTTGAGCAATTACTTGCCGAATCCATTTAGAAATAGTAGATTTCGATGCTGCCTGTTCCCTTTTAGGACCTTCAAGCAACACAAACAAAACATCCATTTTTTGACTCTGAGCAGTCGCCTTCAAGTAGACTGACTGCTCTCACCACATCCAGAGAATGTAGTGACTTCTCTTCCGTAGAAAAGGGTTCTGGAAAAAATGAAGGTAGAACAATATCCTGGTTTAAATGAAAACCTGACACTACCTTCGGTATAAAGTTAGGATGAGGACGCAATACCACCTTTATCCTTGTGAATAATTAAATATGGCTCTTTACAAGAAAGAGCAGCCAACTCTGATACCCTTCTTGCAGAAGATATGGCTACCAGAAAAATTAGTTTCCTTGTCAAAAAGACCAAGGGAATATGCCGTATCGGCTCAAAAGGCTGTTTCTGGAAAGCCGACAGAACTAAATTCAAGTGACCTAACCGGAGGATTAAGCCGCGTTACCCCCTGAATAAAGCTACGAACCAGAGAATCCAAAGCAAGTGGTCATTGAAATAATACAGACAAGGCCGGGACCTGGCCTTTGATAGTACCCAAGGCCAGCTTCATTTCTAGCCTCATCTGCAGAAAGTCAAGGATCCTACCTATGACATACTTCCTGGGGTGCAAACCCCTAGATTCACACCAGACATATGTCTTCCAGACTCTATATGATTCTGGAAGCCGGCTTCCTTGCATTAACCAAGGTAGATACCACTGACCCTGATAGCCCACGCTTCTTCAGAATGTGGGTCTCAATAGCCAAACCATTAAATTTAGCGTTTGTAAGGTGGGATGGAATACCGGACCTTGCGAGAGAAGGTCTGGACGTGGTGGTAGGGTCCATGGGTCCCCTACCGCCATCCTTATAATCTCTGCATACCAGGATCTTCTGGGTCACGCTGAGGCCACAAGAATCACAGATTTCCCTTCCAGCGCAGGCTGAGTCACTAAACCTGCCAGAAAAAAAAAGTGCTTTTCAATAGGAATTCCAACTTCTTATCCATTGGATCCCTAAGCATTTGAGCATTGTCTACCGGACAAGTCAAACTTTTATTCACAGAGGATATAGCAGCGTCAATTGCTGGTATCTCCCATTTCTTAGTGAATTTTTCCTCCATAGGATAAAGTGTTGAAAACATTTTAGGAGGAAAAAAATACTTATCTGGGTGATCCCACTCAGAATACATAAGCTTTTCCAGCAATGAATGGACAGGAAAGGCATGCACTGCTTGAGGAGGCTTTAGCGAACCCAAACAAGAAGTGTGCTTATCAACCGACTCAGTTAGGGGTAGCATAAATGTGGAACGGACCATTTCAGTAAGGGAATGCACCATCAATCTTTCAGATTGTGAAGCTGATCCTTCCGCATTTGACCCCTCAGAAGAGGAGTCATCAGCCTCTTCACGGTTCCCTGAGAGAAAATTGTCTTCTCCCACCCCCAGTTCCTCAGATTGAGGGTCCTGGGTAATGGAAGGGGACCTGTCGCGTTTTGTCCCACACTGGGATGCGATTAAAGCCTCTAATCTTTCCTCCAATCCTATCATGGCTGAGGAAAAAACCTCTTCAGTAATATAGACAGGGGCTGCAGTGTTGGAAACAGTTGCAACATTTGACAGCCCTCTGACCAGCCACCTCCGATCTCTCAGGGGAGGATGCCATAGTAGAGATGAGTTTAGGCTTTTTTGAGCTTGAGGGAGTCCATTTTGAGCCCTTTTTTGGGGTGATTCTACCTCCCCTTCTGACCATAGCCGATGCACAAATGCAGAGGTACTACTAGAAGAAATTGCACCCACTGCTTGCGCATATAGTCCAGCAACTGCCGCTATTAGTGCTCAGCCTGGTGCTTTACTAAATGTGCCAAGGGAATGTCTGTGTCACCACTTAGATGCCCCCCTTTTTGCTCGTGTTCCTCCAACAGCTGCAGTCAGTAAAATGGAGCTTTTTAAGTGTACTCCCGCGCTGGACATTGCTGCACGCCAATGCCGCGCTAAGCCACGCCCCCTCCGTATTCGTACCACCCCCCTTCCTCTTTTCAAAAAGAACGTTTTCCCACGCGAGCGCGGGCCTCCGCTCCAACGGTATCAGCGTGTGTGTGTGTGTGTGGGTGGGTGGGTGGGGGGGGGGTGGCGTGGAGGAGAGCTGTGACAAAACCACCGTGCAGAGGCGGTGGAGAACAGGGTGGCATCGGACGATCGTTCTGGGCTTCCCCCTACTTTCCTGTGGGAGAGGGGGAGAGCTTCTGTCCAGGTGGGGGGTGTTTTTGGAAAAAAATCCTCCTCCAACATCTTACCGGAGGCCTGGGACTGCTAGCTGGAGGGATATCTGCAGTTCCTTTTTTATTTAGCTGCACTTTTCTTAATTTTCAAAATACTTTACAATGAACCTAAAATGCTAACTTCCTTTATTCCCCATAAGTAAAAAGAACTCACCTATCAAAAGACCAGCTTGTCTGCATGCCATTGCCATGGCAAAGACTGGAACACGTTCTTTGGCGCTAGAATGCCGTGTCAGATAGCCAAAGATTGAAGCCCCAGCTCCCCCACCAATACCTAAAAAGAAGGAAAATAAGATTGTACCTTCAAACCACTTCGAGGTTTGTTTACTAAAGGCAAATAGACTGCACTTTACAAGTGCAGTTGCACTCTTTTTCCCCAGAGCTTAGTGAATGAGATGAAGCTCTCCCGTCTTTCATCATCTAACCATGTGCAAGCAAAAATGCTGTTTTTTTTCCCTCTTGCACCTGACTAGGGATTCTTTACAAAGTGACAATTCACCACATTCACTAAGCTCTGGGAAAAATCAACTCCTGTGTGTAAATACCAAAAACATGTTTAAAGTAGAACCAAACAAAAACAGTGAAGATTTGCTGTTATGGGTGAAATTTTGAAATGTTAAATTGTGTCAATGCAGTTCCTAAAAAAATATAACCTCGGTCTGGAAGTCCTCTTGAAAAATATCTATGTAAAAAAAAAACACTGCGCTATTCACAAAGTTTCTTATTTAACTAAAAAATGTGCTACAATCCTTTCTAGAAATGATTATGCATCACAAAATGACATATGTAAAATAAATAGGAATGGAATTTGTTCTAAGCATAAACGTGATTGTTAAAAAAAAAAAAAAAAAAAGTGAACAGTGCTTTCACCTGTTTGCATACAGCTATACCCAATTTAACATTGTTTACATATCATGGAAAACACGAATGTGCCAAAAAGTCTAGTGATCCTTCATTATTTAAATCTGGTTTTAAAAGCTAGAGTGCAATCCCACCAAAAACACACCATCCAACAACAAATGGAAAGCAAAGCTTTCCAAATACAAAGGACCTCTTATTACAGAATTTTAACAACACACAGAAATTATTATCGCCAGTTTTGCATATACACTATATTACCAAGAGTATTGGACGCCTGCCTTTACACGCACATGAACTTTAATGGCATCCCAGTCTTAGGCCGTAGGGTTCAATATTGAGTTTGCCCACCGTTTGCAGCTATAACAGCTTCAACTCTTCTGGGAAGACTGTCCACAAGGTTTAGGAGTGTGTCTATGGGAATGTTTGACCATTCTTCCAGAAGTGCATTTGTGAGGTCAGGCACTGATGTGAACGAGAAGGCCTGGATCACAGTCTCTGCTCTAATTCAACCCAAAGATGTTCTATCAGGTTGAGGTCAGGATTCTGTGCAGGCCAGTCAAGTTCCTCCACCCCAAACTCACTCATCCATGTCTTTATTGACTTTGCTTTGCACAGAAGAGTTGAAGCTGTTATAGCTGCAAAGGGGCAACTCAATATTGAACCCTACAGACTAAGACTGGGATGCCATTAAAGTTCATGTGTATGTAAAGGCAGAATGTACACGACCAGTAAATATCAATAAAAATTAACTGAGTGTAGTTTGTACAGTTTTCTACTATACTAAAAATACATATGACCATGCATGAAATCTATTATCTAGAAAGTGCGAGTATTAAAATAAAAATCGGAAAGGACATATGTTTTTCTCATCCCTGCAGACCCAGTTGATATTAGTGGTCCTTTAAAAGAAATACAGGCAATCCCTGGGTTACAAACAAGACAGGTTCTGTAGCTTTGTTCTTAAGTTGGATTTGTATGCAATTTGGTACATTTTATTAAGTGCAACTCCAGCCAAAAAAATTATTTTTACGTTTTTTGGATAGCATGGGGAAAGGTGAACCGCCCCTGTAATGTTTGTTTTGCGGTCTATGCCCCTGTTCAGAAGATTTCACCTCACTTTCTTTCCCTGTAACAATTGGATTTTGAAAATTTTGGGTTGCCATGGAAACGAGGATTGGTAATAAAGCTTTAGTGGATACACCTTTTTCCCATGATAACTCTTACAGGAGTGAATTTCCCTTCCTAGCGGTAGCTTTCCTCTCACTTCCTGTTGTTTCTCTCCGTTTGTAAGTATTAGTCATAGGTAAGTCGGATGTTTGTAACTCGGGGACTGCCTGTATAGAAAATGCCACTTTATGAGAATGCAAGTTGTTTGGCTGTCTCCGAGCCACCAATTAGATACCAAGCCGGAATCGGCTTTGATCGGGTCTCGGATCTTGGAAATAGTAACCCAGAAGCGATGTCATGAAATCGCTTCCGGTTTACAGAAGACTTAAAGGTGCCAAATTTAAAAAATGTCAGTATTCAAAACTGCCAAACTTGGCGTTTTGAATGCTTTTAAGTTCAGAGGGATTTGGGGTCTTATAGACCCTAGATCCCCTCATAAAGAGTATCTGTTACTGCCTATTAATGTCAGAAGGAATGTTTACATTCCTTTTGACAGCAATAAAAGTGATCAGAATTTTTTTTTCAAAGGGACAGTGTAAAAAAAAAATTAAATAAATAAATAATAAACAAGAAAAAAAATTCAAAAATAAGTAAAGCGCCCCATCCCTCTGGCTGTTTAATGTAAAGGGGTCCAAAGGTACGGGGGCTGTGTAATGTAAGGGAGTCCAGAGGTGCGGGGCTGTGTAAAGGGTTCCAGAAGTGTGGGGGCTGTGTAATGTAAAGGGGGCCAAAGGTGCGGGGGTTGTGTAATGTAAAGGGGGCCAAAGGTGCAGCGACTGTGTAATGTTATCCTAATTTATTAGCTGGTGAATGTGGCCTTCCATGCATTCACATACATTAAATCCAGCTTTTAAGTGGAAAAAGGTTGCTGACCCCTGCTTTATGTACTAGGTGAATGAGCCTGTTGGCCACAAAGTTGAACAGTGGAGACACATGTCGACAGATCAGAGGGCTACCTGCTAAAAAACTGACATTACCTGCTACCAACCGACTAGCCAGGAGAAACCATTTGGAGATTCCAACAAAGTACATGAAATTACCTATTGAAATAAAGGAAATTAGGAACAATTGTGTATGGTAACACATAACAGACAAAGAAAATAGGAATAGTTTATTATAAAAGGATGACATTTCACCAATTGATAGATCACAAAAAATAAATAAATAAACAAGTGCATTTTTGAGACACACTAGCTTTTTCAATATACAGTACTTTGAAAAAGTATTCATACCCCTTGAAATTTTCCACATTTTGTCATGTTACAAACAAACACATAAATGTGTTTTATTGGGATTTTATGTTATAGGCCAACACAAATTGGCACATAATTGTGAAGTGAAAGCAAAATGATAAATGGTTTTCACATTTTTTTTACAAATAAACGAAAAGTGTGGGGTGCATTTGTATTCAGCCCCTCTGAGTCAATACTTTGTAGAACCACCTTACCTGCAATTACAGCTGCAAGTCTTTTTGGATATGTCTCTACCAGCTTTGCACATCTAGAGAGTAACATTTTTGCCCATTCGTTGCAAAAAAGCTCAAGCTCTGTCAGATTGGATGGAGAGCATCTGTGAACAGTAATTTTCAAGTCTTGCTTCAGTCTCAATTGGATTGAATTGACTGGGCCATACTAAAACACGAATATGATTTGATCTAAACCATTCCATTGTAGCTCTGGTTGTATGTTTAGGGTCGTTGTCCTGCTGGAAGGTGACCCCCCCGCCCCAGTCTCAAGTCTTTTGCAGACTCTAACAGCTTTTCTTCTAATGCCGTGTACACACAATCGGATTTTGCGGCATACTTGGTCCGGCGAACCTGAGTCCGTCTGACAATTCGATCGTGTGTGGGCTCCAGCAGACTTTTTTCTCTCAAAAGTTTGACGGACCTAGAAATGAAACATGTTCCAAATCTGTCCGACGGACTCAAGTCTGGTCGAAAAGTCCGCTCGTCTATATGCTAGTCCGACAGACAAAAACCAACGCTAGGGCAGCTATTGGCTACTGGCTATGAACTTCCTTGTTTTAGTCCGGTCGTACGTCATCACGTATGAATCCGTCGGACTTTGGTTGATCGTGTGTAGGCAAGTCCGTTAATTCGGAAAGTCCGTCGTAAAGTCCGTCGAAAAGTCCGCCAGACAAAGTCTGCCGTAAAGTCCGCTCGTGTGTACGCGGCATAAGATTGCCCTGTACTTGACTCCATCCATCTTCCCATCAACCCTGACCAGCTTCCCTATCCCTGATGAAGAAAAGTATCCCCACAACATGATGCTGCCACCACCATGTTTCATGGTGGGGATGGTATGTTCAGGGTGATGCACAGTGTTAGTTTTCCACCACACATAGCATTTTGCTTTTAGGCCAAAAAGTTAAATTTTGGTCTTATCTGACCAAAGCACCTTCTTCCACATGTTTGCTCTGTCCCCCACAAGGCTTCTCGCAAACTGCAAATGGGACTTATTATGGCTTTTTTTCAACAATAGCTTTCTTCTTGCCACTCTTCCATTAAGGCCAGATTTGTGGCGTGCACGACTAATAGTTTCCCCCACCTGAGCTGTGGATCTCTGCACCTCTCTTCCATAGTTAACATGGGCCTCTCGGCTGCTTCTTTGATGAATGCTCTTTGCCCGGCCTGTCAGTTTAGTTGGATGGCAATGTCTTGGTAGGTTTGCAGTTGAGCCATACTCTATACATTTTTGGATGATGGATTGAACAGTGCTCTGTGAGATGTTCAAAGCTTGGGATTTTTATAACCTAAACCTGCTTTAAACTTCTCCACAACTTTGTCCCTGACCTGTCTGGTGTGTTCCTTGGCCTTTGTGATGCTGTTTAGTTCACCAAGGTTCTATAACAAACCTCTGAGGGCTTCACAGAACAGCTGTATTTATACTGAGATGAAATTACACAAAGGTGGACTCTATTTACTAATTAGGTGACTTCTGAAGGCAATTGGTTCCACTAGATTTTAATTAGGGGTATCAGAGTAAAGGGGGCTAAATACAAATGCACGCCACACTTTTCAGATGTTTATTTGTAAAAACCTTGGAAAGCCATTTATCATTTTCCATCCACTTTACAATTATGTGCCAATTTGTGTTGGCTTATCACATAAAATCCCAATAAAATACATTTATGTTTTTGGTTGCAACATGACAAAATGTATAAAATTTCAAGGGGAATGAATATGTTTTCAAGGCACTGTATCTGGGTGAATCAAACTAAATATGTGTATAATCGTTCACCTTTTCCCTTCTGCTATTCTTTTAAAACTGAGATCATTAAAATATCTTGACAGTTTAAACTCCCTTTTTTCTGGATTACATTTTTCAGACCCTGAAATTCATAGAGTGTTATAGAGACTCATTAGAAACCTGTCCCTCGTTTGTGCAACTTGCAACAGATTTATGTAACAGTTGTTAAGGTAGGGTGCATATGGAATCTGGTGCAGAATTATGCTTCAGACATTATTTTTATATACTTAAACCCAGTGCCGGCTGGTGCTCCATTGGCCAGGGGGAGGCCGATGGACCTGACCACGGGCCCCCACCCCCCCGGTCGCTCCCCATCAGCCCTGCAAATACCCTGTGCATGTCACGGCTCAGTAGACACACACAGGGAAGGTGTGAGGATCAGAGCATAGACAAAGGAGCAGAGTCCACCTCGCTCTACTCCTTTGTCTATGGATGGGATGAACAAAGCAGGCTAGCTAGGCTGCTATCTCGGGACTTTACAATTTCCATTAAATTGACCAAAACCATGTTATATAAGGACATACCTAAACAATTCATTCAGTTTGTATCCAATGCGTAGGTGCTTATATTATACAGTTGGTGGTAGAGCTAATGGAAATTGTACAAACAAATGATATAGTATATGGTCAGCTTTAGCTGGTTTACTCTATATGCGGGGATAAGCCGGAACATGCCAAGGTATGCAAGCAATAGCTTCCTTTTTAATAACAGAAAACATTTCTTTAGGTCTCTTGTAACTATCAGCACATTTCTCTTTGTATATAGCTTTAGCCACGTTGCTGATATTTACTGTAAAAAATAAAAATATAGCTGCCACTACTGATCACTCGGGTTCAAGAAGCAAGGCTAAACTAATATACAGTATTTAATCTTCGGTTTGTCATTGACTTAAAGTTTAACTAGAGGCAAAACATTTAAATTTTTATTTTTCTTATGTTTTGGAAAGAATGGAGAGGGATTAGAACACCTTTCAGGTTTTTATTGTGTTCCTATTAGGGAGGTTTACGCTTTCTATTTGTTTCTGTTTATCCTTATCATTTAAAGTAAAAGAAAAAAAAGAGATATAGCGGTGGAAATCTTCCAATGGGGACACTAGTTCTGGTGACCTGGGGGGCCCCAAAAGATTTCCCTAATTTGCAGAGATTTCCTCACTTCCTGTTTTGGCTATTAGACAGGAAGTAAAAAGAAACCTCCCCAATGGGACACAGATGGCAAAATAAAAAAAAAAAAAAACCTGACAGGGATTGTACATTTTCCTTACTCTATCCACAATTAAAAAAATAAATGTTTCTTTTAGTTCTACTTTAAAATGGCCCCAAGTTGGAAAAAAAAATTGCTCCCTCATCCCGGCAACCCTGTTTCAAATGAATAATAATGATTATTAAAAAAAAAAAAAAAAAATGGCCCTACAATACTAAAACTTTTGTTGCAGTAAATGCTGCTCTGAGCACTCGTGGAGGCCAATCATGTTACCATATGCCTAGAAATCTGGCCTAGTAATTGCAGCTGAAGGAACTGAGGTTTCTGCAGGGCCATCCACCTGGAGATTTTGCCTGAACTGTGATCCTGTCCTTCAGCCAAGATGATGTAACTGAAATCCTAGGGACGGAATTAACTAACCATGCCGTTTAACAGATACATTTTATCAGAAATGTAAACTTATTCTTTAAATAACATTGTTGGCACTAGCGGGTGAGAAACAAAAACCATACTACACTGAAAAGGTTTAAATGTAAAACATAATATGCCTTGCCTGCAATCTCAAAGCAATTACTAAATAGGATGACATGCTTTGTTTTGCCCGTCCTGTCTGACCAGTAACCAAACACGGGACCAGACAATAATTCAGTTAGACTGAAGGCAGAGAGAACAAGACCCAAGAAGAAAGGTTGTGCATCTAATGTTTGCAGGTACATCCAAACGGTGGGTAGGATCACAGCTAGAAGAGGAAAACAAACATGAAATTAATTCTTTATACAATACACTTCCATATAAAGTTAATAAGCCTCCAATGAGTTGGTATTTTTAGTTAGCAAAGCAACTTTTGACATAAGTGCCATACTCTAAAAAAAAAAAAAAAAAAAAAAAAAAAATGCATGCATGGGGAGTTTACAGTAGAGGTGCACCGAATGGAAAATTTTGGTGCTGAAACCGAAAATTCCGGCTGCACTTGGCCAAAACCGAAAATGACAGTTTTTCTAAAAAAATATATATATTTTTTATATGTAATTGTAATATATTCGACTTTTCAATTAATATCATGAATTTAAATGAATAGGACGTTATTGCCGGCTAATATCGGCACCTTTAGCGCAAGAAAAGCTCAAGGAAAATGCATCCCTTTAAATCCTACGTATCTGTTCACACTGGTCCGCTGCACTTCCTCCCCGTTGAAATGCATTGAAAACACAGCAATAACACATCAATAAGGCACCAGTGTTACATTTTTTATGTGGTTTTTTGAGAGACATGACTTCTGAAAAATATACTATAAGCACAGTAAAATCGCAGTAAAAATCACTGGAAAAATCGCAGTAAAATTGTGGTAAAAGCACGTTAGTTTTCGTCACCATTAATTGGCAACTTTTTCTCTATTAAAAAAATGCCGAAAACACAATTTTTGGCCATCGAAATTTCAGCACATCTCTAGTTTACAGGTATACAATCCAAGAGCATGAGGTAACCATGTGCCTAAATGTAAAATTGCTTAAAATACAGTTTCTTTTTCACTTGTACCATTAATGAACAGAATATGTCTGAATACAAAAATTGGATTTTTGTACCTACCGTAAAATACTTTTCTTGGAGTTCACTGAAGGACATAGAAATTGGAGACTACTGGGTTATACTGCTGCCTACAGAAAGATTTGGAAACTGACAAACAAAAAACAGTGAATGGCCTGGTGTAACCCTACCAATATCAGCACGCATCAGTTTTATACAACATAGAAGAGCAATAAAAAGAGCAAGATCATAGACACAAGGGTAGGACCCCCGTCCATCAAAGACCTCCAAGAAAAGGACTTTGTGGTAAAGAAAGCACCGAGATCGGACCCTATATGGCAGGGGTGTCCAAACTTTTTTCAAAGAGGGCCAGATTTCATGAAGTGAACATGCATGAGGGCCGACCATTTTGCCTGACTTTTTTTGAACCATTAAAATTAAATGCAAATGAAATTTTTATGCAAAGTTTATTGCAAACGGCATACTTTTAATTTTGTCACATGGATGACAAATCTAAACAGGTGTTAAATCACTCTGCCTTTCATATCTGAAGGCCAGATGAAAAAAAAAAAATCCAGAAAGCTGAAATATATGTCAGGAAAATTGTAAAGTACATTACATATTATAATAAAGGCTGTCTGTCAACTTTTAAGTTAAAAAAATATAAACAGGAACATAACATCAAGTATACATCTTGTGTCCAAATTCATAACTAATTTAGACCAACTGACATTAACTGAGATTTTATAATATATTCATCTCAATTGAAGAAGAAAACTTGTCTGCACTAATGTGAAGGGTGAAACTGAGATCTGGACTGCAGCACATAGGCTAGGTCTGGGTCAAAGGCAGTGGTTTTGATGCGCAAAATGTCCCGCAGGTGAGAGTCACTTAGTCTTGTCCTCACGCGGTTCTTGTTAAAGTTCATAGCAGAGAATGTCTTCTCACACATATATGTTGAGCCAAACAAGCTCAGCATTTTCTTAGCCAATGTTCGAATCTCTTGAAACCGGCTCTTATCCAGTTGGCGGTAAAAGTTCACAAGAGAGAGCTGTTGGTGACGACTGCATAACTCGCTGTCACAATGCAGCTCAATGAGCTCGAGCTGCAGCTGATCTGGAGCATCATTGGGGTCAACAGAGAATGGAGAGGAGAAAAGGCTGATCTCCTTTTCAATAGCTGCAAAATCCTGAAAGCGCCGTTTAAACTCCCCAGCCAGAGATGTGATGTCTGCTGCATACCTGCTCATTTGTGCACTGATATTGTCCTGTGGAAAACTGTTCATTATTTCCTGCAATGCTGAAAAATGTATGAGATTGGGCTGTGTTTGTGATAACTGCCTTATGAAAAGTTGCAGCTTTGTTCCAAAGGCTTTGAGGTGTGAATAAAGCTGGTTCACCGCTGCATCTTTCCCCTGAAGACTGGTGTTCAGTACATTCAGATGCTTTGTTATGTCAACTAGAAACCCCAAATCAGCCAGCCAAATCGGATCAGATAGTTCTCGCATTGGTTGTCCCTTTGTTTCTAAGAATTCTCCGATTTCCTTTTTGAGAGAGTTGAAACGCTGCAGTGCAGACCCCCGGCTGAGCCATCTTACATCGTTGTGATATACAACATCTTCGTATTCAGCCTGGATGTCCAGTAGAAACTGTTTAAACTGGCGGTGGCACAGGGCTTTAGAGCGAATAAAATTAATAGTCTTCACCACCGGTTTCATAACATGGTCATATTTGAGATGTTTGGCGCAGAGAACTTGTTGATGAATGATACAGTGGAGTTTTATAGCTTTGCCTCCTTCTTCGATCACCTTGTTACAGATTAGGGTTGCTAATCCACTTCGTTCTCCAGCCATGGCAGGTGCCCCATCAGTAATAATCCCAGTAAGTTTGTTCCAAGGCAGTTTCATGTCATCTATGGCGGAACTAACAGAGACAAATAAATCTTTTCCTCTTGTTTGGTCCGTAAGGCTTTGGAGGTCAAGTAGCTCTTCAGTCACGTTCATTTCATCGTCCACCCCTCTCATAAAAATCAGCAACTGAGCCGTGTCAGATAGATCCGTGCTTTCATCACAGGCTACTGAAAAGAAGTCAAAATCCACTCCTTTGGATGTCAACTGTCTCTTAATATCTGATGAAATCTCTTCAACTCTCCGTGTCACAGTGTTACGAGCCAGGCAAATGTTGGCAAACTCTTGCTTCTTCTCGGGACAGATATTCTCAACCATTTTCATAACACATTCTTTGATAAAGTCACCCTCAGAAAAAGATTTGCAATTTTTAGCAATTAACGTTGACACCTCATAGCTTGCCTTTGTGGCATTTTCATTTGACTCACGGGCTCTTGTGAAAAATCGCTGTTGCGACATTAAAACAGCTTCAAGTTGCTTCAACTTTTCACTGCGGTCGTGCCCTGTTAGCTTGTCGTATGTGCTATGTCGCGACTGGTAGTGTCTCTTGACATTAAATTCTTTATAAACAGCCACAGTCTCTTGGCATATCAGACAAACACAGTGATTCCGTATTTCAGTGAAGAAATATTCCACTTTCCACCTGTCCTGGAAGCGGCGGCCCTCACTGTCAACTTTCCTTCTCTTGTTTACAGTCGCCATTTTAGAAATTGACCAGAAGGGAAAGGGATCTTGTGAGCGCAGTGTCAGAGGTTTTGGTCTAAGCGTGTTCGTCCGATACACTAATACACTGCCCAACAAGTATTCTCCTACCTTTGTGGCTGTGTGTGGTGAAGATGAGCTGTTATTTGGATATATATATCTCCTCTTTGGCCCCCAAACAAATCCCAGAGGATGGGCTCAGTTTTGTACAAATGATTTATTTTCTCTCCTGAGAAATCTGGCCTTTATTACTTCTGTGGCCCCCAAGTTCTGATCAGGGCAAGGATGAGCTTTTTTTTATATATATTTTATATTCTTTCTGGCCCCCACTTGTAATCTGCCCCCAGGCTCAGATCAGGGCAAAGATGAGCTATTTTTTTTAATATTCTTTCTGGCCCCCACTTGTAATCTGCCCCCAGGCTCAGATCAGGGCAAAGATGAGCTATTTTTTTAAATATTCTTTCTGGCCCCCACTTGTAATCTGCCCCCAGGCTCAGATCAGGGCAAAGATGAGCTATTTTTTTTAATATTCTTTCTGTCCCCCACTTGTAATCTGCCCCCAGGCTCAGATCAGGGCAAGGATGAGTTGTAGATATATAATAATAAAATAATTTCTGTGCACTCCTGAGTTATATTAGTCCCCGAGCGCCGCTCACTTCAGGGATCATGCACGAGCCCGCTGGGACGCTGACAGCACACGGCGCCGCAGCCAATCACCACCGCCAATCACCGCCGCCAATCACAGGCACTGAGAGCTCTGCAGCTGCCGCAGGGAAATGACTCAGTGTCTGCTATTGGCGCCGCGTGCTGTCAGCTACCCGGAGGGTTTTGGAACACGCCCCTGCTTGTCAGTGAGAGGCGCTCGGGGATTACGGAACAATTTCTGTGCACTCCTGAGTTATATTAGTCCCCGAGCGCCGCTCACTTCAGGGATCATGCACGAGCCCGCTGGGACGCTGACAGCACACGGCGCCGCAGCCAATCACTGCCGCCAATCACCGCTGCCAATCACAGGCACTGAGAGCTCTGCAGCTGCCGCAGGGAAATGACTCAGTGTCTGCTATTGGCGCCGCGTGCTGTCAGCTTCACGGAGGGTTTTGGAACACGCCCCTGCTTGTCAGTGAGAGGCGCTCGGGGATTACGGAACAATACAGACATTGCAGAGTGCGGAGCAAGGGGGGCCACAAGGGTGACAAAAGCTGGAGGCATGTGGGGGCCGTATAAAACCGGACCGCAAATGGCCCGCGGGCCGGACTTTGGACATGCCTGCTATATGGTAATCGGGGCCAATTGCTGATCGCTGTCTGATTCTAAAAAGTCAGGTTTCATCCCACAGGCACTTCACTAAGTAAAGTATGTGTTCCATATGTGATGGTAAACGTTGCGGGAAGTGAACTTCCTGACTTTTCACTTTACGGAAATCACCAATTTGGAGAGGCTCTTTCCCTAAAACCTGGGCTCCAACAGCTATGCCGTTAAAGTCAACAACTGTGAAGCAGAATGGTAAACAGGTCCTTGGGACAGAAGATTCTGACAGTCTGGCAAATGGAGCATCTTCCAGGAGTTTGATTAGCACAGATTGCCAATCTGCCTGAGCCAATACAAAGCTATAAGTATTACTGGTTTTAATCCCGCACAGCAGAAGCAGGAGAAGTTTCAGGAGAAGTAAGGCATAAATCAGGCTGTACTTATCCCATGGAGCCACCAGGGCATCCACTGTTTCTGCAATATAAGCTCTGTACATGTAGTCAAATCTATCCAGTTTGTTGTTGAATCTAGAGGCCAAGAGGTCCACATCCAGCATTCCTACCCATGACACAGGTGTAGGAACCATTCCTCTGGATCGAGATGCTGACAGCTGAGGAAGTCAAAAACGGCAGTTGGTAAAGGCTGGACTGTGGTTTTGGCCAAGAAAGAATCCTTTCTACTTGCTGTAGAAAGACTTCTAGTTCCTCCCTGATGGTTGATGTTGTAGCATTGTCCAACTGGATCCCGATCAGATGATCCTGCAGTTGGGGTGACCAGCACTGTAGGGACAACAAAATTACACAGAGCCTGTTGGGCTGGCAATCATTATGAGGCTTTTCCAAGAGATCAGAAGAAACAATTTACCCATCTCCAAAAACTGGATTCCTGAGCAGGTCCGAGGCAACCTAGTCCTTAGTATCAGGTGAGTCAGTTTGTCCAGGGACTGAACCAATGTGTCCTCCAATGACAGGAAGTTGAGTTGTAGTGTTCTAAAGTGGAACTGGATGAATGGGAATGCCTTGAATGAAGCTCCCATCAGTCCCAAGGCTCATGAAGTTTCTCTTTGGAAACAAAAAAACTCTGGCTTGAGCTGTGTCTAGGATAAGACCCAGACACTCCAAGCAATGAGTTGGCTCTAACACGGACTTCTGAAGGTTCAGAATTCAACCAAACATTTTTAAGGTCTGAATTGTCCATGCCACATTGTTGGTCAGACTGTTCCTTCAACAGGAAGTTATTCAGATATCCCTTAATGGGAATGCATTGGGAAGATAACAAAGGAAGCACAGGGCCAAAATCTTGTTAAAAACTCAGAGGGAAGAAAACAGGCTAAATGGCAGAGCCAGGAATTGGAAGTACTGGGGACTTACAGCAAAGCATAGGAAGCACTGGTAAAAAATGGGGACATGCAAGTATGCATTTGTGAGGTCTACAGAGATCAGCATGACCTGATGGAGAGAAGTTTATGACTGGTGAACTTTGGAAAATTAGGGCCTTGAGATCCAGTATCGGGTGGATGCCCCCTTCTGGTTTGGGGACCATGAAAAGGTTGGAGAAAAACCCCTGATACACTGAACATTTCTTGGGAACATGGTCGATAACTCCTTGATCCACAAGACCTGAAGGAATAGTCTGCATAGAAATCTGCTTATCCTTTGACACAAGCAGGTTGGAAGACTTGAACTGTGGAAGGGACGGGGATCAGAAGTATAGTTTGTAGCCCTTGGAAACCACCTCCTGTAGCGATGCCTCTGAGATACTGTCTTTTCAAGCATCCACAAAGACTAACTGTGTCCCCAGTGGTGACCATTGCCATCACAGTCAGTACAGATTGCAGTTTGGCCCATAAAATCCTGCATAACTGCAATGAAATCCCCCTAGTATAGAACTGAGAGGTGGGCCATTCCAGACAGAGCTAAGGAAGATTCTGGGATTCAACAGGTTGTACTCCAAGGCAGGGACAAAGTAGCTCAGAGTACAAAGCTAGGCCTTCAATATTCAAAAAACAGCTGCTGAAAGCAGGAGAGGTTTAAAGGGCTGGAGGTGACCAGCAATGACATACCAAGCATAATCCACATGGCACTCACTATAAGGAGCAGTAGTGAGCATGTGTTACTTCATACTAAATGGCTGGAACAACAACACTCCCCCTAAGGGATTGCATCAGAGCTCATTCCCCAAGCAATAACCTGAAAAAATAGGGATAATGATGCAGCTTAATGGTCCTATTCTTGAGCCAATTCCTCGGTACACATGGCATACCCAGGAAAATTAGTCTTTAGAGACTGGGTCACACCAAAGGCTGTGCCATGCCTCAAGACCCACAAACCGCTCCACTGCTAACATAGTTCGGTTAGTGCCACAATGCGGAACCCAGTGTCAGGTTAGCCCCGCAATTATACAGTCGATCGGATTCCAAACATGGCCTCCAAAGTTAATACACAGGAAATACTAACCTGAACAGCTGCATACAGAGACCAACTCAAATCGTGTGTAGAAGATTCTTAGGTGAAGGAAAAAAGTATAATTTGCAATGCAGGAGAAACAGCTAGCAAAATGGTAAAATGAGCGTTAAAAACGCTGCTTTTAGGGGCGTCTGGATTTTTGCAGTGGAGAGGTAGAAAACCCCCCCCCCCCCGCATATCCAGGAGCAGCAGCGTTTTGGCAGTAAAAATGCTTGTCAAGTGTAAATGCGTCTAAATATGCGTTAATGCTAGACGCATTAAGTGCTTCAGCATTAATTCATTTCAATGACTATTATACACCAATATTATTCTGACCAAAAAAATGAAGTAACACCTTAATGTGTCTAGACATGTTTAGGTATGTCAAGCGTTTTTCTGCCAAAATGCTGCTGCAAGGAGTGAAGGCATTAAGCAGAACTGGGCAAAAGCTTTGTGTGCATTAGGCCTATGACATTAGCAAAAAACTGGGCGTGGGAGGGGTTACACTGGAATGTTCTTTTTGATTGCCAGTGTCACAATTCTTCTGTAGGTGGCAGTAAAACCCAATAGTCCAGGGGTGTCAAACTGAATTTCATCGTAGACCGCATCAGCATTATGATTGGCCCCAAAGGGCTGGTTGTATCTGTAAGAGTATATAGTAATTTATCCAGGGCTTTTTTATTCCTCAGAGAATAGGAGCTCAACCACACTCTCCACCAAACCGCATTGAACAGTTGGTTTGGCCATATTGCACAGCAGCAGTGGGAGGATATTAAATGGGCAATAAATACCAGAAATGCGTTAGGTGCAGAGTTCAGGGGTGCCCTTTGCACAGACTGCAGGGTTTATAAGTGCACTACATACAGAGTGCAGGGTTTAGGGGTGTATTATGCACAGAGTGCAGGGTTCAACTCTCTTTCACAGGCTGTCCACATCTCACTTTCAACCCTCTTCATCTCTGACCTCTTCGCCACTCTCCCCCATTCCCCACCTCTGCACACATCTCCCTCCACAGCCCTCATCCCCCCCAAAAACACTTCCTCGCATCTCACCTACCCAGCCCGGCTTTAGTACCTTCTGGCACTGTAGGTGGCTTCACCTCTCTCTTCCTCTTGCATGAAGATCATTGGTTGGCATCTGTGCACCCAAGCACAGATGAAGCTTACCACGTGATGTCCCATCTCACACCGCGCCTGCATCTCCATCTTCCTTGTCTCTGCCATGAGTACAGGGCAGGCAGGAATCTGTGAGGCCACAGAGAGGAAAGCTGTCTTTATAAACACAGAAGGCTTTTTTGTTTACAAGGACAGTGGTGAGTGGGGAGTGGAGGGTGAGAGCCAGTGGTTTGCGGAACGGAGTTTTGGCGGAAAAAAAGCCCTCTAGCCTTGTGTTTGACACATGTACAATAGTCTCTGAAGCCTATGTCCCTTAATGAACAAGAAAAAGTATGTGCCCTAGGTGGAATGAAAACATATACTGTAAATACACATAATCATTTTAGTAATTTCATTTATTTACTTGAAAGCAGTTATAAGAACTACAGTTAGGCAATATGTATTACTGTGTCATTACTGACCATATTCGATGCCACTGAGCAAAAAGATGAATCCAATAACAATGTTTGTAAGTTTTTGCTTTTTCTGGAGCACACCTGTTTGCAGAAGAATAAAAAAAATAGTAATATCAAATATTTGTCTTATCATAGTCATCAAAAGCATGAGAAACATTGGGTCTCATTAATTACTGCTGAACTCCACTTTAAAATGACCAATTCAAGTATAATAACAGTGTATTTTAAAATGCAACTGGTGTAAGTCCTTGGATTTGTCATGGTCTCAAATTCATTGGACAGTAAACTAGAAGAAGGAGGATCGGAGCATGACAAGGGACATGCTACAGAAGGAGAGAGCAGAGCTTATCAGTCTGCTGCTGCTGCATCACCAGCTAATCATTGGCTGGGAACTATAAAGTAACATCTCTGCATTGCTTTTTTGCAAAGAAGAAAAATTATGTCACCAAGCGGTTTCTGATGTCAGACTATTTCTATTTAAAGCAGGGGTCTCAAACTGGCGGCCCTCCAGCTGTTGCAAAACTACAAGTCCCATCATGCCTCTGCCTGTGGGAGTCATACTTTTAACTGTCAGCCTTGCAATGCCTCATGGGAATTGTAGTTTTGCAACAGCTGGAGGGCCGCCAGTTTGAGACCCCTGATTTAAAGTATGTATTTAATTTGCTGTTTGCCTGGAGTCCAACTTTAAAACAAAAGAAAGCAAAATGAGAAAATATGTGGAAATGCTGTCCATAGCAACCAACTAGAATTATTTAATTTTAGATAAAATGAAAAAGTGGAACATTTCTGAATAATATTAGCAATATTGCACTTATTTTATTTCTTCAGTTTTAATGAATGAGCCCAATTGAAAAATAGCAAAAACTGTACAAATAATTTTACAGTGGAACCTTGGATTACGAGCATAATCCGTTCCAGGTGAATGCTTGTAATCCAAAGCACTCGCATATCAAAGCAAGTTTC
This sequence comes from Aquarana catesbeiana, assembly GCF_042186555.1. Classification (NCBI taxonomy): domain Eukaryota; kingdom Metazoa; phylum Chordata; class Amphibia; order Anura; family Ranidae; genus Aquarana; species Aquarana catesbeiana. The sequence continues at coordinate 274,757,821 of NC_133327.1, forward strand.
CCCACAGAAGTCAATGGAAACGAAGATAATTCATTCCGCATTGTCTTCTATTGCATGCAATACTGCATGTGGCCAGAGGTGGGGGGGCACCAGAGAGCCTCCGAAATACTCGGGAACAGCTCGGCTGAACTCGGAAAGCCTTGGAAAGGCTCAGAAAGGGAGTATTTCCGAGTGTTTCCGAATATTTCCGAACGGCTCCGAACTGTTCCGAGTGTCACTGGCGCCCCCGCACCTCTGCACACCCTATTAGCTTGAATTCTGCTTCTTTTGCGAGACAACACTCGCAAACCGAGTCAGAATTAAAAAAAAAAAAATTGCTCATCTTTCAAAACGCTAGTTAACGACGTTACTCATTAACCAAGGTTCCACTGTAAATGCTTTTTCGGCAACGGTATTTCCATACATCTAAAATAGCCTTCCTATTTCAGATAATCACCATATGCATATTTCATCTCATTAAATAAAAATGGTACCAAACCTAGCTGTGTCTAGCCTCAATTTCTTAAGCTGGCCACACAGTTTTTTGGTTTTATTTACCACAGTAGGCACCACTGATGCAGCTGATTGACTGCAGCAGGCAATCAATGGAATGCCCCTGCTGGGCCAACTGAATTTTGATCAGTGCATAGTCAGCTTCAATCACTGACCTTGACCTTGTGTGCAGTTAGTGAAATTCCTTGTAAGGGTAAATGACTGCAGCCCTGGGATCAATTTAACCGCCAGGCAACTAGTATTTTCAAAATGAGAGGTCAGCAATTTCCTACTACAAATAACACAATGGTAAACCTATTTAAGTAAAGAACATGTTCAAACAGTGAAGGCAGCAGTTCACTAGTTCTGCAGGCTCTGGACCTCCAGAGTGTGCCTTGATTGTTTTTTCACAGGCCTCCTCAACATGTATCAATAGAGAAAATCACTCTAAGCTATTACTGCAAATACCTTCAGCATCAGCTGACATAGTAGTGACTAGTTTTTCAGACTTATTTTAGCTGTGTGTTCTTGCATGACAACCCGGTACAGGGGCAGATTTCTGGTACACTACTACATTCTTTAAATAAGGCATAAAGGTAAGTGATCTGAAAGGTGTATTTTATCTTATGGAAGTATTGACTATAGCTTCGTCTCGCAGTCTTTGCTGGAGTTGGAGTTTCCTCCATAGGCCTTAGGCTGTGGTCGGACCATTCTCCTATCCATTTGTCCCTGGGGAGGCTCCCCTGTAGCACCTGGTCACCGTACTTGGCGGTAAAATGACGATCTCTTTAATGACTGGCTTTGTGTGCTGGCTATCTCCCAACCTATTAAGGACTTCTCTTATGCCCCGTACACACGGTCGGACTTTGTTCGGACATTCCGACAACAAAATCCTAGGATTTTTTTCGACGGATGTTGGCTCAAACTTGTTTTGCGTACACACGGTTGCACAAAGTTGTCGGAATTTCCGATCGCCAACAACGCGGTGACGTCAACCACGTACGACGAGACTAGAAAAGGCCAGTTCAGAACCAAGCGCGGCACCCTTTGGGCTCCTTTTGCTAATCTCGTGTTAGTAAAAGTTTGGTGAGAGACGATTCACGCTTTTTCAGACTCGTGGCTTTCAGATCGTTTTCTGCGGTTCAGTTTGTGCTTGTGGGTTTGTATCTGCTCTTCAGTGCGTGCAAGCAAGTTCCGCGTGACTTATAGTCATTGTGTTCTTGTTTGTTCGTTACTGTTTTTCAGGTCGCTCTTCACAGGCCTTGCTGTTCTTCAGTGCGTTCTGTTACTTCGTTCTGAGCAGCCGACCGTTTTCTAGCCATGTTGCGTATACGTACTCCTTGTAGAGTTCGTGCTGTGCGGGGGCTTGGTGTTGGGGTCCTGACCTTGACACAAGTCCAGTCCATGAACAGGGTGGGGAGGAGTTCATGGACCAAGAATTGGTTGCTTCAGCATGACCAGTTCTTTCATATGCCTTTGCTCCGTGAGATCCGTGAGAATAATCCTGATGATTTCAGGAACTTTCTCAGGATGATGGACCCCGTATTTCGCCGTTTGTTGGCTTCGCTGACCCCCTATATCAGCAGGCAGGATACCTGCATGAGGCAAGCCATCACTCCGGAGCAGAGGCTCGTCGCTACCCTGCGGTACTTGGCGACAGGGAGAAGCCTGCAGGACTTGAAGTTCTTGACAGGCATCTCCCCCCAGGCTCTGGGGATCATTATCCCAGAGACCTGTTCTGCCATCATCCAGGTCCTGCAGAAGGAGTATATGAAGGTAAGATTTTTATCCTTTAATATCACATTTTATTGTATTGAATGTTTGATAATATATTGTATTTCTTTCCTCATTCCCTAATTACCATGATTGTAATATGCTGTGAATGTCCCCTTTGTCCTCATGCATGCTGGATTTTTCTGTAATTATTTTTTTTTTGTCCTTCATACATATTTGCCTTCACTTACCTCCCCAGCATGCTCTCCTGGCCCTATATTCACCTCATGTAGTCACTTAATGTATTTTGTCAGCTCCATAGTAGTGCTTTACCCCAAACACCCCCTAAAATGTTTTTAAATGTGATTTGTGCTTTAAATTCAGGCAGAGTGCCAGAGGCATTTTTTTTGTGGTGTCCCCAAATCATTTTTAGTAACCCTCACTCCCCCCAACTGCTAAGTCAGCTGATCCCAATTCTCTATCTATCCTCAATCATCTATCTGCTGACTTTGCCAAACCCATACACACTATACCCACCTCTTTTGTGGTCAGATGTATGGATGAATTCCCCAAAGCATGTAGCGCAAGGGCCTGCCTACATACTTTCAAATGGTACTGTTTAAAGTTTTTGTATCCTATTATTATCTTGACAGGTAATAGCAGAATGTCCAAATGTCCTCAAATGTGTACAGTGTGTATTTATATCTTTGTATTATGACACTTCTTACCTGTCCAGGGGGCTGCCAATAGTGTAACTAAGGAGGGGCTGTTCCAAGTAATACCCTGTATTTAGGCATTCATCTCTCAATGAAGTGGAGAGGGTTACCTGTCCAAGATTCCCCCCCCAATAATGATTGAAATGGCCCATGAGAGGGGGGGAGGGGGAATATGATAGGTGTACCTTATACTTTGGTGTTGTTAAATTCCCCCTTAATAAATGCTATCTGGAGGTTGGCCAAGAATGTTTGTGTCTAATCTGCTTGCCATGTTTATGTGCAAAAATAGAAAATTTTTTTTTGTTTTCCTCAACAGTTTCCTTCCACGCCACAAGAATGGCAGACTGTGGCCTCCCACTTTGCCCAGCGGTGGGACTTTCCTAACTGAGGAGGGGCAATTGATGGGAAACACATCCACATCGTCCCACCACCCAACTCGGGGTCATACTATTTCAACTATAAGGGGTTCAATAGTATTGTGATGTTGGCAGTGGTGTCGGCTAATTATGACTTCTTGTATGTGGACGTGGGGAAGAATGGCCAGATGTCCGATGGTGGAGTCATCGCCCAGACGGAGTTCTACAGGCGTCTCCAGAATGGCAGCTTGGACTTGCCACCTCCAGAGGACAATGTGGAAGGACTCCCATTCGTCTTCGTTGCGGATGAAGCATTTGAGCTGGGGGACCATTTTATGCGGCCATTCCCGATGAGGACTCTCACCCCGGAACAGAGGGTTTTTAATTACCGGCTGGCCAGAGCCAGAAGAGTGGTGGAGAACACATTTAGAATCATGGCCAGCCGGTTCCGCCTATTTCTGACACCCATCCATATGGCGGAGTATAAACTTAATAATATAATCCTGGCATGCTGTGTTCTACATAACTTTTTACGCCAACATTCTGCCAACTATGCTGGCTCAGTTGGGCCTGAGGCCGGAATTCTACATGATACAACCCTGACGGCGCTTGAAAGTGGCCGTCCTGGCTTGCCCTCCCTGAGTGCCCGTGATGTCCGGTTAAGATACCTTGAGTTCTTTGCGGGTAGGGGGGCCATCAATATGCCAGACAATTTGTGAAGCATTTATCAAATAAAAAAAAAAGCTAATCTTTGGTGACATTTACTGCTTGTGTTTGTTTTAGCTGACCCTGATAGCAATGTGGGGAGTCCTGAAAATGGCGTGATTGTGTAACCTTTTATACAAAGCACTCTTGGGTGTTATTTACTAAAGGCGTAGACACTTTGCACTACAAGTGCACTTGAAACAGCACTGAAACTGCACTTGTAGTGCAAAGAGGATTTGCCCTTAGGAAATAACCCCCATTTTCACAGAAAACAGCAATTACATCACCACAAAAGTGTTGTAGCGTTGAGACAATAATCCACACATTCTTGATTAACAAACTTTTTATACCTGCACAATCACATGTGCATTTAGAAAAGGTTTTTAAAACAGGCCTGTGTAAAACCAACAAGAAAGACAAAAATCTTGAACTTACAAAGTTCACATATGGTAAAACTTGAAGGCAACATCAGACATGAGTATTTAGGAACTGTGTTTGATATTGCGTTCAGATGGGGTGAATTCACCCCTTGAAAAGCCAAATTTGGAAGATGCACACCAATTTACGAATGTCAACATGTGCTGGCTGCCATCACGGGGGATCAAGGGAGGTGTTTTGGGGGAGCAACCCCTTCCTCAACGCTACTTTATTATTGAGGAAGGGTTTGCACCCCCAAAACGCGTCCATTGATCTCCCGTGATGGCACACTGTGTGCATCCTCCAAACTTGGCTTTTCGAAACATCGCTAAAAATTTTTTAAGATTGTAGCACACAAAAAACAAAGTGATTTTGTGGGGTTTTAAATTCGACCCAAAACATCAATGATGTTATTATTTTTTAGAATAACATCATTGAGTTTTTTCTTGAGGTTTTCCAATTCTAAATTACACCCCATGATCTCCCCGATCAGGATCTGTGCACTTTCTGATGTGAAAGGATCTCGATCCACAACATCATGATCACCTAAAAAGAGAGAAACCAAACAAAAACAGGTATCAAAAATCTGCCAGCATCCATCTCTTACCTTAGTCTGTGGTCGCAGACACTCACCTATTGTGGTGTTAATTTCCACCACATCTTCTTCCTCCTGCTCAGCTTGGGTTGGGGGTATTTCCCCTTCTTCCAGAGGTGGGGGGGTCTCTGGTCTCCTCGGATGAGGGGTGTCCTCCGAGTCCCCTATGTAAAACAAAAATGGTATAATTAGCACACAGATATTTGATGGCTGAAATATAAAGATGAAACATTGCTTGGAAGTGGGGTACAATTGTCTATTTGGGCAGAGTTCCAAGATGTAGCATTTTTATTGTCCTTTGTCAAGCTTCAAAACTTTACCGGTCTTGTACAAGCTTCACAGATGGAGACCCCCCCTATAGTATACACTGGAGCACCTGTGTGGGCCCCCTAATAAAAAGGGTGTTCTTGTGTCCCACACTAGTGCTCCAGTGTCCAGATGTGAAAACAGCTGCTGAGTGTCCTCTCCTTACACAGAATCTAGTTAGCATTTCATTCTAGTAACAAACCCATCTACACAACCAAATATTTTTCATACAAGTAGGCCCTAAAAAATGTTGGAAAATGCATATGGCCTAAACAATGGTGTTTTAGAGGCCGAAATGGATGAATAATGGGCCCATGAACATTAAAGTTGCCATTTTAAACTGTACAACAATTAAGAAAAGCATATGGAGCAGCACGAACGTAATAAAGACAAAAAGAATAGGAACACAGCACAACTACTTACTTTTTTGCAGCACTCTCCGGATCTTTCGGTACTGCTCAGGCTCTCTTAATTTCAGGTCCGACCACCGCTTCCTGAGCTGATCTTTCGATCGACGTACCCCGAAATTCCGGTGCAGACTCTTGACCACTTTCGCCATGATCTTGGCCTTTCTGATATTGGGGTTGGGGTAAGGTCCATACTTTCCGTCATAGTCAGCCTTCTTCAGGATGTCGACCATCTCCAACATCTCCTCAAAGGACATATTTGTGGCCTTAAATCTTCTCCTTCTGGATCGGAACGTTTCCGGATCCGGGCTTTCCTCCTTCTCGTTGCTATAATTAGCACACACCTGCTCTGACTCCGCCATGTGCTCTTCACCCACTGCGCTGAACGAAAAGGGGCGGGGAATAGACTAGAAACAACGTCAGGGGCGGGCGGAGTTACGCGCATGCGCAGTGTGTATAAAGCGTAACACGCGTGCATATTACGTACGATCTGTGAGCGGAGGAAGGAGCATTGGAGGCGCCGATCGTAATAACTAAGGTAAGAGACAAATTTGGGCCTATACTGCTTCTAGATTGAGGCCTATATTGTAACAAGATTAGGAGAGTTTTGGATGACATTAGGGTTTGTCTTGTGTTGTGTCTTGCAGTGAAAATGGATATCTTGAATGATACAGACTTCATGGCAATATTCATTGACATGTTCAGGGAGCTGCCTCGTCTGTGGGAGATCAACCACCCACATTATAGGAAGCAAACAAAGAGAAAGGCAGCGCTGGATCAATTGTTGGAAATTGTGAAGCAGGTGATCCCCACAGCAGACATCACATATTTGAAGATCCTAATTGGTGGCCTGAGGAGCACATATGTAAGGGAGCGCAAGAAAGTCCAGGATTCGCAGAGATCCGGAGCAGCAGATGACATCTATGTCCCCAGGATGTGGTACTATGACAGGCTGCATTTTCTGGCAGGCCAGACTGAAGCCGGGTCATCACTCTCCAGTCTTCCTTCCACGTTTCCTTCCCCTCCAGCTGAGGCTTCTGACGCCCAACCTGGGCCTTCCAGGCAGCAACATGTGGAGGAGCCCAGCTTGAGCCAGGTATAGCATTCCTCTAAATAGTTCAGGTTGTCCAATCAATGATGTTAACTAGATGTTAGTTTGGAGTACTAATTTATGATTGTGATTGATGATGCAAAACATTACAACCATGTCCCTTTTTCATACACAGGGAAGTCTCAGCCAGGAGGTGGCCGGGCCGAGCAGGCTGCCTGATATGCCGGTCCCTCCCCTACACCTGCAAAGAGAAAGTGGCAGGAAGAGGAGTACCCTAGAGGAGGCTGCCATAGGCCTCTTTTGGAAGGCTACAGAGGCCCTGGGAGCACCACACACCATTGAGGAGGACTTTGCTGCCATCATTGCCTGTAAAATGCAGCGGATGGAGGAGGGGCAACAACTCATGTGCGAGTCATTAATGTTGGAGGCTCTCAATAAGGAGTTGAGGGCCCAAATAACATCTGATACCCACCTTTGTGACCTCACACATGGTCCTCCTCCTCCTTCTCCTCCAGGTCCCACTAGTCCTCCTCCTCCTCCAGGTCCTACTCCTCCTCCTGCCACATCTCCAACAGCAGAGCCACAGCCAGGAAGGAAGCGTGGAAGGAAGACCAGAAAGTGAGGACCCTGGATCCAGTCTGGTCTGGCAAAAGATGCAGCCTCTTGTGGTACCACAGCCTGGGGACACAGATGTCATCTGCTGCTTTCCGGATCTCTGGGACTTCTGGACCAGACTGCACTCCCTTACATATGGACTCCTCAGGCCACCAATTTTGATGTTCAAGAATTGATGTCTGCCCTGGGGGTCCAAGGCTTCGCTAATTTCTGCTGTTTCTCTAGCGTTGCCTCCCTCTTTGTTTGGTTCTGAGCCCTTAATAAAGGAATTTTGTTTTTAATGATATTTGCCTATGTGTGTTTTACTTCAAAAAGTACAGTTTGTTTGTGAGGATTCAGGTACATTTCAAAAATACAATGTGAAATTAACAAGGGACACCAACACCAAACAATCTCCTTGAGATTAAATAATAAAAGATATCAATGGTGTTGTGGTAACTTGACACACAAAACACACACAAAAATATTATGGAGTAAAACTAAAAATAAAATTAAACATAGATCAGCCTTTGAAAAAATACAAACATAAAATCCTCCAAAAAAATGGCTTAAAAAAAAAAAAAAATTTTTTTGTCAGATGTGACAAATCAAAATATATTAAGGGAATCCCGATAAATAATAAAGAAAGAAGTTTGTGAGAAGTGTGTGTGAATATGAGCAGCAAAACTACTTCATTCTTCTCACATTATAAAGAAGAAGAGAGTGCGCTGTATTAAACCATTTTTTACATTGCAATGTGACGAAAGTGCTGTATCCATTGCGAACGCTAAGTTTACCAGACCGAGCTGTTCCGTGTCGGAATTTCTTCTGAGCATGCGTGGCACTTTGTGCGTTGGAACAGGCCACACACGGAATTGACGCGATCGGATTTTGTTGTCAGAAAATTTTATAGCCTGCTCTCAAACTTTGTGTGTCGATGGAAAATGTCTCCCCTTTTGGGTAGTTACTTTCTACTCTTCAAGCCAAATTTCCCATTTCAATGGAAGCACAGGTTCCCTACCTACCTGGACACAGCTATTTCCTTGTGCCTTCCAGATCTTTATGCCCTCAACTACAGCCCTCTCCTGACTAAAATTCGCAGGTCTTTGGAAACCTGGCAAGACATGAATATATTATGCTTTTGGAGACTTAATATCTTAAGAATGGATATCCTCCCCAAACTGCTATACATTTTCCAGACTGTCCCCATCTCTGTCACAATTGGGTTTTTTCACACTTTATCTGGTGCCATTGCTTTTTCAGATTGAATTGCAAATGACTCTGTAATCTGAAATTACATGGAGGATGGGGGTTGTGCCTTCCCGATTTTGAGCTCTAACATGCCTCCGCTTTGGTCTTGTGAATTTTGAACTGGTGCCCACATCTGTGCCCGGAGGCTTCCACAATGGTAGACCAAGATATGTCTCTGATGGATCTATGGGCGTTGCCCTGGAGCTATTAAAACTCCCATCATTCTTTCACCACACTCTCCTCATTGACAGTGGCCTTGTTAAGCAAATGGTTCCGCCAGGGCGACCCATTTTCACTCTCTACCGACCACAGTCTGCTCTCATCCGATGGTTTACATGTGGCTACATTCAGAATGTAGAACAGATTGGATTGGCCTATGTTGAACTCCTTTGTTTCCTCTACTTCAGTTTCTTTCATCTTTCAAGCCACACAAGATACGTCTATGCGGAATTAGCTCAAGAAACTTCAACTCTCTTAGTAGAGCTGCACAATTCTGGCTAAAATGAGAATCACGATTTTTTTGCTTAGTAGATCACAATTCTCTCACGATTCTCGCAGGCATAACATCATCAGTCACATTAAAACCAAAAAATTGGGCTAACTTTACTGTTTCGTTTTTTTTTTTTTTTTTATTCATTGAAGTGTATTTTTTCCCAAAAAATTGCATTTGAAAGACCGCTGGGCAAATGCAGTGTGACATAAAATATTGCAGCAATTAACATTTTATTCTCTAGGGTCTCTGCTAAAATATATATAATGTTTGAGGGTTCCAAGTAATTTTCTAGCAAAAAATATTGATTTTGACTTAAGAAACAAGTGTCAGAAAAAGATTTAGACTTTAAGCCCTCACTCACACGAGGCGGATCCACTGCCACGGAGTCCGCCGGCTCAGCGGGAGATCTCTCCGTTGATCTCCACTGAGCTGGCGGATGACAGGTCCCTCTCTGCTCACTGAGCGGGGAGGGGCTTGTCAAGCGCCCCTGGTCGCTATGGAGAGATCGGACACCCAATCCGATAGGGACGGATGCGAACGTAGGGCCATCCGTCTGATTTTGGTGGATCGGACCGGGTCAGATGTCAGCGGATGTTACACGGAGCGCCCGTTCAGGTCCGCCAACAAAACTGACAGGCGGAGCTGAACGGTCCGTTCATGTGAAAGGGGCCTAAGTGGTTAAACTTCCTGCATTTACAAGTTGTTAAAAATTTGGTAGACTGCCTGGATTTTTTTACACACAAGTTTATCCCTTTGATCTAAGAAGGAAGAGTAAGTTACAATGTTTCATGTTAAAAACTTGGCAGACTGCCTGGATATTTTCTTTTGACAGCTGAGTGAGCAGATAAGTCTCTCCACTTGTTATATGAAAGAATCGGCAAACTCTGCAATAGAGATCGTCAGGGGGGTTGAATCGAGATCACGATTTTTTAACGATTAATTATGCAGCTCTACTTCAAACCCCTGGCATTCTCCCTACCTTAACTAAATCATGGTCTAGAGAGTTGGGTCAAGAGTTCATGCCAGGCCAGTTTATTATTGCAGTGGAGACATGCAATCGTTAAGTAATCTTAAAGAGTAACTGCACTTTTGTTGAGAAAAAAAAAACAAACATGGGTGATCTATGTACATTGCAGAGATTTTTGGTCCATGTCCATGTGCTCAGTGAGTCTAATGGGAGTGGTTTCATAATTATCGACCAGCTACTGCACCTGCAGGCCTCTAATGAGCAAAACTGCAGGGTCAGTATGCCTTTAGCCATGTTTTCCTATCGGGAGTATCACACCAAAAATGACATTTTTGTTGCAGGGAATGCCTGAAATCTGACTTGTATCTTAGTATAGACTTCTGGGAAAATCAGTGAGCCAATCACATAAGCAGGAAATTACATATTTGGGGGGGCGTTCTGTACACATTCTGTGTATAAAACACCTCCAGGTAGCCATATTGCATTGCATGTTACAGAAAATTACAGAGCTGTAGATTGAAAAGGAAAGGTAATTTTTAATAAGATTCAATTACAATAGGACTTGTGTCATAATTGTATATGCTATATATAGTTTTTTTTTATTTGCTATTTTTTATCCCCACAAAAGTGGAGTAACCCATTAAGGTCTAAAATTAAATGCAGCACCCTGATGTTTAAGCAGGGTTGCTATTAAATGTATTTGCCAAGTGATAGTTGCCTTGGCCAATTGTTAGGAAGTCAAAAGATTTCGACCCAATTCTGGAATTGCTGCACTTCTCTCCTCTTTCACTAGATGGCTGGGTATCTGGTGACATTAGATAAGACAAGGGCACTGCAAGGACAAATTAGGAATGAACGGGGTGTCTCAGCCAATGGACAGAGATTTTCTTGGGTCCCTTGGCCTGCTGAGAGAATCTATTTATTTGGGGAGACCACAGTGAGTGAGCTGAGGCCAGTACCAGAGCAGATTTCTCGCCAACCGGGGACAGTGAAGAAGTGGGAAAGCTTCAGCAAGTGCCAAGTCAGGGACACAGTGGGACAACAGAGGTGAAGCATGTGGAGTGCCAAGCCAGAGACCTAACATATCAGCAGCTTGAGTATCTGTGAGTACCAAGCCAGGGACCCAGCAGTGAAGAGACGCTCGAGGAGGATACCGAGTGCTACAGTGAGAGCTCAGGGGATCCAGTGGCTAGTGGATCTGAAGTCTAGTGAGAGAGACTGGGAGCTCGTTGAGTGAAAACCCACAGTGAGTGAGTGTGGAGTAAAGAGAACTGTTCGTGTTGCAGATAGTTGAATACCTTTACCATTAGTAACAGCTACAAGATTGTTGCCCTAGGAGACAGCGGTCCTACCTATACAGAAGTGGTGTTTGGCTGGAGGCCTTTACCTGTATAGAGGTCTACCTATAGAAGTCTTGGAGTCTGCCAATTAACGTTGCATCTACCTAAGGGTGTCCTGACCCTAATCCTCTCTCACACAGTTCTGTTTAAGAGACAATAAATCTCTTTGCATTCAAAAAGTGTCTGGTGCCCACCTGTTCATCTTGCATTACACCCACCATGCCTTGTAACCCACTCTACACTGAAGGATGTCAGCTGTCCTTAACTCTGGAGGTCACCATTGGGCTTCAGGGGCCCCGGGACTTTGCTACATAAACAAATGTGGCTCTGCCAGCCAAAGAGTTAAATCTAGCAACAAATTCCAAAATGACAGTGATAAAACAAATACATACAAAATACCGTAAATTGTAAGGCCCTTGATGGAAAGGATTAATAAGGTACAGAATTCTAAAGCACTGCATCAATTGCCACCACTAAATAAATACCTGTATTACTTGAACAAATAATTTTCCCTACCCTAACCAAATATATATATATATATATATATATATATATATATATATATATATATATATATATATATATATATATATATATATATATATATATATATATATATATATATATATATATATATATATATATCTCTATGTTTTGGGCTTTAGATCCAGCAAAACAAACAGTTTTTTTCCCTCATTCATAAGGATGTGTAACACATTACAAACACACCAAGTGAAGCCACCAGGGACCAAAACAACAAGATTTTCTAAAATTATCCTAAAGAGACTTTGCGTGATTCAGCAGATTACAATAGCAATAAAAACAGATAGCCATAACAAAAGCCAGTGGTTCTAACCCCTTTCAGCTCTATTCAATAAACATTTTGGCTGAAGTTCTCCTTTAAAGTGTTACTAAAGCCAGGACCGTGCATTCAATATATTTGCTCTCCCACAATACACAGAACATGAAAATGCAACTATTTTAGTAAATATAAACTGCTACAGTGGATATAAAAAGTCTACACACCCTTGTTAAAATGTCAGTTTTCTGTGATTTAAAAAAAATACAAACTGAAATCTTTTTTTGGGGGGGTAAAAATAAAAAAAATAAAATAATGTGGTTGCATAAGTGTGCACACCCCCTTATAACTGGGAATGTAGCTGTGTTCAGAATTAAGTAATCACATTCAAACAAATAGAAGTCAGTACACACCTGCCATCATTTAAAGTGCCTCTGATTAACCCCAAATAAAGTTCAGCTGTTCTAGCAGGTCTTTCCTGACATTTTCTTAGTCGCATCCTACAGCAAAAGCCATGGTCCACAGAGAGCTTCAAAAGCTCTCATTGGGATCTCATTGTTAAACAGGTATCAGTCAGAAGGGTACAAAATAATTTCCAAGGCTTTAGATATACCATGAAACTCAGTGAAGACAGTCATCATCAAGTGGAGAAAATATGGCACAACAGTGTAATTACCAAGAACTGGACATTCCCCCTAAATTGATGAAAAGATAAGAAGAAAACTGGTCAGGGAGGCTGCCAAGAGGCCTACAGCAACATTAAAGGAGCTGTGGGAATATCTGGAAAGTAGTACTGGCTGTGTGGTACATGTGACGACAATCTCCCGTATTCTTCAAATGTCTGAGCTATGGGGTAGAGTGGCAAGACGGAAGCCTTTTCTTATGAAGAAAAACATCCAAGCCCAGCTAAAATTTGCAAAAACACATCTGAAGTCTCACAAAAGCATGTTAGAAAATGTGTTATGGTCTGATGAAACCAAGGTTGAACTTTTTGGCAATAATTCCAAAAGATATGTATGGTGCAAAAACAACACTGCACATCACCAAAAGAACACCATACCCACAGTGAAACATGGTGGTGGCAGCATCATGCTTTGGGGCTGTTTTTCTTCAGCTGGAACAGGGGCCTAAAGCCCCATACACACTATCAGATTTTCTGCTGATTTTTTCCCTCAGATTTACCAAAACCATATAAAATGAGGTCAAACCTTAGGAGTTTCAATTTGTATGCAATCAGGCAGGCCCTTGCACTACATGGTTTTGGTAAATCTGAAGACAAAAATTAGCAGAACATCTGATAGTGGGTATGGTCCAAATACCAGTCAATATTGGCACAAAACCTTCAGGCTTCTGCTAGAAAGCTGAACATGAAGAGGAACTTCATCTTTCAGCATGACAATGACCCAAAGCATACATCCAAATCAACAAAGGAATAGCTTCACCAGAAGAAGATTAAAGTTTTGGAATGGCCCAGCCAAAACCCAGACCTAAATCTGATTGAAAATCTGTGGAGTGATCTGAAGAGTGCTGTGCACAGCAGATGCCCTTGCAATCGGACAGATTTGGAGTGTTTTTGCAAAGAAGAGTGGGCAAATATTGCCAAGTCAAGATGTGCCATGCTGATAGACTCCCACCCAAAAATACTGAGTGCTGTAAAGAAATCAAAAGGTGCTTCAGCAAAGTATTAGTTTAACCGCTTGCCGCCCGCCTACAGTGAAATGATGGAGGGACAGTGCGGCTCACGTTCTGGGTGGACGTCACATGACGGAGCCCAGAAAGGCTGCTCGGGGGCGCACAGCCTTAACCCGGCACTGGGGCTGCTTTTCCGGTCCCTTTTGGTTGTCCCGGTCGGGTTGGTGGAACGCACACCAGCCACGGAGGCTGGACGGGAGGCACCATCCAGCACAGCCAAGCCAACAGCCCCAGTGCCGGGTTAAGGCACTCATACATGTAAGCGGCCACTTGGCTCCTGTATTTGCTACTTCATTTTAAATAAATAGAATTACGCTATGGGTTTCCATTTTCTTTCTTATATATCCTATGTCTAATCCCCACGGAGGACAAGTTCCATACGTCTCCAGTATATGTAGCAGGCATTATCCTGCTAAAGCTTCGTTTGACTCACTTTTTAATTAAAGTAGTCAAATCTTTCTGGTAAGCAGAATATTGCCGCCCGCCTACAGTGAAATGATGGAGGGACAGTGCGGCTCATGTTCTGGGTGGACGTCACATGACGGAGCCCAGAAAGGCTGCTCGGGGGCGCACAGCCTTAACCCGGCACTGGGGCTGCTTTTCCGGTCCCTTTTGGTTGTCCCGGTCGGGTTGGTGGAACGCACATCAGCCACGGAGGCTGGACGGGAGGCACCATCCAGCACAGCCAAGCCAACAGCCCCAGTGCCGGGTTAAGGCACTCATACATGTAAGCGGCCACTTGGCTCCTGTATTTGCTACTTCATTTTAAATAAATAGAATTACGCTATGGGTTTCCATTTTCTTTCTTATATATCCTATGTCTAATCCCCACGGAGGACGAGTTCCATACGTCTCCAGTATATGTAGCAGGCATTATCCTGCAAAGGTTCGTTTGACTCACTTTTTAATTAAAGTAGTCAAATCTTTCTGGTAAGCAGAATATTTACTCAGAGCACGTGGGGTGTTTCTACAGTTTGTGGTAAGGGAAGGGAGTACTCACTTTTTGGAAGATTATCTGCACAGAAGATTCCCTTTGATCATTTGATTTGTTTTGGGACTACTTTTTCTTGGCTCATTGTCTAATTTATTGTTATGAGCACCTGTTTATATCACGTGAATGTAGCTTAATTGTTATTTAGTTCATTGCATCTTCTTTTTTTTTTTTTTTTTTCTTTTTTTTTTAAAGGTTAACTTTTTTATTGTTTTATAAACACAACAAATAGTTACACAGGTGTATAATCAGAGCGGACATTGCTTCAGTCATAGTGCAATACATTTATCAGGTATACATCATGAAACCGCATAAAAAGTGTGTCATCAATCAGCACAGTCTCCATTCAGGGTTCAGTCCCTAGTATTCCCAAATCCGTAATGTCCCTATTACCATCTGTATCCTAAGGGGCAGGTGGTATGGTACCCAGTTGACCCAGGAATTCCATATTTTAGAGAACTTTTTTGGGCACCCTCTAGCTTTGCATGTTAACTTATATAGTGCTATTGCTTGGTTGATAATGGTAAGCCAGAACTTTATAGTAGGTAGGGATTGAGGTTTCCAATGCATGGTTATCGTTTCTTTAGCGTAAAACATCACTATACGTATAAAGGATTGTACATTTTTGGTTAAATCTTCATCGTCAATGTATCCTAGCAGACATCTAAGAGGATTGCAAAAGTTAGGTATCTTAGCTACAGAGCTTATGAAGGCCGTAACTTCTGACCAGAACTTCCTTATCGGAGCACATTCCCACATTAGATAAAAGAATGTGCCATCAGGAGCATAAGGGAGAGGATGATCTCTTCAATCTACATAACAAACATGGTGTAAAATAGTATCTATATAGTAGTTTAGTCTGGTTCACCTTGTCCCTTGAGAAAATGACAAAGGGCATGTACAGGGGAAGAACCTCCACCCAGATCTCCTCCGTCAACTCAGGTATGTCAGAGCGCCATCTATGTTCAATAGTGGTAAGCCTATTCGTTGTGGAGTGGAGTAGAGTCTAATAGTAAGACAAAACTAGTGTGCTGTGGGAGGGATCATTCAGTGGGTGTTCAAGTAGGGAAGATCGCATCTCCATATATTTCGAAGACCAAATTATGCAGCAGCAGTGTGTCATATCTGTAGGTATTGAAAGTAGGCCGTGTGTGGGAGACCAAAGTCCCTTTGGAATTCCGCAAAAGAGCGGAACGTGTTATCTGCAAATAAGTGTGATATTGTTTTTCCCCTTTTTTGAACCAGTAGCCTCCATCAGTTCTTTGGTAAAATTCTGGTAGGCATGGGTTTCCCCATAGTAGGGCATTGGGAGAGTATACGGTATGGGTATTGGTGGTAACAGCTTAGAGATTCTGAAGATCCATAAAGCCATGACCAGGACATTTACCCCTTCTCTCCCCCTAAGCGACATATGGTGTACGAGGTTCTGAGGAGATTCATATGAGGTGAAAATAGCCGCCTCCAGGGCAGCAGCTGCATTGTTGGCCTCAGGATGAAACCACCAATGGGCGTGCGCCAGTTGTGGAGGTGATATAGTACGTTTGGAGACAGGGAAGTGCCAGGCCCCCTTCCAAAGTAGGTAGCAGTAGGGTGTGTTTAGCGATCCTCACCCCCCCCCCCCCCAGATGAAGTTGGTGATTACGGAGTCTATCTCTTTAAATTTTGCTTTGGTAATGTACATTGGTGAATTGCTCAGGACGTACAGGAATCATGGGAGATAGATCATTTTAAAAATATTTATTCTTCCTAACAGTGTAAGGGGGAGATTGTTCCATGTTTTCAGGATGTTTTTTAATCTGTTGATAAGGGGGTCTAAATTAATCTTGGCATAAGAGGAGATAGGGTGTTGTATCAAGACCCCGAGATATCGAAAGGTGTTAACTATTTGTAGTGGACACGCCGGAGGCAGTACTATTGGTGTCTCCTGGTCAATTTGAAACAAAAAGGATTTGTCCCAATTGACCCGGAACCCTGAAAAGTGGCCAAATCGCCGGAGGGGGAGTCCTCCAGATATATCAGCATATCATTTGCGTATAAGAATACCTTTTCCTCTAGACCCCCAATCGTCAGTCCCCTAACTTCCCCACTGGACTTTATTATTGCTGCAAGGGGCTCTATCGTCAGTGCAAATAGTAGTGGCGACAGAAGACATCCCTGTCTGGTGCCTCTCTTTATCAGGAAGGGGTCTGATATGGATGTGTTAACTCTCAGTCTAGCGATGGGTTTGGAATATAGGAGCTGCACCCACCTTATAAAAGGTCCAAACTTAGCCAGGACTTCAAAGAGATATGGCCATTCGACTGAGTCAAAGGCCTTGTGAGTATCTAAAGCCAGTACAGCTCGAGAGCCAGTCGTGTCATGAACTGCTTGTATATTGGTAAAGAGTCTGCGCAAATTAATAGAGGTCGATCGTCCAGGCATAAATCTAGTTTGGTCTGCCCCTATAATAGTTGTGATTACCGTATTCAGTCGTTGGGCAAGCACCTTGGCCAGGATTTTAACATCTGAGTTAATAAGCGAAATTGGTCTATAGGATTTGCAAAGGAGGTGATCTTTATGGGGTTTGGGAATCAGGACTATCAGTGCTTCCGACATGGAGGGCGGCAACTGTCCCATTTTAAGAGCAAAATTGTACATTCACAGCAATTGTGGGATCAATAGGTCCCGAAACTGCATGTACCACTCAATGGGAAATCCATCGAATTCTGGTGTTTTATGTCTGGCGAACGATTGTATAGCCTCCCCTATTTCTTCCGTCGTCAACGGAGCATCAAGTCTGGAGACCTGATGGTCCGTTTCGGAAGTGAAATGTCTGAGAGATAGTCATCTAGTTCCACTATTGTAAAGTGAGCTCTAGTAGCATAAAGCGTGGAGTAGAAAGCGACGAACGCTTTCATAATTTCATCGTTTTGCTCAACTATTGTGCCTGCTGAGTTTGTTATTCTAGGGATATTACATGGTTGATAATCTGGTTTGGCTAAATAGGCCAGTAGGCAGCTGTTTTTATCCCCAAATTCAAATATTCGTTGGTTCTGGTATAGCAGTTTTTTTTGTGTGTGTTCTAAAAATAATAGCACTAATTCCCTGGCCTTATGTCACCATGTTGCGTGTGTTTCGGAGGTAGGGGTTGTAGAATAAGTAGTTTCCACATCCCTTATGCCGTGTACACACGATCGGACTTCTCGTCAGAAAAAGATATGATGGCTTTTCCGATAGGGATTCCGCTCAAGTTTGCCTTGCATACACACGGTCACGCAAAAGTTCGCTGAACTTACGACCGTCAAGAACGCGGTGATTTACAACACTACGACGAGCCGAGAAAATTAAGTTCAATGCTTCCGAGCATGCGTCGAATTGTTTCGAGCATGCGTAGGAAGTTTGCGCGTCGGAATTGCCAAAGACGATCGCATTTTCGGATAGGAACTTTTTCCGACTGAAAAATTAAGAACATGCTCTCAATCTCTTGCTGGCTGGAATTCGGGCAGAAAAAGTCAGATGGCGCATACACACGGTCGCATTTTCCGACGAAAAACTCTCATCGGTCTTTTGCGGGCCGAAATTCTGATCGCGAGTACGCGGCATAAGTCCTCCTTCTGCGTCCATCAGTCCAGACTGCGACACCTTGCGGGCTTGCCCGATCGCTGCGGCAAACGAGCAGTGAGCAGTGGCCTTAAAGGCATCCCAGACCATAGGGACCAAAATGATTTCACGTCTGCCGAACTCTGGTCTATCATGGCCTGGTCTGCCAACCACAATGGGTTCAGTCTTCATACCCGGTACGAGGAGGGTGTGCCCAGGATGAGGTCCACCATCAAAGGTGAGTGGTCGGACATCGTTCTGGGGAGATATTTGACTCCAGCCACCAAGTGAAGCATATCTGATGAAACAAGGCAGAGATCTATACGTGATAATGTACCGTGAGAATCAGACTGGCATGAGTACATACACATGTTTCCATCTCCAGGCCTCCAACAGGTCAAATTGAGTTAGGAAAGATCCTAGGGGCGTGGGGGGTAGCGTAGAACATCTAAATCTATCCATAGAGTTGTCTAGAACTGTGTTGTAGTCCCCAGCTATTATTAAGGGGCCTTCAGCAATCTCCAGAATCATGTCCATCACCTTCTCAAAAATTTTTTGGGTAAAAGGTGGTGGGACATAGATGTTCGTCACTGTATAGGGTTTACCAAGAAGTTCCAGCACAAGGACTACCCTAGTCTCTCCTGCTAACAACAACGAGCAGGGGAGTCAGGATATCAAAAAAGAAAAAACATTTTTTTTTTGCGTGCGCTTGATGGGGTGTCATGATAGTCAGCGAGGAGGGGATCCCCGGTGCTGGTTCCTCTGTTCCAAAGGACCTAGTGTGTCTGCCCAGCGAGCTGCTTCTTTAGGATCAGTGAAGAAGTGAGCCTTGCCCTGGTGGATGACCCGCAGACGTGCTGGGTATAACATGCTGTATGGCAATTGAAGATCACGTAGTCGCCGTTTAATCTCTAAAAAAAGTGGCACGTTGCTTTTGAGTGGCTACTGAGAAGTCTGGGAAGATGGTGATGCCGTTGCCCTTAAAGAGCAGGTGACCTTTCTCTCTGGCTGCTCTGAGAATAGCTTCTCTGTCTCTGAAGTGCAGCAGTTTAATAAGCATGGCGCGTGGCGGTGCCCCAGGGGGTAGGGTGCGTAATGGAACCCTATGCGCTCTCTCAATGGCAAACAGTGCTGAAAAGGTATTGGCGCCAAATGTGGATGTCAGCCAGTGTTCCATGAACACTTCTGGAGCCTTGCCCTTTGAACCTTCTGGGAAGCCTAGGAAGCAAAGATTATTGCGTCTCAGGCGGTCCTCCATGTCTGTGAGCTTATCAGATGTGTAATCTTGGGCCTGGCGCAGCTCCCTGACAGAGCCCTGCAAGGGACGCGTTTCATCCTCTAAATCCCCTATGCGTTATTCAGCGTTTTGTACTCTGTGCCTCAAGTTCTGTACATCATACTTTAGAAAGGATAAATCAGTTTTAATAGAGTCCATCTGTGTGGTAGGGGAAGCATGGCTATGCTGTATAGCCTCTCCATGATTTGTGATAGAGAGGGCTCTGTAGGGCCTGTGGTTGTATTAGCAGCATGAAGGGAAGCTGGATCAGTGTCCTCTAGGGGGGAGAAAAGGAGGGGGTCTTCTGGGCTGCAGGCAGGGGTATGTTGTGACTCACCTTCCCACGATGTTGCTGTGCTTGCAGGGAGGTGGATGGATGGCTGAGTTTCAGTGGATGGAGCTGGCCAGCGCCATTTTGCTGCTGCTGGCATGGCAGTGCCGGTGGCGCAAATCCCTGGGCATCGTCCATGGCTGGGCCGTATTTGACCATCGCCTGGCATGCACAGAGGTCTTGGGGGTCTGTTAAGGCTGGAGAGGCCTTCGGATGGCGGTCAGGCTAGGAGGATTGCTTCAGGATCTAAGCGGCATGGATGGAGCAGAGATGCCTCACGTCCTCACATCCCGGTCATTGGCAATGCCCCGTCGTTCATTGCATTTTCAGCACACTTATGAATTATTCTGTGTTTTAAAAAACGTTTAGATTATCACTTATTATTATATAGCGCCCTCTTCATCTTTTCCAATCAGTGACCATTATTGATGCCAGTCACTGCTGCCTTTCAGTGCCTGTTCATCAGTGCTGCCTATCAATGCCCATCAGTGCTTCCCATCAGTGCCGCCTATCCGTGCCCACCAGTGAAACTTTTTCGAAATTTTCAGTCTTTTTTTTGTAAAACATAAAAACCCAGCAGTGATTAAATACCACCAAAAAAAGCTCTATTTGTGTAAAGAAAATTATAAAAATTTCATTTGGGTACAATATTGCATGACCGTGCAATTCAAAGTGTGACAGTGTTGAAATCTGAAAAATGGCCTGAAAGTGCCCTGTAGGCAAGTGGTTAAGGGTGTGCACACCTTTGCAACCATATTATTTACATTTTTTTATTTTTACTTCCTTCTACGGAAAAGAATTTAGTTTGGTGTTCAACTGAGTATTAGTTTATAGGTCACATTAAAGGTGGAAAAAGTTCTAAAATTATTTATATTTGTCTCATTTTTTTACATCACAGAAACTTGACATTTTAACAGGGGTGTGTAGACTTTTTATAGCCACTGTAAATACCTTTTCTCATCAGCAGTATATAGCAGTCTTGTGACTTCGATCAGTGTCTGGTTAAAGCTTGTAGGAGAAATTTTCATACTGCACTGGCTGTCCTATCGGGATGCAGGACACCTGACCCTCTGGACAGTGCTGATTGGACCTGTGCTGATCACATGCACTGTCCCAAGAAAAAAAAAAACTCTCTAGTAATGCACACCAAACTGAGCATGTGCAGCCTGACTCCACTAACACTGTCTTATCCGGACCTGTTTTGGAGTCAGTGGAAGAAGTCACACTACAAACAGTGCTTAAAGTGGAGTTCCACCCAAAAATGGAACTTCCACTTTTTGGATTCCTCCCCCCCTCCGGTGTCACATTTGGCACCTTTCAGGGGGGAGGAGGGAGCAGATACCTGTCTAATACAGGCATTTGCTCCCACTTCCTGGCATAGCTCACCGCGGAGCTTGCGGTGACCTACGCCACTTCCGGCGCCCACACTCTCCTCCACCGCTGTATTCTGTGAGGCGCATGCACAATAGGGAACCAGGAAGTGAAGCCGCACGGCTTCATTTCCTTATTCCCTTACCGAGGATGGCAGCGGCAGCAGCCGAGAGCCAAAGGACGGATCAGCTTTGGCTACCGACATCGCGGGCTCCCTGGACAGGTTAGTGTCCATATATTAAAAGTCAGCAGCTGCAGTATTTGTAGCTGCTGGCTTTTAATATTTTTTTTTCAGCGAACCTCCGCTTTAATCATAGCTATGATTAAGCACTGTTTGTAGTGTGAAACGCGTCAACTCTTCTGTCCGTTCTGCTGTGGCATGTATTTTTTGACTTTTACTGAATAAAGGCAACACATTTTCTTGAGTGCGGCTGTCCAGGACTTTTCTCAAATCCATTGCTATATGCATTTCCGTCACCTGTGTCTTCCAATTTAGAGGAGAGGTTCATTCCTAACTGACCTGCCTGGATCGGTGATATTTCTTTCCCTGCAGTACTACATGGCCAGAAGAGCCCCAGATAACATAATCACCGGGAACATCCCACATCCATGCACAGGCGGACGTTACACTTACGAATGCAGTGTTCTGACCGGAAGTTACACTTACAAATGCAGTGTTGCGACTTATGAATAACTTCGACTTACGAACAAACCTACAGTCTCTATTGTGTTCGTAACTCGGGGACTTCCTGTATAACAAGCATGCTTTACTGCATATACAGGCTGATTTTACTGTTGTGGGTTTAGTAACACTTTAGGGCCTGATTCACTCCTATGCAGGTTGCAGTTTGCATATTCCAGGTGCATTTTGCGTTTTTCAATTCACGTTTTTGATTTATTAAAGCTTATGGAACCCAAGACCAGAAACGAATCCCTGGCTCTTTCCATAAAATGCACATATGTAGTGTGTCTCTGCAAAACTGAAAATGCACAAAAAAAATGCATAGTGTGAACCAGGCCTAAGTCTTTATCAGAGAAATATAATCTAGTGAAAGGTGCTAACACTCAGGCAAAATTAGGAGGTTTGCATTGGCAATAAGGCCCCTTGCACATGGGGCAGTCTAGGTGCAGTGCATCCCTCCCAGAGTTTTAGTACACCTGGGTGGGATGGGTACATCGCCCATCCGCACTGCCCGAAGCCAATTACAGTCTGGCTGTGACTGGATGGGATTGAATGCTGTACTGAGTGGTACCCACACTAAAATACCAGGAGGTACTCACATCTAGATGACCCCATGTGCAGGGGGCCTAATTGACTGACAAAAATGTACTCTGCTATAATGGATGATGTTATACAAGCACTACAATATCATACAACTGCTTCAAATTAATAAGATGCAATTGATGAATGTCAGATTTGGGAATTTTAGAGATAAGTGAAGATCTCCTAAGAAGCAATAGAGAGCTGTTGGCCATTAGAAGTGCCTGCTGGTCCAGTGATTCATGTAAAAAAATACCTGTGCTTTAAAAAAGGAAAGCAGAACCATTTGGAGAAAAAGCGCATCTGTAGTATTTTTGGCTGTGATCTTCATCACTGTTGGGGGTTCAGAACTGACAAGCACCGAGGGGGGGGGGGGGGCGTGAGAACTGATAGGCACCGAGGGGGGGGGGGGGGGGGGACGCGAGAACTGGCAGGCACCGAGGGGGGGGGGGACGCGAGAACTGGCAGGCACCGAGGGGGGGGACGCGAGAACTGGCAGGCACCGAGGGGGGGGGGGGACGCGAGAACTGGCAGGCAGCGGGAGGTGGGGACGCGAGAACTGACAGGCAGCGGGAGGTGGGGACGCGAGAACTGACAGGCAGCGGGAGGTGGGGACGCGAGAACTGACAGGCAGCGGGAGGTGGGGACGCGAGAACTGACAGGCAGCGGGAGGTGGGGACGCGAGAACTGACAGGCAGCGGGAGGTGGGGACGCGAGAACTGACAGGCAGCGGGAGGTGGGGACGCGAGAACTGACAGGCAGCGGGAGGTGGGGACGCGAGAACTGACAAGCAGCGGGAGGTGGGGACGCGAGAACTGACAGGCAGCGGGAGGTGGGGACGCGAGAACTGACAGGCAGCGGGAGGTGAGAACTTATAAATATAAAAATAGTGCTTGCAAACACAATAAGTGAAAATGAGAATATATAAAAATATAAATGGTAAAACAAAACAAAGTCCAAAGTAAGTGACTGAAGGTGCTCCAATCCAAAGTGAAGGGAAAAGGTGCTTCAGAAAATTCAGGTGCAAAACACCCCCTCATGTATCCCCACTCACCAGATCAAAACGACCCCCAGCTTTTCAGTCTGGTGGGTCACTTAAGGCTTGGTATGGATGTCTTAGAGTGGCGGGTAAGAAGTCAGGTCATCAGATCCAGGATTCCTTGGTGAAGTTACTCAGCCAGACAAACAAGTACCTATGCTCAGTAATATACGATGGATAACGCAGGGGCGCCTAAAAAGATGTTGTGGTAATGAGGTCAGTCTTGCACTGGAATGCCTTAATTGGACACTTCTGAAGCTCCGCCCAGCCTCTGACCATGGTAAAAATTTGGACAGGGTAAGCACTGGAGGTGAGAACTGACTGGCAGTGGGAGGTGAGAACTGAAATAACAAAAAAAAAAAAAAATGCAAAACACAATTACATTTCTTTTTAAATGCAACCAGTACAACTACCTGAGGTGCCACTGTAAAGGATGTTCAGGGTCCTTTTTTTTTTTTTTTGCTGTGTATTTAGCTCTCATAGAGCATAGAGGCATTAGAACACCTGTCAGGATTATTTGTTGCAGTCTGTGCACCTGTTAGGGAGATTCACTCTCTCTTTTTGTCCTGTTTACCCTTATCACCGAGAGTGAAAAAAAGAGAATCCCAAATTTGGGTGGTCACCAGAATGGGAATAGAAAGGAAATCTTCTAATGGGGACATTAGTTTTGTCCCCCTGGTGTCTGCCAGGGATTTCCTGTTTTGGATATGGGACAGGAAGTGTAGGGAAATCCCCTCAATGAGACACAGATGGCAAAAAACAAGACGAAACCCTGACACGGGTTACAGCCTTCCCCTACTCTGCCCAAAATGAAAATACAAGGTTTTGGCATCAGTTCTACTTTAAGAACTCAGCTTGGACTAACATGGCCCACCATGCTCTTCAAAGAAGTAGCAGAATCTTGCACCATGAAATAATCAGGTAAAAGGCCACACAAGCATACACCAGTCCGAAGGATATGCTTTTCTACACAGAGATGCAAAGGTGTTCCATGCAGGCCATCCCATTCATATCAATTGGGATGCAGCAGCTACACCGAAACACCCGCTGCTCCCAATTTGACAACCGCGTGGGTTGCACTGAGCGCACTCTGCCTGCGTTTCTTGGGGCCATGCATAGGGTTGCCACCTCATCCCTTTAAACCCAAACACATATGAATTACCCAGGTCCTGAGGCTAATTTAATGCAGATAAGGCACCAAGTGGGTTTAATTACCACCTTAATTAGCCACAGAATCTGTGTAATTAATATGCGTTTGGGTTTAAAAAGATGAGGTGGCAGCCTTAGCCATGCACCCACAGAGCTCTCAATTGGGAGCAGCAGCTGTGTCACAATTGATGTGAACGGGACTACCTGCATAGGGATGCATGGAACACATGTGCATCCCCATACAGGCAAATAAGGATGAGCTCAGGCGTGTTGGCAAGCCAGGAAGTCGGCTCTGCACAGCGCTAATCACAAGCAGTGAGACATTTCCCGATCTCTGCAGCCATGCATCGGGACAATGTCTCACTGCCTGTGATTAGCGCAGTGCAGTGCCGACTTCCTCTGCGGTTTGCGAACATGTCTAAGCTCATCCTCACAGGCAAACATGGCCTCACACTTTGGTATGCTGTAATACACCTGTGTGAACTAGGCCTAATTATCTTGCACCATGCAATTACCTGGTCCAACAAGAAATTAAGGTTATTGTAAATGTATTAGGGCCACACACCATAAATATAGGAGCTTTGAATAACAATAATTAAATATAAAAAAAAATATAAAAGTGCAGACATTTTTGAAGACTGTGTGTGTGTGTATGTATATATATATATATATATATATATATATATATATATATATATATATATATATATATATATATATATATATATATATATATATATACACACACATACATATACACACATATACACACACACACTAAGGATGAGCTCCGGCGTGTTCGCATGCTGCACGTGCCAGGCCCGCCAGGAATTCGGCACTGCACAGCGCTAATCAGAAGCAGTGAGACATTTCGATGTGTGGCTGCAGAGATCGGGAAATGTCTCACTGCCTGTGATTAGCGCAGGGCATTGCCAACCTCCTGGTGGGCTCGACACGTGCAGCATGCGAACACGCCGGAGCTCATCCTTATACACACACGAGAGGTCTTCAAAAAGTTTCCGCACTTTTATATTTTCGTTGGAAATTGTGAAGGTGTGAGTCAGGGCTGGTGCAAGGATTTTTGACACCCTAGGCGAAACCTCATTTTGCCGCCCCCCTGCTGACTCCGCCCCCTTTTCCCTGCCCATGTAAATTGCACCTTTTTAATAAAACGCCCATCAAATACAGCCTCACCAGCACCCATCAAATGCAGCCTCACCAGCCCCCATCAAATGCAGCCTCACCAGCGCCCATCAAATGTAGCCTCACCAGCGCCCATCAAATGTAGCCTCACCAGCGCCCATCAAATGTAGCCTCACCAGCGCCATCAAATGCAGCCCCACCCAGCGCCCATCAAATGTAGCCTCACCAGCGCCCATCAAATGTAGTCTCACCAGCGTCCATCAAATGCAGCCTCACCAGCGCCCATCAAATGTAACCTCACCAGCACCCATCAAATGTAACCTCACCAGCGCCCATCAAATGTAGCCTCACCAGCGCCCATCAAATGTATCCTCACCAGCACCCATCAAATGCAGCCTACCAGCGCCCTTCAATACAGCCTTCCAGTGCCCATCAATGAATGTTTGCTTGCTGGAGTCGGGACACAGACACAGTCCTCCACCACTGCTGCACCTCTGACACTATGTGTGAACGGAGCTGCGGCTGCCTGCTGATGCTGAGACTTAGTTGCTTGCTGCAGAGAGAAGAGAGTAGGAAAACCAGTGGCCGGGTGCCCCCTAGGCAGCAGGGCGCCCTAGGCGGCCGCCTAGTTGTAGCACCGGCCCTGGTGTGAGTAGTAATTGGTCATGTCTGAGAGTGTCATGTGACTGGGGAAAAAGCATCGCAAAGGAAGGAACTACATTGAAAAGTGATATAGCTTGTTTTTGAAACTCTTAATAAAAAAAAAAAAAAAAAAGGGAGTTAAAAAATTGTGCGGACATTTTTTGAAGAACCCTCGTATTTAAAAAGCCATTCATTCCTACGTTTCATAACAATACCAATGACAGTGCAATTTCCTACTGCATACTACACACCCATAGGAAAACAAATCCAACGCATGACTTATCTGTGTGCAAAGAGCAATTATTATGTAGTAAGCCGTAGCAACCAGACATCACTTTAGTACACTAAGGACAGCACAATCAGGTTTTTCTGCACACACCGCCATATCAAATTCCAACACACACGTCCACCATTCACAGGTAATCACACTAATCCTGTGTCATGGTCATTTAGTGGGGCAGTTTTTAATCTCTATTTCTAAATAATCATTCCAGGTAAGATAAGATCTGCCTGGATAAAGAAGTGGATAACATCAGATGGGGTCATTGACAAGGAGGACTGTAGCTGGGACCAGACTAAACAAAAGAAAGTACATTTCATCTTACTGTCATTATCTGCCTGGGGATCCATGTGCTCTGCCTCCATTATTAAGAGATTTTATTTTTCTTTATCATCTTGAATGATATCTCCAGCCTCTTCTACAATGCATGCAACTTTAGCACAAGCAATACTTGTTACTGTTTATTAGCACCTTGCATCGCCCCCTCTATCTAATATATGATAGTTCCTGTACAGCGTGCCTGCACAGCTCTGATCACCCCATGTAAACAATCCCTGCACTGTGTGTTCCATCTGATTCCTGGATGATGCTGGCTCCTCCCACTTCCCTGCTGCCCTTCAGTCTCAAGTCTCAGCCTTGGCTTACTTGTTTGTACAAAGACAGCTTTATTGGGCGTGTGATAAAGACATAGTGTCTAGGATGTATTTTGAACAGGTTCTATGCAGACCTGCAGCAGGCTTGTAAATAGTAGTTGGAGCAGCTGCACAGAGATAGCTACATCTGAGTTTACACTAAATACAATTGTGTAGCAGATAGAAGTGTCACTAAACCCAGAGCTTCCTGTGTCAAAAAAAGAAATGACGGCACACAGCAATTTTTTAATTTTATTTTTAGTATACACTATAGGATAACAGACCTGGGACACCTTTGGGGGCTCCAAAGAGAATACTAATGCGGCTTACACAGTTTTTTTTAGTGGAGTATACACTATAGGATTGTAAAAGACCTAAGACCCCTTTGAGTGCCTCAAGGAGAGTAGTAATGCAGTGTGCTAGGTGCACCACCATGGTGAACAGTGAGTGTTTGCCAGATTGCATTGGGAGGGGCTGAAAGGAACATTGTTAAATAAAACAAAAGCATTCTTGTACGAATAAAATATGATTAAATTAATAAAACAAATGTCACTGTAAAAATATGAATTAGCCTACCTTAACTTCTTCAGATCTGCGATATAGCGACTGCTACAGCGCGGACCTACTTTGCTGGGAGTATGTCTATTGACTTCCTCCCAACCCCTTACCACGTGATCAGCTGTCAGCCTACCAGTGCCCACCAGCGCCACCTACCAGTGCCCACAGTGCCGCCCACAGTGCCACCTATCAGTGTCACCAATCAGTGCCTTATCAACAGTGCTGCCCATCAGTGTCACCTACCAGTGCCCACCAGTGCCACCTATCAGTGCCATCTATCAGTGGTACCCATCAGAAACACCTATCAGTGCCACCCATCAGGGCCCATCAGTGCCATCTCATCAGTGGCCATCAGTGCCGCCTTATCTGTGCCCATCAGTGCCACCTTATCTGTGCCTATCAGTGCCCACCAGTGCAGCCTATCAGTGCCCACCAGTGCCGCCTCATCAGTGCATATCAATGAAGGAGAAAAATTACCTGTTTGCAAAATTTTATAACAAACTATGAAACATGATTGGTAAATACCACCAAAAGAAAGCTCTATTTGTATAAAAAAAGATGAAAATTTAATTTTTTAAACTTTTTTTTATTTAATTCTATATAAACTCACTGTACTGTTAAAAATAAGTGTAAAATGCAAAACTCTGGTGGGTGTAACAACATGTCCACTTTCCCCTTCTCAGTGTATCCTTACTGTGGAGGAGTGCAAGGTGTAGCAAGATGGCGGCGACGGAACGTCACTTCCGTTACACATTCTGAAGGGTCGCCGAATCTGGTGAAACACTGGCATAGTCAAATTTTTTTCTTTCGCTTTCAGTAAACCTGCACTGCAAGGTGCAGTCAGTGTACAGCACACAATTACACAGTTTGTAAGGCAGAATAGGTTGGACTCATGGGAGTAGAATATGCAGTCGGGCATCCATCCTCTGTTATCTTCAGTCTGCCCCAGGGTGAGTCCTGATGTCTGCTGGGCAGGAGGAAGCAGTGGTCGGGCTGCGTGTAGGGTTGTTTCACTTGCTCCGCTCACCTGTAGAGGAGCTCTGTTTAGTTACACCCCCGATCAAGCCGCCCAGCCTGAGAGGAGCCTGTGCCCAGGAGAAAGGGATTTTTTTTCTGTATGGAAAGTGGGTGTACTGCTGCCATAGAAAGGAAGCTGGCAATAGATATGGGTGCATCCTCGTCCCTGCTTTTGGGCAGGTTTTATCAGAGACTGAGGCATAGATGATGATGTTGCAGTCTCTGTATTCTGTACACAGAGTCTTCAGCTGCCGCCCCCTTGTCTGGGCCCGCCCACCAGCTCCCTCCTGCATGCAATCGGTGACAGGCAGTGTGGGCTCACACTGAATCCCTGGCCGGAGTTCAGATCCCCCCTGCGCTCAGCATTAGTGCAGGGTGGACTGACACTGCGCAGCTAGTGAGACGGCAGGGGAGGGGAGACACGTCGTCCACTGAGCAGTCTTCTCACTCTCGATGCAGTCCAGGTCGGAAAGACGTGTCTGGAAAAAAAGAGGACCTGTACACATCATTCAAGAACCGGACTGTCCGGGAGAAACTCATACAGGTGGCAACCCTAAGTATGGCTGATATCGCATCACATTTGGAACAAACTCGCACAAGACCCTTTTTTTGGTCCACAGCAGAATCAGATCGCATGGGTGTTCACGCCCATGCGATCCGTTTAATGTCCAAACTGTCAGTTTGCAGTGCGATATGCGAGCTGAAATGGGGGTGTCATTAACAATATATTGTTGCAGTTCACATATGGCAGTGTGAATTGCCGCGCGAGTCAGGTGCGATGTGGGAACCCGTAGTGGATTTGCAGGGTTCCCGCATCGCACAAGTGTGAACTGGCATTCCAGCAAGAATCTGGTCGGTTGCTATAATTTGAAGATGCATGTTTTAGGGCTGTCATCTTGATCCTAGTTTCAATACTGACATGTTACAGAATAGGGGAAAATTGTATCAAATAGTTGTGGTCATCTTCCTTTCTTGGTACCAATCCATGGCAGCATACTAATAGTATATATATATATATATATATATATATATATATATATATATATATATATATATCAGTAGCTCACAAAAGTCAGTACACCCCTCACATTTTTGTAAATATTTTATTAAATCTTTTCATGTGACAACACTGAAGAAATTACACTTTGCTCTACATAAAGATGGCCTAGGCCAGTGATGGCAAACCTTGGCACCCCAGATGTTTTGGAACTACATTTCCCATGATGCTCCACTACACTGCAGAGTATCATGGGAAATGTAGTTCCAAAACATCTGGGGTGCCAAGGTTTGCCATCACTGGCCTAGGCTATAAGAAGATTGCCAAGACCCTGAAACTGAGCTGCAGCATGGTGGCCAAGACCATACAGCGGTTTACCAGGACAGGTTCCACTCAGAACAGGCCTTGCAATGGTCGAACAAAGAAGGTGAGTGCACCTGCTCAGCGTCATGTCCAGAGGTTGTCTTTGGGAAATAGATGTATGAGTGCTGCGAGCATTGCTGCAGAGGTTGAAGGGGTGGGGGGTCAGCCTGTCAGTGCTCAGATCATACGCCGCAAGCTGCATCAAATTGGTCTGCATGGCTGTCATCCCAGAAGGAAGCCTCTTCTAAAGATGATGCACAAGAAAGGCTGCAAACAGTTTGCTGAAGACAAGCAGACTAAGGACATGGATTACTGGAACCATGTCCTGTGGTGTGATGAGACCAAGATAAACTTGTTTGGTTCAGATGGTGTCAAGCGTGTGTGGAGGCAACCAGGTGAGGAGAACAAAGACAAGAGTGTCTTGCCTACAGTCAAGCATGGTGGTGGGAGTGTCATGGTCTGGGGCTGCACGAGTGCTGCTGGCACTGGGGAGCTACAGTTCATCGAGGGAACCATGAATGCCGACATGTACTGTGACATACTGAAGCAGAGCATGATCCCTCCCTTCAGAGACTGGGCTGCAGGGCAGTATTCCATCATGATAACGACCTCAAACACACCTCCAAGATGACCACTGCCTTACTAAAGATGCTTAGGGTAAAAGTGATGGACTGGCAATGCATGTCTCCAGACCTGAACCCTATTGAGCATCTGTGGGGCATCCTCAAATGGAAGGTGGAGGAGTGTAAGGTCTCTAACATCCACCAGCTCGTGATGTCATCATGGAGGAGTGGAAGAAGACTCCAGTGGCAACCTGTGAAGTTTTGGTCAACTCCATGCCCAAGAGGGTTAAGGCAGTGCTGGAAAATAATGGTGGCTACACAAAATATTGACACATTGGGCCCAATTTAGACATTTTCACTTAGGGGGTACTCACTTTTGTTGCCAGTGGTTTAGACAATAATGGCTGTGTGTACAGTTTATATATATATAATTTTTAAAAATACACTTATTTTTTTAGGGGATGAACCCCCACCTCCATTTTTGAAGTCGTAGAGATGAAGTTTTATACTGTATTTGACCTAATATCTCTCCAATACTCATGTCTCCTACCCTATAAGTATACACACTAACACACATTTGTTTCCAATCATTTACCTAAAAACCTAATAAATATGAGGTAATTTGCTGCGTGGGCTCAAACACCCCCATTTTTGTTTTTTAGTGCTTTCTTATTGATCCATTAAAACAATTACACAGAAGAAGAGAAGAGACTTCTTTCACACACACACACACACACACACACACAGCCCCCCCACCCCCCAGTAGCTGGCAGCTACTTTAAAGCGGAACTAAACCCATCAATTAAAACAAAAAAACAGTTACATTCCTGGGATGCCATGAGTATTAATTGTCACATTTGCTTCTAATTTCAACTGAACTGTCAAACCACCAAATGACTGGTGTCATAGCTGATCACATGTGCAGCACTTTTGGCAGTTGTAGATCAAACAGAAGCTAAGATGGCAGCTTCCTTGGCTGAAAAGGATAGGAGGGTTTAGTTCCACTTTAAGCCACTGGAGTTGCACAACCTGGGAATTCTCTGACAGGACAGTGCAGCAGAAACAGGAGAGAGAAGAACCCTAATTGGCTGCTGGACTTTGCCCCACCAATTAGCAAGGAGGAAATAACAGGGAGATTGTGTGATGCTATAGGTTATCGGGACCCAGAGAGAGTTGTTGGGAGACCGTAGAAAAAAAAAAGAACAGTCCAGGTGCATGAATCATGCAGCAGGTGGTATTTCAGGCTTCACTAAGGCTCTTGGTCGATTTAGTGCCATTGCTACTGACCTCTCATGTTTTTACTACTCATACAGCTTAGTGCACTATTTGGCCTCATGCCCACGGGCAAATGAGGCCATGTATGACATAAATATGGTGTAATTCCAGGTACTCAGTAAATGGCTGTGAATGCCTATATGCAGGTTTATGGAATACTTGCATAAGCTTACATAAAGTATAAATATTAATTATGCCGCATACACACGAGCGGAATTTCAGACAGAAAGAGTCCGATGGGAGCTTTTCATCATATATTCCGACCATGTGTATGCCCCATCAGACTTTTTCTGTCGAAAATTGAGACGGGCTTAGATAGAGAACATGTTCTATATTTTTCCGACGGAACAAATTACTATTGGAAAAAACGCTCGTCTGTATGCTGTTCCGACGCACCAAAAACGACGCATGCTCTGAAGCAAGTACGAGACGAAAGCTATTGGCTACTGGCTATTGAACTTCCGTTTTCTAGTCCTGTCGTATGTGTTGTACGTCACCGCGTTCTGGACGATCGGAATTTGGTGTGACCTTGTGTATGCAGGACAGCTTGAGCGGAATTCCGTTGGAAAAACCTTCAGAGTTTATTCCGACGGCAAAACCAGTCGTGAGCACATGCACCTGGGCTTCCCGGGTGAAGAAATATGCCTATATTCCTTGTAACATGTAACTGTGCTCAAACACACACACCCACCCCCCCACCCCCCCCCCCACACACACACACCCCCATCTACATGGTGCCTGAACGACTCCTTACTATCTCACTCTTCTCTGATAGATGACCTGTGACTCCGTTCAGCAGAATACTTTCAATTCAGTGTGGGTTTACTTCAATCCCCGGTTACCCTGTGGGAAGCCTATAAGGCAGTAATCCGGGGGCCACTTAATCCAATAAGTTTCATGCCTGAAGAGAGAGAGAGACAGGCACAGTTTCCCGATTGGAGTCCGAGCTAGATGCAGCCACAAGCGTACTGAAACAAATCCCCAGTAGGCAAAATGGAGTTAAGGTGGATAGGCTCCGGAGGCACCTTGATCTGTGCCTGACAGAGAAAGTGGAACGCCACTTGAGATTGACCAAACAAAAATTTTATGCTAATGACAATAAGCCTGGCACCATGTTGACAAATAAACTGAAATCCTTTGCCCCCAGGCAGACTGCCCTCTCTCTCAAAACCAGATTCCAAGTGCGAACGTCTAACCTAGTCAAGATCCTGGATGAATTTCGCCACCACTTGTCACTGCGATCTCACCTCTTTTCTTAATGAAACGGCTTTGCCGACTCTAAATAATGCCTGCCCATCAGGTTTCTCTAGGTGGCGACATCACAGAAAGAGAAGTGAGACAGGTTATCAAAGACCTTAAGGCTATGTTTCCACTATTGCGTCCCCAAAGTTTCGCGATTTTGCCGCGATTTTTTGCCGCAACTTGAAGCAATGCCTGTGTATTCTTGAAGTCTATGGACCTCAAGTCGCATCAAAGTGGGACCAAAGTAGTGCAGGGACTACTTTGAAGTTGCTGCGACTTGAAGTCGCACAGATATTAACGGTACTCATTGGAAATCATGGGATACGACTTGTCATGCAACTTTTCAGTCCCAAATCGCATGAGAAGTCGCACTAGTGGAAACCTAGCCTAAACCCCATAAATGCCCAGGCCCAGAAGGATTCACAGCCCTTTTCTATTAAAAACTATCGGATGTAGCAGTTCTGCATCTTACTTCCCTCTTCAATAGCCTCAAGCAGGGGTGAAATCCTACCCAAAACTATGTTACAGGCCTCTATTGTGATTGTAAAACCAAGATAAGGACACCCAAACCTGGGCCAATTTCTGCCCAATTTTGACATTAAATTCTTGGCCAAGGTACTCACTGCCCGACTGAACCACATTTTACACCGCCTGATCCATAAAGATCAGGTAGGCTTCGAGCCCCTTAGGCAGGCCGCAGATAACATTCATCGCACACTTCTTCTCA
Source organism: Aquarana catesbeiana (assembly GCF_042186555.1). NCBI lineage: Eukaryota > Metazoa > Chordata > Amphibia > Anura > Ranidae > Aquarana > Aquarana catesbeiana. Next base: position 274,792,130 of record NC_133327.1, read on the forward strand.
CTCATACGACACACCACTGGGCCCACCAACTAATGCTGCTTTTCCTAAAAAAATCGGAAAGCTTTCGACACCCTATCCTGAACCTATCTAGAAGTGACTCTGACCTACAGAGGCGTGGGCGACCCTTTCCTACAATGGATAGCTGCCTTGTACAGCGATCCTTCAGCCATTGTAAAATATATGGGGCATGAATCATCTTCCTTCCCTATAGCCCAAGGCGTCTGCCAGGGATGTCCTCTCTCCCCACTCCTCTTTGTCATCGCCCTGGAACCTTTGGCCGCACACATGCGCAGGAGTTCTGACATCGGAGGTATCGAATTGGCTGGTGTACAACATAAGCTTGCTATGTTTGCAGATGACATCTTAATGTTAATAACCTCTCCTCACATTACGCTTCCCAATCTGGTAACCCTGTTGGACAACTTCTCCTTCCTATCTGGTCCCTATGTCAACCAGGCCAAGTTCCGCGTGCTGAACATCTCTCTGATGGACAACGTTCTTCTTTCTTTTTGTGGTATTTGATCACCTCTGCGGTTTTTATTTTTTGTGCTATAAACAAAAGAAGAGCGACAATTTTGAAAAAAACACAATATCTTTTACTTTTTGCTATAATAAATATCCCACATTTTTTTTCAAAAAAACTATTTTTTTCCCTGAGTTTAGGCCGATATGTATTCTTCTACATATTTTTGGTAAAAATAACCGTATATTGATTGGTTTGCACAAAAGTTATAGCATCTACAAAATAGGGGATAGATTTATGGCATTTTTATTGTTATTATTTTTTTTTACTAGTAATGGCGGCGATCTGCGATTTTTATCGGGACTGCGATATTGCGGCGGAGAAATTGGACATTTTTGACACGTTTTTGGGACCATTGACAATTATACAGCGATCTGTGCTATAAAAATGCACTGATTACTGTATAAATGCCACTGGCACGGAAGGGGTTAACACTAGGGGGCGATCAAGGGGTTAACTGTGTTCTCTAGTATGTGTTCTAACTGTGGGGGGATAGGACTGTCTGGGAGGAGAGAGATCAGTGTTCATACTTAGTATGAATACAAGATCTATCTCTACTCACCTAAAATAACACCTAAAATACAACACACAGATCCTGGTTCGCACTCTGCCATGAGCGATCGCGGGTGCATGGCGGTCATCACGCCCGCTGGGCACTCGCATCGGCTCCGGGCACACACTGCATGCGCGCGTGCCCCTAGTGGCCAAAAGGCGAAGCGACGTAAGGTAACGTTGATTTGCCGAGCCGAGCCAACCTGCCGCAGTAAAACTGCGGCAGCTGGTCCGGAAATGGTTACGTTTATTTGGGGCTCTGCTAGGCCAAGGCTAAACAGAAATTTACTCTATAAGTCCAAATATCAGGGAGGGCTGGGGATGCCAAACATTACGTATTACTATAAGGCAGCTCAGATAGCCCCAATAGCCCAATTGTTTGCAGGAAAGGCAGTACCCCCCTGGACCTTTATCGATGTAGTAGACACTGACCCGGGCCTGCTTTCCTCTTTGCCCTGGCTCCCCCCGCAATTACGCCTTAAACCTTTAAACCCCGTTGTGTCCCACACACTTACAGTATGGGACTCTATTAAATATTTGGCCCAACCACACCTGCAGGGGAATTGCTAGGTGGAAAAAAAGACCAGGGGCTTCAGCCCGAAGTCCGAGCCTGACACCAGGGGGGTTTTGTGTGGTGGGGGGGTGGGTAAGCTCACCTGCTGGTTGCTGCCTGGATTACCAGTGCCCATCAATGCTGACCACTAAAAACTGACCTACCTGACCCACACTGACCTACCTGACCCGCACTGACCTACCTGACCATTACACTGACCTACCTGACCCACACTGACCTATGTGACACACACTGACCCACACTGACTTACCTGACCCACACTGACCTACCTGACCATTACACTGACCTAACTAACCCACAGTGACCTACCCGACACACACTGACCTACCTGACCCACACTGATCATTACAGTGACCCACACTGACCTATGTGACACACACTGACCCTCACTGACATACCTGACCATTACACTGACCTACCTGACCCACACTGACCATTACACTGACCTACCTGACACACACTGACCCACACTGACCTACCTGACCCACACTGATCATTACACTGACCTACCTGACCATTACACTGACCTAAATGACCCACACTGACCATTACACTGACCTACCTGACACACACTGACCCACACTGACCTACCTGACACACTCTGATCATTACACTGACCCACACTGACCTCCCTGACACACATTGAGCCACACTGACCTACCCGACCCACACTGACCTACCTGACCCACACTGACCTACCTGACCATTACACTGACCTACCTGACACACGCTGACCTACCTGACACATGCTGACCTACCTGACACACACTGACCTACCTGACCCACACTTACCATTACATTGACCTACCTGACGCACACTGACCTACCTGACGCACACTGACCTACCTGACATACACTGACCTACCTGACAACATACACTTACCTACCTGACATACACTGACCGTTACACTGACCCAGACCCACGCTGACCTACCTGACCCACACTGACCTACCTGACACACACTGACATGCACTAACCTATCTGACCCATTACACGTGATGTCAGACTTCAGGTGACCATGATTTCCGGCTCCTCCTGCAGCTCAGCCGTAGTATTCGGCGCCGGCGCACCCATCCCAGGAGACAGCAGGCAGCCAGAGACAGGAGAGGACAGGAGAGGACAGGAGAGGAGAGCCGCCCGCCCCAGTGCCGAGGGGGGATCTTCTCATAGTGACGCGGCCGCATTGTAATTCCCACCTTCTGGTGCCTGCAGCGCCTATGATGGATGTCACATGTTCCGCAGTCCCAGCATTGGACCAGTGGGACGTCCATCATAGGAACTGCAGGCTCCAGAAGGCGGGACCAGCTATGTCACTCGACCACGCTCCGAGTCAGATCGGTCCCCGCTCGGGCTCGGTGCTAATAATAGATTTGTGAATGCTCAAGACCCGGAGCTTTTTGAGGGCCCACTCGGGGCTCCAGCCCCCCTTAGTCCCCCCTTAGTCCCCCCTTTCGACGCCACTGCACACCTGCCCCTTTTGGAGATATTTAATTGCCCTTTTTTCCCGGGTCTGGAAAGTTCCCAAAGCTATCTTTGGTGGCGTAGCAAAGGCTTAACGACAGTTCAGTCTCTTCTGTCTTCCCAAAGCATCGTCACCTTTCAATATCTTATCTTTTAATATGCATTAGGGGATGCTCGGACCTAGGAGACATGAAGCATATATGGTGGAAGTGCCCTAAGGTTAAGCGCCTGAGTCTATAATATGGTCAATTCGGTGTTACATATAAATCTGTGTAAAGGTCCTTAGGGGGCACTCTTATGCCCTGTACACAAGATCGGACATTGATCGGACATTCTGACAACAAAACCCATGGATTTTTTCTGACGGATGTTGGCTCAAACTTGTCTTGCATACACACGGTCGCACAGAGTTGTCGGAAAATCCGATCGTTCTGAATGCAGTGACGTAAAACACGTACGTCGCGACTATAAATGGGGCAGTAGCCAATAGCTTTCGTCTCTTAATTTATTCTGAGCATGCGTGGCACTTTGTGCGTCGGATTTGTGTACACGAGATCGGATTTTGTTGTCAGAAAATTTTATATCCTGCTCTCAAACTTTGTGTGTTGGAAATTCCGACGGAAAAAGTCAGATGGAGCCCACACACGATCAGAATTTCCGACAACACAATCCGATCGCACTTTTTCCATCGGAAAATCCGACTGTGTGTACAGGGCATTACACAAACCAATAGAATGTGCTACCAAACCAGAGTGTACCCTAGTGACACATATATTTACCCCTGCAAAGCAGATGATTGCGAAAGTGTGGGAGTCGCCGATTCTTAACTTTGACAAGGTGAAAAGCCGTGTGCATGGTATTCTGGTAAATGAGAAACTGACAGTAATATTAACTGACACGCAGGACAAATTTGGCAGCCCTGGCTAGATTATTTCCCTCTAACGCAACCATCTGCACACTTTTTAGAATTATAATCCAACATTATGGGTCAACATACATGCAGTGAACCTCCAGGACATTGATGGCCTTCCCCTTACCCCCCACCCCTTTTTTTTTCCTGTCTCTTCTTTCTTCTCTCTCTCTCCCTTACCATTAGGGGTGCGCATCTTCACTGGCCTCACGATTTGATTCGATTACGATTATCAAGTCAACGATTCGAAACGATTCCGCAATGCATCCCGATTACAGCGCAAGTCCGCAAGTGCTCATGGTTTTCATCAAAAAAAATTCAAGTAGTCAGGAGAACTCCATTTTTTTTATTCTATCTGTTCTTAAGAAAAAAAGAGACAGCAGAGGAGCTCCAGGCTCTCTTCCAAAATACTAAAGGAGATGGTCAGAGACTGCAGACATACTACAGGAGACGATCAGAGACTGTGAACATGCTACAGGTGATGGTCAGAGCCTGCGGACATGCTACAGGAGATGGTCAGAGACTGCGGACATGCTACAGGAGATGATCAGAGACTGTGGACATAGAACAGGAGATGGTCAGAGCCTGCGGACATGCTACAGGAGATGGTCAGAGACTGCGGACATGCTACAGGAGATGATCAGAGACTGTGGACATAGAACAGCAGATGATCAGAGACTGCAGACATAGTACAGGAGATGATCAGAGACTGCAGACATGCTACAGGAGATGATCAGAGACTGCGGACATGCTACAGGAGATGGTCAGAGACTGCGGACATGGCACAGGAGATGGTCAGAGACTGCGGACATGCTACAGGAGATGATCAGAGACTGCGGACATGCTACAGGAGATGGTCAGAGACTGCGGACATGCTACAGGAGATGGTCAGAGACTGCGGATATGGCACAGGAGATGGTCAGAGACTGCAGACATGGCACAGGAGATGGTCAGAGACTGCGGACATGGCACAGGAGATGGTCAGAGACTGCGGACATGGCACAGGAGATGGTCAGAGGCTGCGGACATGGCACAGGAGATGGTCAGAGACTGCGGACATGGCACAGGAGATGATCAGAGACTGCAGACAATAATGCAGAGTTGTGGTGTGATGAAGGCACATAGAAGACAATTCTATGATATGGACTTGTGTTGGGATCACAGCGCCCCCTCCCCCTCTGTACTTACATGCTGCTCTGCCGGTGCTGGTGGCAGGCAGCCTGTAATGAGAAGGACGATCTGCCTGCTCACCATCTCCCCCCGATCTCCATTCCAGCCGCCGGTGGTTTCACGTCTCATCTGACTCGGTCAGCAGGGAATTCTCACGGGAGAGCACTCCGTGCGTAAAGCTGTAGCTAGTGTGTGTGTATATTCCGCTCATGTGACTCCCGGCCGCGCCTCCCTCCTCTCACATCTCTCTTGATGTCAGCCCAGCCCGCCTCTCTTCTGACCTGATAGCTCCAGTCAGTGGGCATGGCTGACATCAGGAGAGACGTGAGAGGAGGGAGGCGCGAACAGGATTCACATGAGCGGAATATACACACACTAGTAACAGCTTTACGCACGGAAGCGCTCTCCCGGGAGGGGGCGGGGCAAGAAATCGATTTTTCGGGTCGCATGCATCGATGCCGCATCGGGGACACCCGAATCGCGATGCAGCGATTAATTTCAGCACCCCTAATTACCATGTCTCTTCCTGGGCTCTGCTATCCATGTTATCTCTGCTAAAGCACTGCCCTTTTCTCAAGCAGTATTTCTTTTTGGTCCTATGGACCACTGCACAGCTCTCTATAACCTAAGGGCCCTTAGTTTTTTTCTTAGGTTTTTTTTTTTTTTTTTTTTTTTTTTTTTACAAAACAAAGTGCATCGCATTTCCAGGCAGGGCTCTGATAATTGTTAATATACTGGCTGTGTTGCCAACCTACCAGAATGAAATTTACAGCCAAAATATACTGGCACTGCCAAGTTTTTACTGGCATTCCCAAAAGTTACAAAATTACACTTTAAAGTACAAATTTCAGTAGTTAGTCTACAAACCAGTACAATATGCAATTAGCAATGTAATTTAAAGAGGAGCTCCAGTCTATAAAAAAATAATTAAAAGTCAGCAGCTACAAATACTGTAGCTGTTGACTTTTAAAATAAGGACACTAACCTGTACAGGGATCCCGCGATGTCGGCACCCTGAGCCAATTTGTCAATTAGCTTCGGGTGTAGGCACCTGCATTTTAAGTAAGGGGAATTGGCAGTAAAGCCTTTAGGCTTCATAGCCAGTTTCCTACTGCACGAGTCATGCTGTGCTTTCTGAATGGTCCTGCTGTCTTGTGGGACCTGTGTGTGTGTCCCAGAAAGCAGCGGGGGGTGGGGGGAGGGGCCGGAAATGTTGTAAATCGGCGATCTGACCTGGAGTGGGGAGCTGGTACCTGTCAAAACCAGGTACCTGCTCCTCCCTCCCCCCCAAAAAGTGCCAAATGTGGCAGTAGAGGGGGGGAGGGTGCGAACAAGTGGAGCTTTCCCTTTTGGGTGAAGCTCTGCTTTAAGGTAGATATTAAGGCAAAAAACATATTTCTTATTTTATTTTCGATATAGTAAGTAGCTCAGGGACAGGACTCAGGAGGGCAAGAAATTAAAATGGGCAGGTACACACACACATGAAATTGACTCTCACAGTGATACTGACAGCAGTGTGCAGGAGTACAGATGATGATGACACCTCGCAGACACAACATGTCCCCTCCTGAGTCACAGTGACAGTCTCTCTCCATGCCAGGTGATCCCTTCAGTCCACTCCAGTCCAAACAGCACTGACAGTCCCACTCCTGGCTTGCTTTGCTCCCGTCCCGCAGACCCACACACCCAAGGTCCAGCCATGCCGCTCGGCTCCCTTGCACCATGACAAGCGCAGGCACCGCTTCCGCAAGACCCATGCCACGTGAACGCACTGTAGCAGGCACTGAGATGGTCTTGGCGGAGCATCAGACATATTTTTTACTGGCAACCTTTTCCTGTCGTTGGCATTTACTGGCAAGAGAAAAGTGACCATTTTTTACTGGCTGCCAGTAAAAATACTGATGGTTAGCAACACTGTATACTGGTAAGATATTGCTTGGGACCAATGGTCCTTTACCCCTATGTTATTATCAAATGTTGCAAATTTGCAGGGAGGAACTTCCTCTATACTTGTTCAAACTTTTGCACAGATTTTTGGATACGAGTTTACTTTTTCTTGTCATTTCTATAATATATAATAAAATTCAAGTGAAATTGTTCTGTTAAACAAAAAAATAAATAAATAATTAAAGTAAGAGAAATGTGCCTATATTTACACCATACATGGCCTGATAAGTCCATGTGCATGAACACTTTGGGTACAAGGACTGTGGCAAATGTTACCTTGTAATCTAAAGTTTTAAGCCCCACCCACTCTTAACGCAGTTTTGCCAGACCAAGAATTCACCCAAGGTTGCACCCCCCACATTTCCCTAGGAAAAAAAAATATCTACAGCCCTGCACACATAGGAGGTTAGTCATAGCTGACTAAGCTCCTGTGTGTGTGAAACGTGTTAGAAGTCTATGCTCATCCCCCTTGCAGATTTTATGGATCAATTAAAAATGTGTCGGTGTGCCACTATTAGTTTTTTCTGTAACAGTGATTGCCAGTGAAGAGCTGTACGAGCACCTGACTGTGGCAGGCAAGAGAGGACTGACCTGGAGTCACACCATGGTTTATTGATACTTATTAAATACAGATACAGTATGTATATGTTTATGTGATTTACTAAGCAGTTACATAAGAAAAAAAAGATCACAGCCCTGGAACATGCACCTTCAGAAAGAAGCCAGGACAGCTGCTCTGGTATTTGAATCCCCATGAGAGATAAGCATTTGGCCATGTATTACGATGCATACTCTTTGTAGCCTGTACTAGCCTGGACCTTGTTTTAAAGTTGAAAAAAATCTAGATTCTGCTCGACTGTCCTTGAAATTCAATACAATCCTAGGGTCTTGAGGATCCGGGCTGTGTCCCAGACCCAAGTGTTGAAAGGCTTGTTCCAGCATCCAGATCCAGCTCTATGCAGACTCTGTGTGGGGGTTTTCTCCTACCTGTCAGGCTGCATTGTTCCCACAGTATTAGGAGGTAGATGGCGGATGGTGTGAGTAGCTGTGCAGAACACAGCTCTAGGTAAGTGCTTACACTGACACCAATTTTTTTTTCTTTTCTGCTACCACTGTTGTTTCTCCCCACCTATAACTAAGGACCAATACCCCTCATCTGCACCTAAAACTGAGCACTAATGTTCTCTTCTACCTCCCTCTGAGTTGAAATATCAGTCCATCTCCCATGAAACACCAATGTCCCCCAACTCCCACTAAGCACCAAAGCTCCCCCCTCTACAGGAATTAGAATATTCCTCCCACTTCCTATGTAACTCCATTTCTCTCTCCACCGAGCACCAATGCTCCTCCAAGTCCCACTGAGCACCAATATCTTACCCCCACCTCCTACCTAGCAAAAGTGATTCCCTTGACCTGCCACTAATCACCAATGCCCCTTCTCCCCACCCCCACTGGGCATCAATTTTTCCCAACCATTGATCACTTAATAATTTTTTTCCCTATTGATCACCAACATCAGGGCGATTCTCCCTCAACAGACACCAAAGCCAAATATTTTTTTCCTCTAAGTAAGCTCAAAAAAGTGTTAGCTCTATCTATATCCCTTTTTTTTCTGATCGTTCATTATAGCACAGTAATTAAACAGTATTTTGTGATGCAAGGACTGTGTACAGTTTATACTACAGGTAGACTCAGACATTAGTTGTACTTTAGGTTTGATCACAGTTACTTTTAGGGGAACACGACCGCTAGGGAGGGAGCTAGAACACCGATCCCCTTGCTACCAGAGAACTCTTCACCTAAGCCAAGTACCATGCTTTATTGACCGGCTGCTATACATTCCCTATGGTTACCCATGGCAACTATTGTCTTCCTCAGACTCTTCTGCCGAGTTAACCCTTTTTGTGATGGCTTTCCTCCAGTACTCCCATGTGTGCTTTACAGGCCCTGCTCTTCTGATATTCGTGTACTACCATGCACCCCTTTGAATCACTTCAGACCAGGCTTAGAACAGTTAAAATGCTTTACTGAAGCTCTCGTAGTGCAAACATTACAGTCACGTAAATAAGTTTCACGGATTCCTCCTAACTATCTTGGGCTGCCCAGGCATACCTTTGCAGATAGAGATCCATACTTGGTAAAGTCCTTGCAGATGAATCCCCTTAGGGTGGTAGTCAAACGTTGATCCGGGCTACATCTCCTCTTTGATCTGGACCTTCTCACTTTCCATTCGGTCCCTCTGGCAACCCCTGAGCCCAGCCTTCCCCCTATGTATTTATATACAGACCAGGGTGGAGGGCAGAACCCAAAAAAAACTGTGAAAATGCAGATCCCGAATTAACTCTCTCCCTACCTGGGCAATGTAAAACTAACTGAACAATAGCTCAACATTTGTAGGCACCTGTCTAAATAGTATAGTGGTATTACATAGTTGTTAAGATGCCTGGATCCTGTGGGACATTTCCAGGGTTCTAGATACTATCACTCAGTGTCCTCACTTCCTAAGCTGTCTGTTCCACCATTCAGCACTGCAGTTTTGAATATTCTCCTGCCCAACAGTCATAATATACTCCTGGTATCAGCAGAGGCAGAGTGGCAGTGTGTGTAACCATTACACAGCATTGTTTATTCTTAATTTTGCCCCCATTGACACCAACGGCGAGTCCCCCTCCTCAAGAAGGCACGTGTACAGTCATGCCAATGACTTAGAAATGATTTAGAGAAGGATTGTGAGAAAGTGCTGTGGTCAGATGAGACCTCTTTGGCATTAACTCAACTCGCCATGTTTGGAGGAAGAAAAATGCTGACACAATCATGACACAATCCCTAAAGTCAAGCATGGAGTTGGAAATATGATGCTTTGGGGCTTTTTCTCTGCTAAAGGTGCAGGGCCAACTTTGCGGTATTGAGGGGCCAATGGATGGGGCAATGTATTGTAAAATCTTGGATGAGAACCTTCTTCTGCCAGAAAACTGAAGATGGGTTGTGGATGGGTTTTCTAGCATGACAATGACCCAAAACATACCGTCAAGGCAACAAAGGAGTGGCTCAAGAAGAAGCACATTAAGTTCATGGAGTGGCCTAGTCAGTCTCCAGATCTTAATCCTATAGAAAATTTATGGAGGGAGCTGAAATTTCGAGTTGCCAAACGACAGCCAAGAAACCTTAAAGGAGATAAAAAAATGTCACAAGGTTGTTCACCTAAATGCATTGTATGCATTTAGGTGAAAAACCTTCTGTGCTGCAGCTGCCCCCCAGAGCTCCCCTTTTTCTTACCTGAACCCAATCGTTCCAGCGCCTGCCATAAGCCCAGCGGCTCCAGCCACTGTCTCTGTCCTCATTGGATAGATTGATAGCATCAGGAACCATTGGCTCCCACTGCTGTCAATCAAATCCAGTGAAGGGGAGCAGGGGGGTGGGGTGCTGCAGTCTGTGACAATTAACGCAGCAGCAGGACTCGTGAGCATGCCCGCACGGGTGACCCCAGGGAATGTGTGTCTCCGTGGGGGCACCCAATGAAGATGAGGAGCCAGGAGCACCGACAGGACACCCCAGAAGAAGAGGATTGGGGTCGCTCTGTGCAAAACCCTTGCACAGAGCAGGTATGTATAACATGTTTGTAAAGGTTTTTTTTTTTTTTTTTTTTTAAATAACAATCACTTTAAGGATTTAGAGATTATCTGTAAAGAAAAGTGGACTAAAATCCCTCCTGAGATATGTGCATACCTGCACAGCAACTACAAGAAACGTCTCACCTCTGTGCTTGCAACAAGGGTTTCTCCACCAAGTCATGTTTTGCTTGGGTATCAAATACTTATTTTACTCACTGAACCACAACTTAATTTATATTATGTGTTTTTTTTATGGATTTTGGTTGATATTCTGTCTCTATCATTTAAAATACACCTATGATAAAAATTATAGACCTTTCATTTCTTTGTAAGTGGGCAAACTTACAAAATCTGCAGGGGATCAAATAATTATTTTCCCCACTGTATTATACATAGCCAGGTGTGAAAAAATGGTGTCAATTAAAAATGCTTTCAGAAATAGAAGTATTGTTCTACTGTTATAAGAAACACCTTTTCAATAAACTCAGACTGACCAAAAAAAAAAAAAAAAAGAGTACCCTCCTAGTAACGATTTTGGAACCCAATTCTACGGCTTTATACCAGGATTGCAGGTATACTAAAAAAAGGGGGCAGGGGGAGGGGGATTGGTGGGATTTTATATGAAGCCATGGCCTGGTAAGGCCATGTGCCTCCATCCCTGTCAGTATACAAGAACAGAAGGTTGGGACTTTAAGCGAAGTACGTGATAGCTACATGAGAGTAACTTGATGAACATAAGATGTTTGTTAATTCATATACATTGTTTAATTCATATAAAAAAGTGTACATGCATGATCTCAATGTCTGATTGAAAACAGTTAACATGATACTAACACAGGCAGCAATAGATATCACAGGGTTACAATTTCAAAATTCATCAACATTGATACAAACACAACACACACATAATTATTATGAAAAATGCCTGCCTGTCCTATGGACTCATGGATCCCTATCAAGATTGGTAAAAGCATATAATGGATAATAAACTCATGAAAAATTGAGGAGCACGACATATGTTATCTCTACGCGTTTCATGGCTGTGGCCAATCTTCAGACGCAAGCTTGTGGTGTATCTGAAATAAAGAAAAAAAAAAGAAAATATATATATATATATATATATATATATATATATATATATATATATATATACACACACATATACATACACAGTGAGGACGGAAAGTATTCAGATCCCCTTAAATTTTCACTCTTTGTTATATTGCAGCCATTTGCTAAAATCCTTTAAGTTCATTTTTTTTCCTCATTGTTGACATTTTTACAGATTTATTAAAAGAGAAAAACTGAAATATCACATGGTCCTAAGTATTCAGACCCTTTGCTGTGACACTCATATATTTAACTCAGGTGCTGTCCATTTCTTCTGATCATCCTTGAGATGGTTCCACACCTTCATTTGAGTCCAGCTGTGTTTGATTATACTGATTGGACTTGATTAGGAAAGCCACACACCTGTCTATATAAGACCTTACAGCTCACAGTGCACGTCAGAGAAAATGAGAATCATGAGGTTAAAGTAACTGCCTGAAGAGCTCAGAGACAGAATTGTGGCAAGGCACAGATCTGGTCAAGGTTACAAAAAAATTTCTGCTGCATTTAAGGTTCCTAAGAGCACAGTGGCCTCCATAATCCTTAAATGGAAGACGTTTGGGACGACCAGAACCCTTCCTAGAGCTGGCTGTCCAGCCAAACTGAGCTATCTGGGGGGAAGAGCCTTGGTGAGAGAGGTAAAGAAGAACCCAAAGATCACTATGGCTGAGCTCCAGAGATGCAGTCGGGAGATGGGAGAAAGTTGTAGAATGTCAACCATCACTGCAGCCCTCCACCAGTCGGGGCTTTATGGCAGAGTGGCCCGATGGAAGCCTCTCCTCAGTGCAAGACACATGAAAGCCTACATGGAGTTTGCTAAAAAAAACACCTGAAGGACTCCAAGATGGTGAGAAATAAGATTCTTTGGTCTGATGAGACCAAGATAGAACTTTTTGGCCTTAATTCTAAGCGGTATGTGTGCAGAAAACCAGGCACTGCTCATCACCTGTCCAATACAGTCCCAACAGTGAAGCATGGTGGTGGCAGCAGCATGCTGTGGGGGTGTTTTTCAGCTGCAGGGACAGGACGACTGGTTGCAATCGAGGGAAAGATGAATGCGGCCAAGTACAGGGATATCCTGGACGAAAACCTTCTCCAGAGTGCTCAGGACCTCAGAGCCAAAGGTTTACCTTCCAACAAGAGAATGACCCTAAGCACACAGGTAAAATAACGAAGGAGTGGCTTCACAACAACTCCATGACTGTTCTTGAATGGCCCAGCCACAGCCCTGACTTAAACCCAATTGAGCATCTCTGGAGAGACCTAAAAATGGCTGTCCACCAACGTTTACCATCCAACCTGACATAACTGGAGAGGATCTGCAAGCAGGAATGGCAGAGGATCCCCAAATCCAGGTGTGAAAAACTTGTTGCATCTTTCTCAAAAAGACTCATGGCTGTATTAGATCAAAAGGGTGCTTCTACTAAATACTGAGCAAAGGGTCTGAATACTTAGGACCATGTGATATTTCAGTTTTTCTTTTTTAATAAATCTGCAAAAATGTCAACAATTCTGTGTTTTTCTGTTAATATGGGGTGCTGTGTGTACATTAATGAGGAAAAAAAATTAACTTAAATGATTTTAGCAAATGGCTGCAATATAACAAAGAATGAAAAATATAATTGGGTCTGAATACTTTCCGTCCCCACTGTATACATATATATGTCTAAATAGTGTGATCTATATCAACACATAAGGAGGTAGGGTGAAGACAGTACCCCCAGGGTGGTAACTTACATGGGTCTGGGCAATTGGAGGCATAGTGCCGACAACCGCGAGCCATCCAAGGGCGTCATGGCCGGGAGCCGTGGCGGTAGGCTCAGCAGCGGCAGCTGACACAGACCACACCCACAGAGGATCCGGGCCAGCAGGGCTCTAGTGATGTGAAGTGAAGGTGGATGAGCCAACCAAGTGTAGCCTGTATGGAAATATGTGTAAGAAAAAAAGCATGGTTGGAATGGCAGTGCTAAATTAGATGAGTGCAGAGCGAGGATAGTGAAGGGGGGGACTGAGATGTGGCAGGTAGGAGACGTGTAGAAAAAAACAACACTAATATAAGAAGTGAGAAACAACCAATCAAAGGCGTCTTATAAGTGTAGATGGGTACCTGATGTAGGGAAGAGAAGGAGAACCGAGGTCCGCATGGTGACGTGCGTGCCAAAGAACCCTGAGTGGCCAGCCCACTAATGGGAGGGAGCCTAAATATGCGCTGCCATGAAGCAGCCGCCAACATCACACACGTGTGCAGAACGGGAGGGAGGCGCCGTCCCCTAGGCGACCTGCTGCCCAGGAAGTGGCGCCGTAACCCTCCACTAAGCTCGCAGAGATGGAAAGTACTCCTGCCGGCACAACATCGCCACGAGGACGCTGCACGCTCGCCGTGTATGGCATGACGTCGATGCGCAGTGACGGCGCACCCGCCCCCCCAGACCGCCCAACAGAGGGCAAGGGGAGGGGGGGGGAGGAAGATTGCAGGTATGACGGTTCCCAATAGTCCTCAGCTAACCCTGCTCTCTATAGTGCCTGGCTCCTTCAAACGCATCAAAAAAGGTCTTCTTAGGTATTGTTTGACAGCTACTAGACTAGTCATTCCATGCCCCTAGCAAACAACCCATGTTCTATCCCTAGTTGAGTGGGTTATAGGGATGGATCACATTGAGAGGATGAAATTCCATCTGGCACAGAAATTGGATACATATGAGCAATGTCCCCAAATGTGGCCCTCTTGGAAGATGTACTGTATAGGGAGTCCTCTGAGTTTCAGGACCTTTTCTTGGGCAGCTGTAGGCCCTGCTGTCAGCCCAGCATCCTGTTAAATCTAAGGCCCCGCTGTCAGCCCAGCATCGTGTTACATCTAATTTGGTTGCCCACTCCTGGCTATGCTCTTTCCCCCTCTTTTTCTCTTTTCCTCACTAAGCCCTCACTAACCTCCGCCAACCCCCCCCCTTTTTTTTTCCTTTTTCTTCCTTCAACACTCAACTTATATATATGGCTTAGGGGACCAAAGGCTCATGGATCCTGATCCGTTGATGTCTTCTTTACCCTTACAATCTCTTTGTCTCTGACAAGCTCTAATACTAGTGCTGCATAATGCCCTTTTATCTTTTGCAGTCATGACTTTGCTTCTGTTCATTAATGTTCATTAATGTATACTAGTGTAGCCCCCTATTCCAGCTCAGATTTGATTGTATGGTTTTATTTGGTTCTGCTCTAGACTTAACTGGGTTGTGCATTTCTCACTGTTGCCAGTAGGTGTCACTGGTACCACAGGCCCATATGAGAATTACAACTAGGTTGAGCTATTTAATGTATATTCTTTTTCCAGAACAGCCCAGTAGGAGGTTCCTGGCTGCTGTGCATTCTGGGAAGGGGGTATTTATTTGACAGAGCCATGTGCTCTCGTTTAGTCTATTACCTCAGGGCCCTCCTGGCCTGAGGATGTGTTGCTGCAAGCTCTGCAAGTAGGCCCAGAAACCTGTCTGGGGCCTACTAGTGGTGGTCCTTAGGCTGTCTTGCCTGTATGGAATAAGCCAAGCCAAGCTGAGGAGATCCAGGGGAGGACCCTTGCTGGAGAGAGCCAGGATGAAGGCTGGACCCTCAGGAGGGCCTGGTAACTCATTTGGAGGACGCACCTATACCTAAACTACTCTTACAGTGTTGCCGGATGGCTTAAAGGTACTAACACTGTGAAGCTGAATCCTATTCTACAATCTAAACCGTGGTAACTAACTCCTGCCTGCTAAGTCTGTGAGAGAGGCTTATCCAAGAGTGCTACTGGCTGCTAAGTCTGTGAGAGAGGCTTGTCCAGGAGTTCTACTGGCTGCTAAGTCTGTGAGAGAGGCTTTTCCATAAATTCTACCAGCTGCTAGGTCTGTGTGAGAGGCCTATCCAATTAGTCAAGGTCTCTGCTAAAGAGAAAGCTGTTTTACCTTTGGATCCAAGGAGTCTGTAAGTGATCTGCAAATGGTATCTGCAACCTCCCCTAACCCTCTCTCCTACTACTTCTTTCAAGTTCCTTATTAAAGCAAATATCTAAAGTGACTGGCACCCAAATTCTGTTCTAACTTCCCATTATAGCCATGGACTCAGCCCTGGGGTGAATGTAACCTTGCCCCCTATCTCTAGAGGTACCTCCTTGCTCCCAGTAAACCCAGGGGAGCGCTACACTTGGCTTGTTCCCTATCATGTGCTCATTTGACACATGTTGGCTGTTATTATGTCACACGCACCACGGTGCATGTGTTTGGTTATTTCTTTTTATATATTTTTTTATTTTTATGTTTTTGATTCCCCTTTTTTGGTAATTATGTTCTGTTGTTATAGGAAAAACCTTTACAATAAACAGAAATAGAAGTGATAACAGTTTATCAATTAACAAAATGGAAAGTAACTGAACAGAAGAGAGTTTAAAATCAAATCAATATTTTGTTGTGAACAACCTTTGCAGTCAAAACATCAATTCTTCTAGGTACATTTCCATACAGTTTTTGAAGGAACTTGGCAGGTGAGTTGTTCCAAACATCTTGGAGATCTAACCACAGATTTTCTGTGGCTGTAGGCTGCCACGGATCCTTCTGTCTCTTCATGTAATCCCAGACAGACTTGCTGATGTTGAGATCAGGGCTCTGTGGGGGCCAAACCATCACTTTCAGGACTCCTTGTTCTCCTTTACATGGAAGTAATTTTTTAAAGTAGAGTGCCAGGCAAAAATTGAACTCCTTTGTAAGCATTAGCACACACATCCCCCCCAGCCCCCTTCCCCGTTGTTTTTGGATTTTTTTTTTGTTACTTTTTCATACCTATTTTCAGTTTTGTTTGGGACTTCCGTCACATGGCGCCGCGGCGAGGTACATCACTTCTGCGGTGCCCTCCTCCTTCCCCCAGTTGCCTTCTGGGACCTGTGTGCAGTATTGTATTTAGGTTTTGTGCTGCCCTAGGCCTGACTAAACTCGTGTACCACCTAATTTAAATATGACCCACCCCTTCCTGTCAAGACCACACCCCTTGCTGTTTAATACCTGCCCTGAAATTTTCGAGTGGGGACACTAGTTCTGAGGGCCTGGGGGGGGGGGGCAATGGATTCCCTTAATTTGCATAGATTTCCTCTCACTTCCTGCTTGGCTATGGGACGGGAAGTGAAGGGAAATCTCTGCAATGGGACAGGGATGGTAAAAAATAAACTGACAGGGGCTGTAACCCTCCCTTACTCTATCCAAAATGAAAAAAAAAAGTTTTGCCTATAGTTCTACTTTCTGATAATTTTATGGAGAGGACTAAGAAGATATAACCATGCAAATGGTGCAGTAGAAAACATATAGCACAGTGAGGAAGGTTTGTGGTCCAGGATGATAGGACAGTCAAAATTAGAAGCGCCCCCCCGCAGTTGCGGAATGCCGGCCGCCTGCATACCGGAAGCAGTGCGGCCACTTTAGACTAATTTGCCTCTCAGCCCAGTCCACCCAGTAAGACTGGCACTACACTAACAGTGTAGCGCAAGCCGGCAGGGACTCTTTCTGTGCTGCCCCCCTGCAAGGTGCTGCCCTAGGCCTGGGCCTTATTGGCCTAGGCCAGGATACAGCGTTGCCTGTGTGTGTCTCAGAAGATGACGTGACCATTCAGAAAGTGCAGCGCACCTCGCGCCTCGCGCATTAGGAAACAGGCTGTGAAGCCGCAAGGCTTAGCTTCCTGTTTCCCTTAGTAAGGATACCAGCGCCTGCACCCGGAACCAATGGACGGGCCGGCTTCTGGTGACAACATCACGGGCTCCTTCGACAGGTAAGTGTCCTTTTATTAAAAGTCAGCAGCTACAGTATTTGAAGCTGCTGGCTTTAAACATTTTTTCACCCAGGCTGGAACTCCGCTTTATTGACATTGGTTGTATGGTTGGGGTTGTCCTGATGCAGAATAAATTTGGGGCCAATCACACGTAATGGATAATTATCTGCCTGTATTTCTCAGCATTGAGGCACCATTGATGCTGACCAAATCTCCAACTCAATTTGCAGAAATGCAGCCCCAAACCTGCAAGGAACCTTCATCATGCTTTACTGTTGCCTGCAGACTCTCAATATTGTACCACTCTACAGCCCTTCGCAAACAAACAACCTCCTGTTACAGCCAAATATTTTAACTTTTGACTCATTAATCCAGAGCACCTGTTGCCATTTTTCAGAACCCCAGTTCCTATGTTTTTGTGCCTAGATGAGTCACTTAACCTTGTTTCCACATTGGAGGTATTTCCATGAAGACCACTTCTGGCCAGACTTCTACTTGAGACAGTAGATTGGCGCACCTGGGTCCCACTGGTTTCCACCAGTTATGTGCTGATGGCACTGTTAGACATCTACCAATGCTGAAGGGAAGCAATCATGATGTGTCATTCAAATACTACATTATGTTTCCTTGGTTGACCACTGCGTCTATGAATGGCAACATTGGCCATTACTTTCTGCTTCCTCAAAAGAGCTTGAACAGCACATCTTGAAACCCCAGTTTGCTTTGAAATCTTTGCCTGGGAGAGACAGGGGCAACTCCAAACAAATTTTTTGGGGGTGCTACGCTGGTGCTGGAAGCAAGAGCTGGGTACTTATGTGGCATGCGTGGCAAAAAGGTGGGTGTGGCCAACAAATAGGCATGGTTAGCAAGTGGATATTTCTTTATGGTCTATGGCTTGTAGTGTAACATTTGTGGGCCCCTTGTGTAGACCGAATAAGACCGGGGGTGAACTGAAGAGACTATGGGAATAAAATAAGCCTAGCTGGGGCCAGAATTGAAATCCCTCAGCTTGTGTCAAGTTCAGCAATAATCCTCAGCACAGCAAATTTATTAACTTCCATCACACCACAATAATTAACCCACAGTAGAAACACAGAAATCAACCCCTAGCACAGCACAGTAATTAACCAGGGCATGGTTCAATACTTAACCCTCAGCACGGAACAGTAATTAACCCCCACCAGCATTGCACAACAATTAATCTCAAAAATGACATGTCAATTAGCCCCCAAATTCAGCACTTCACATTAATTGACCCCCAAAATTGCACAATAATAAACCCCCAGCAGTATAGCAATCAGTTGGCCCCCTTCATTGTGCAACATACAACATACCATACAGAGTGAAGGTTTTACAAATATCAAGTGCAAATCAACCAATGTATTGCACTATAGAAGAGATAGTGTTACCCTCTTTGCAAAAATTGTTTGAGAAATTGCACAGCTCCTGTGTGCAAATAATGGTAAACTCCTCTACGTACAATAATAATAGCAGAGGTGCAAATCAACCAGTATATTACTGTAGAACATAGCAGAGATAGTGTCACCCTCTCAGCAAAAATAAAAAATGTTGCAGAGCTGCAATGTGCAAATAGTGGTAAAACCCCCTATATATAACGATAAAAAAATAAAAAAATTAATAATAATGTAAAATATGTACATCACTTTTACATTTATTATTATTATATATAGGGGGTTACACCACTATTTGTACATTGCAGCTCTGCAGTAATTCTTAACTTTTGCATGTCATCATCCTTTTGCAGAGGATGATGACATGAATGTAGAATTCAGGAGTGCGCTATGTACAGAAGGTAAAACTCAGGAGTACACTACATACAGAAGGTAAAGTTCAGGAGTGCGCTATGTACAGAATGTAGAATTCAGGAGTGTGCTACATGGAGTGCACAGTTGCAAATTGGCTGATTCTCTTGAATAGACATGGCATGAGGAGGGTGAGATAGTACAGCGAGAAAGTTCATGTTTATTTTATTGAGAGGAATTGTCAGAAACCATGAAATCAGACCGAGACAGAAGTAGTTAAATCACACTTGTTTAATAACAAAAGTAAAAAGAACAAATGTAGTCAAAACATAGCCAAGTTCAGTAACCAGAACGGATATTCAGTCAAGCAGAAGTCAGGGATCAAAGTAGTGGAACAGCAAGTAGGATCTGGAGCCAGAAGGGATGTCAGCAAAGTCTTTAAACAGGAACGCAGGCAATAGTTTCTTGTGATTTGACCAAGGCGAAGGCAGAGCTCCTCTGGACTGGACGGCTTAATTAGGCAGGACTGACATGCAGGATCAACAGCTGGGTAACTGTGGAGAGAGATGGGAGCTGGCAATTAGGCGACAGCTGAGCGGCCAGCTCAGAGAAGGAAGGGCTGAGCCTAGCCCTGACAGGAATTATTCGGCCTCTTGTAGTCTGTGTCTCATAGCAGGCTGCACTGTTTTCTCTCCTCTCTCTCTCTCCCCCTCCCTTCCAGCTGCCGACATCTCTTCATGTTACAGAAGTCAAATAAGGCCCGCTTCAGAAGGGGGCAGGTACAATGCTTTCCCATTGGCTGAGGAGGAAGCAAAGAGTATACAGTAGCAGCAAACAGTATAGCAATCCTCCTGTGAAATCAGCCTGCCCGGTCTAACTAAAATTATTGGCTTTTGCGGCCAGAGTGGCTGTATCCCTCCACAGGAAAAAAATAGTCCACAGCTTCAATACAGGATTGGGGGTGCTTAAGCACTCCCAAGCACCCACCTGGCGCTGCCCCTAGGGAGAGACCTTGCTAATGCAGTATAGCTACCTTGTGTCTTGTTGCTGTGCTCAGTCTTGCTATTATGTATATCCTGTGACATGAAACTGTCTTCTACAACCCCACATTAGTAGCAGAGTTTGGCTGTTCCTCACCCAATTTGAAGCCTCTTACACAGCTGTTTCTGTTTCAGTTAATGACTGTGTTTCAGCCTACATATGAAATTGATGCTCATTAGCACCTCTTTGGCATAACTGATTAATCATGCACCTGACTCTGATCCTACAAAACCATTGACTGTAGTCAGGGCTGGGCTCAGCCCTTCCTTCCCAGAGCTGGCCGCTTAGCTATCGGCTAATTACCAACTCCTATCTCTCCACAGTTACTGACGATATCTGTATGATGATATCCTGCTCGTCAGTCCTGCCTACTTAAGCCGTTCAGCCCAGTGGATCTCTGCTTTCGCCTTGGTCAATATCACAGACACTATCTCCTGTGTTCCTGTTTAAAGACTTGCTTGCTGACATCCCTTCAGGCTCCAGATCCTGCCTGCTGTTCCACTAC
Organism: Aquarana catesbeiana; assembly: GCF_042186555.1. NCBI lineage: Eukaryota > Metazoa > Chordata > Amphibia > Anura > Ranidae > Aquarana > Aquarana catesbeiana. The sequence goes on from NC_133327.1 coordinate 274,813,073, forward strand.
ATTGATCCGTGACTTCTGGCTTGGCTGACTATCCGTTCCGGTTATTGAACTTTGGCTATGTTTTGACTACGTTTGTTCTTTTTACTTTTATTATTAAACAAGTGTGATTTAACTGTACTTCTGTCTCGGTCTGATTTCATGGTTTCTGACAGTAGGTGAAGGCAATGAATTGAGAAGATACAGTCAATCCACTTGTTGGTAATATTTTTTCCAGATTGGATGAGCTGGATCACCACATGGATCAGTTTGCCATGGCGCTCCAAGTGTCGCACGGCCCACCTGGAATCTCCCACTATGCCCCGATATAACCTATGTTGCAGGCTGTCCCTTCTGCTGCTCCAGTCTCTGTGTAGGCACCCTCCTTGAGTATTACCTCTATAAGAGGTATGTCTGGTTCTGCTCCGCTTCCCCAGCGATTCGGGGGTGATCCAGTCCAATGCAAAGGGTTTCTCAATCAGGTTGAGATACACTTTGAGAAACGCCCCAGGCATTTCCCATGGACAGAAACAAAGTAGGTTTTGTGATATCTTTGCTTTCTGAGAGGGCCTTGGCCTAGACAAACCCTCTATGGGAGACACAAAAACCTGTTGTCTTGAGCCACCCTGAGTTCGTGGCTTCGTTTAATAGGGTAATTGATGTTCACACTTCGCTTCTGTTGCCAAGTGCCTAATGTCCATCGAACTGAGTACGAGAACTGTTGCCGACTATGTCATTGAATTCCGTACTCTGGCAGCAGAGATTGCGTGGAACAATGAGGCCCTCGTGGCTGCTTTTTCTCATGGTCTCTCGGATACCATCAAGGATGAGATAGTAGCCCGAGATATACCCACTGAACTGGAGAAGTTGACCACGTTTGCCATCCTCATTGACTCCAGACTCAGAGAAACACCCTATTTTAAGGAGCGCTTGCGGAAGCCTCCTATACGTTTGTCTCTGAGCTTTGCAGTCCCACCCATGCCTCCCTCAACTCCCCTTTCTCCTGGTACGAGTTGGTCAGTGAAGGTGAACCCATGAACTAGGGTTTCAGGTGTCTCTCTGCGGATGAAAGAACCTTTAGGAGGAGGGAGAGATTGTGCCTTTATTGTGGCCAGGCAGGTCACTTTTTGAAGTCTTGTCCTACCTGTCCAGTGAACGCCCTAACCTTGAGGTCCTGTCACAGACAGCCCTTAGGTGGCGTCGTTTCATCCCCAGTTGTCCAGAAGGATAAGCCCCTGGTTTCGGTCACCCTTTCTTGGGCTGAGTTGTCCGTCGAGATACAGGCTCTAATCGACTCTGGGGCTGCAGGCCTGTTCATTGATGCCGTCTTTGTATCAAAGCACTCGATTCTGCTGCAACTGCATGACACTCCACTTGCCATTGAGGCTCTTGACGGGAGATCTCTACAGACTGCCCATGTGTTGTCCATGGCCGTAGGGGCTCTTCACCATGAGATAATCCAAATTCAAGTTATTTCCTCACCTAAGTTTCTGCTGGTTATTGGTTATCCTTGGTTACAGAGGCACAACTCCTCTTTTGATTGGCTCCGTGCTGAGGTTCTCTCCTCGTCGCCACAATGCAGTGAGACATGCTTCCAGAATGTAGCCATGGTCCTGTGCACCTCTTCACTCTCCTCCCTGCTGGAGGAGTACCACGATTTTAGCGATGTCTTTGACAAAGGTCAAGCTGGTAGTTTGCCTCCACACTGGCCGTATGATTGCGCAATTGACCTTCAACCTGGTGCCATACCCCCTCAGGACTAGGTTTACACTTTGTCAGTCTTGGAGGATAAGGCCATGGAGGAGTATGTTGCAGACGCACTTTCTCGAGGTTTCATCCGCAAATCCTCGTCTCCTGCTGGTGCTGGTTTCTTCTTTGTGAAGAAGAAGAGTGGTGAACTGAGACCTTATAATGATTATAGGGGTCTCAATCGTTTCACGATTAAGAATGCCTATCCGGTTCCGTTTATTACGGAGCTATTTGACCGCCTCAAGGGAACAACGGTTTTCACAAAGCTTGGTTTGAGAGGGGCATACAATCTTGTGAGGATTAAGGAGGGCGACGAGTGGAAAACTGCATTTAATACCAGAATAGGCCATTATGAGTACCTTGTAATGCCTTTTGGCCTTTGTATCACCCCGGCAGTATTCCAGGAATTTATTAACGATGTCTTCCGAGATTTGTTGCAGTTATGTGTGGTGGTTTATCTTGATGATATCCTCATATTTTTCAAGTCCCTGGAGAGCCACCACACAGATGTCTGTCGTGTGCTTCAGAAACTAAGAGAGAACAATCTCTATTGTAAACTGGAGAAGTGCGAGTTCCATCATGAACAGGTTAAATTCCTTAGCTATGTCATTCCCACTGCTGGTTTTTCGATAGACCCAGAGAAACTTTCAACAGCCCTATAGTGGCCCTGGTTTCCTGGGCTTTGCTAACTATTATCAGAAGTTTATTTGTAACTTCTCCTCTCTGGTCAAGCCCCTGACTGATATGACCAGAAAGGACGGTAACCCACAGAGTTGGTCTCCAGAGTCCGTTAAGGCCTTGAGAGTCTCAAGGCTGCCTTTGTTTCTGCTCCTGTGTTGGTACATCCTGATTCTACGTTACCTTTTATCCTTGAGGTTGATGCTTCTGAGACTGGAGTTGGCACCCTTCTGTCTCAACGTCCTACCTCTGAGAGCGCTATGCATCCTTGTGGTTAGTTTTCCAAGAAATTGTCTCCTGCGGAGTGCAATTACGAGATTGGTGACAGAGAGCTGTTGATGATCATTTTAGCCCTGAAAGAATGGTAAATGGTACCACTGTGCCGGTTCTCATTCTTACTGACCGTAAGAATAGCACATTCTTGTCTGAGGCTAAACGCCTCTCTCCCAGAAGGGCGCGATGGGCTCTATTCTTGTCAAGTTTCAATTACATTGTCTCATTCTTACCCGGTATTAAGAATGGAAGGGCTGACGCTTTGTCACAAAAATTATCCTACGCTTCCAACATGGAGTCAGTTCTGGTTCCTGTGATTCCTCCTGATTGTTTTCTGGCTACGGTTCTTACCAGTCTTACTTCTAATTTGGGTGACAAAATTCTTGCTGCTCAGGTCCATGCTCCTCCTGAGAAACCTTGTGACTGCTGCTTTGTCCCAGAGTCTCCGTACTGTTGTGCTCCAGACTCCATTCTCCCAAGGCTGCTGGCCACCCTGGAAAGAATCAACTCTTTTGGGCCATTTCCCAACAATTCTGGTGGCCTAGTCTATGTGCTAATGTAGCCGCCTTCATAGTTGCCTATTCCATGTGTGCTCAGAGTAAGACTCCACGGCATCTTCCAGTGGGCCTCCTACAACCCATGCCCAATGGAGAGAGGCCCTGGACCCACCTGTCTATGGATTTCATTGTGGAGTTACCTGACTCCCAGGGCAACACAGTTATCCTTATGGTGGTTGACCGGGTTATAAAAAATGTCTCATTGTATCCCACTTAAGAAGTTGCCCACTTCTAAGGAACTGGCTTCCACTTTTGCTTGGGAGAGCTTTCCATGGGCTACCTAAGGTGATTGTCTCGGACAGGGGTAGTCAGTTTGTGTCCCGGTTCTGGCAAGCCTTTTGTGCACAGTTGGGAATTCAGCTTGCCTTTTCCTCTGCATATCACCCGCAGTCTAATGGGGCCGCAGAACGAGCCAATCAGTCCTTGAAGCAATTCCTATGTTGCTATATTTCTGACCATCATAACAACTGGTCAGACCTATTACCGTGGGCAGAGTTTGCTCACAATAGTGCCTTGAATTCTGCTTCCCAATTTTCCAACCATCCATGTTGCCTGACTCATTTGTTCCACAGAGTATTCCTGTGTTAGAGGAGCATCTCCGTGGTCTTCGTTCCACTTGGGCACAAATCCAGGAGGCTTTACGACATGCTAATGATAGGTACAGACTCCATGCTGACCGCAGAAGCCTGCCTGCGCCTCCCTACCAGGTTTGGGACAGGGTCTGGCTGTCATCTCGCAAACTCCGACTTCGTGTTCCCTCGCTGAAGTTCGCACCTCAGTTTATTGGGCCTTTCTGTATTCTTCGCAGTATTAACTCAGTAGCTTACGCATTAGACCTTCCTTCTTATATGCGTATTTCAAATGTATTTCATGTCTCCTTATTAAAACCTTTAGTCTGCAACCGCTTTACCACCTCGGTGCCACATCCTCACCCTGTACAGGTTGAGAACCATGAGGAGTATGAAGTACAGTTCATTGTTGACTCCCCTAGGTTCCGTGGGCGCATACAGTAACTGGTGCATTGGAAGGGGTATGGTCCGGAGGAATGCTCTTGGGTCTCATCCTCGGACATACATGCCCCTGTCCTCCTCCGTGATTTCCATAGACATTTTCCCCTCAAGCCTGATGGTCCACCGAGTGGGAGGGGTCGTTGAGGAGGGGGTACTGTCGGGGCTAGGCTCAGCCCTTCCTTCTCAGAGCTGGCCGCTCAGCTGTCGGCTAATTGCCAGCTCCTATCTCTCCACAGTTACTCAGCTGTTGATGATATCCTGCTTGACAATCCTGCCTACTTAAGCCGTTCAGCCCAGTGGATCTCTGCCTTCGCCATGGTCAACATCACAAACACTATCTCCTGCGTTACTGTTTAAAGACTTGCTTGCTGACATCACTTCAGGCTCCAGATCCTGCTTGCTGTTCTACCACATTGATCCCTGACTTCTGGCTTGGCTGACTATCCGTTACGGTTACTGAACTTTGGCTATGTTTTGACTACATTTGTTTTTTTTACTTTTATTATTAAACAAGTGTGATTTAACTGTACTTCTGTCTCGATCCGATTTCATGGTTTCTGACAACTTTGTGCAGATGTACAAAGTGTGTAGGTGTAGGAACTGATGCTGGTTTGAAACCAAAGGGTAGTCACACCAAATATTGATTTGAGTTAAATTTTTCTTCTGTTTGCTCACTTTGCATTTTGTATTCTTACTTTACAGCATTGCTTCACACCTGCCTAAAACTTTTGCACAGTACTGTATATAATCCAACATACAAAGGGGATGAACTTGTAAATTTCCCAGTTCTGTGGTTCTGTGTAACAGAAAGACTGGTGCTCCATCACCTTTATTTGTTGGATTATACAGAGAGCGATATGTGGGAGTCTGCTGGATGTTGAAGCACGGATAATAACCAATTGCAGTACTTTGCTGTTTTATATATACTGTATATATACTGTATAACTTTATCAAGATTTTTCAGATCACAGAATTAAAAAATACTTTTATATTCTGTCTTTCATATGGGCTGTTTAGGAAATCGAGTCAGCCTTAATTTGGATCAGAGGTTAGCTGACAAGAAATGAACTTGTTTCCCCTTATCAATCCTTTATCTAAATGACAAGTTCACTAGACTTAAGCACAAGACTTCATTTCAAAGAATGTAGTTTCAAGTTATGCTGGTTTTTGTAATTTTACTAAAAAGAATTTACCCAGTAGTTTAATGTTTGCACAACTGTTATCTAAGTTTATCTGTAACTTGTCAGACTTTTGAACTAAAATGTTCCATCCTCCCTAATTTCTTTGTCTCTATGTACACAGGATCTTCTTGTACTACATTTTATTGCAAACCCACATACTTAAAACCAGTAAAACCTTATTGCAATAGAAAAAAGTATGTTAACACATGTTACATCACTTGTTAACCTGCGTTGCCCATTTATTATGAGTGGGCTGCCAATGTACCACAATGGATAAACGTACGTGACCCTTTTTTTAGCAAATCAGCGCACCACAATGCATAGTATGTGCGTTTGGGTGCTCAGCATTGTATTGTAGTGTACTGTGCATTGGAATGTCATTTACAATGAATGGCACCACACAGAGCAGGGGAGTTGTCATTTGCCACACAGAAACACTGTATACTGCACAGTGCTCTGGATTGTGCTATGGGAGGCCTGCAATGCTGCACAGTGCTCTGGATGGTTGGATTAAGAGGCATATAATGCTGCACAATGCTCTGGATGGTGAAATGAGAGGCCTGTAATGCTGCACAGTGCTCTGGACAGTGACATTAATGCTACACAGTGCTCTGGAAGGTGGTTTGAGCTGAGGAGGTCTGTAATCCTACACAGTGCTCTGGACGGTGGTCTGAGGAGACCTGTAACGCTGCACACAGTTCTCTGGATGGTGGCTGTAGTGCTACACAATGCTCTGGACAGTGGTTTGAGGAGGCCTGTAATGCTTCACAGTGCTCTGGATGGTTGTATGAGAGGCCTGTAATGCTGCACAGCCCTCTGGATGGTGGTATGAGAGGCCTGTAATGCTGCACAATGCTGGATGGTGGTCTCAGGTCTGAGGAGAGGCCTGTAATGCACAGTGGCCAATGGCATAATGGTCAGAAGAGGCCTGTAATGCACACAAAATGCTCTGGACGGACGGTGGTCTGAGAAGAGGCCTGTAATGTACAGTGCTCTGGATGCCGGTTGTCAGAGGATACCTGTAATGCACACACAGTGATCTGGACAGATGGTAGTCTGAGGGGGGGCCTGTAATGCACACAGTGTTCTGGAATGGTGGTCTGATTCTGGGAGGCTTGTAATGCTACACAGTGCTGGATGGTGGTCTCAGGTCTGAGGGAAGGCCTGTAATGCACAGTGGTCAATGCCGAAATGGTCAGACAAAGGCCTGTAATGCACACACAGTGCTCTGGATGAATGGCCTGTAATTAGGGTTCTGTAGCGAGGCTCTCGCATGCATTTGCAAATCTGCGCAGACAAAACCCCTGCTTTTAACACATACTGTTACACAGGATTATTTGGTTGTCTGCGAGCTGGTTTATTCCTTTAGTCACCTGCCCTTTTCAGAAGCTTCCAGAATTTTTTTAATAAAGTTTATTGTTAACAGCGTGTATCTACTGCACAGAGGATATCCCATATAGAGAGTCCGATGACATCCAGCCTTCCAAGTTTTAAAGACCCATGGCTGGGGATAAGAGCCACAGGCACTCACGATCTCCTTAACCACTTCAGCCCCGGAAGGATTTATCCCCTTCCTGACCAGAGCACTTTTTACAATTTGGCACTGCGTCACTTTAACTGCTAATTGCGCGGTCATGCAATGCTGTACCCAAACCAAATGTGCGTCCTTTTCTTCCCACAAATAGAGCTTTCTTTTGATGGTATTTGATCACCTCTGCCGTTTTTATTTTTTGCGCTATAAACGGAAAAAGACCAAAAATTTGGAAAAAAAATGATATTTTCTACTTTTTGTTATAAAAAAAAAACCAATAAACTCAATTTTAGTCATACATTTAGGCCAAAATGTATTCGGCCACATGTCTTTGGTAAAAAAAATATCAATAAGTGTATATTTATTGGTTTGCGCAAAAGTTATAGCGTCTACAAGCTAGGGTACATTTTCTGGAATTTACACAGCTTTTAGTTTATGACTGCCTATGTCATTTCTTGAGGTGCTAAAATGGCAGGGCAGTACAAACCCCCCCCCAAATGACCCCATTTTGGAAAGTAGACACCCCAAGGAAATTGCTGAGAGGCATGTTGAGCTCATTGAATATTATTTTTTTTTGTCCCAAGTGATTGAATAATGACAAAAAAAAAAATTACAAAAAGTTGTCACTAAATGATATATTGCGCACACAGGCCATGGGCATATGTGGAATTGCACCCCAAAATACATTCAGCTGCTTCTCCTGAGTACGGGGATACCACATGTGTGGGACTTTTTGGGAGCCTAGCCGCGTACGGGGCCCCGAAAACCAATCGCCGCCTTCAGGATTTCTAAGGGCGTACATTTTTGATTTCACTGCTCACTACCTATCACAGTTTTGAAGGCCATAAAATGCCCAGATGGCACACCCCCCCTCCCCCAAATGACCCCATTTTGGAAAGTAGACACCCCAAGCTATTTGCTGAGAGGCATGTTGAGTCCATGGAATATTTTATATTTTGACACACGTTGCGGGAAAGTGACAAATTTTTTTATTTTTTTTGCACAAAGTTGTCACTAAATGATATATTGCTCACACAGGCCATGGGCATATGTGGAATTGCACCCCAAAATCCATTTAGCTGCTTCTCCTGAGTATGGGGATACCACATGTGTGGGACTTTTTGGGAGCCTAGCCGCGTACGGGGCCCCGAAAACCAATCTCTGCCTTCAGGCTTTCTAAGGGTGTAAATTTTTGATTTCACTCTTCACTGCCTATCACAGTTTCGGAGGCCATTGAATGCCCAGGTGGCACAACCCCCCCCCAAATGACCCCATTTTGGAAAGTAGACATCCCAAGCTATTTGCTGAGAGGCATGGTGAGTATTTTGCAGCTCTCATTTGTTTTTGAAAATGAAGAAAGACAAGAAAAAACATTTTTTCTTTCTTTTTTCAATTTTTAAAACTTTGTGACAAAAAGTGAGGTTTGCAAAATACTCACTATACCTCTCAGCAAATAGCTTGGGGTGTCTACTTTCCAAAATAGGGTCATTTGGGGGGGGTTGTGCCACCTGGACATTCCATTGCCTCCGAAACTGTGATAGGCAGTGAAGAGTGAAATAAAAAATTTATGCCCTTAGAAAGCCTGAAGGAGGTGCTTGGTTTTCGGGGTCCCGTACGCGGCTAGGCTCCCAAAAAGTCTCACACATGTGGTATCCCCATACTCAGGAGAAGCAACAGAATGTATTTGGGGTGTAATTTCACATATTCCCATGGCATATTTGAGCAATATATCATTTAGTGACAACTTTGTACAAAAAAAAAAAAAAAAAAATTTGTCTCTTTCCCGCAACTTGTGTCACAATATAAAATATTCCATGGACTCGACATGCCTCTCAGCAAATAGCTTGGGGTGTCTACTTTCCAAAATGGGGTCATTTGGGGGGGTTTTGAACTGTCCTGGCATTTTATGCACAACATTTAGAAGCTTATGTCACACATCACCCACTCTTCTAACCACTTGAAGACAAAGCCCTTTCTGACACTTTTTGTTTACATGAAAAACTTATTTTTTTTTGCAAGAAAATTACTTTGAACCCCCAAACATTATATATTTTTTTAAAGCAAATGCCCTACAGATTAAAATGGTGGGTGTTTCATTTTTTTTTTCACACAGTATTTGCGCATCGATTTTTCAAACGCATTTTTTGGGGAAAAAAACACACTTTTTTAAATTTGAATGCACTAAAACACACTATATTGCCCAAATGTTTGATGTAATAAAAAAGATGATCTTAGGCCGAGTACATGGATACCAAACATGACATGCTTTAAAATTGCGCACAAACGTGCAGTGGCAACAAAATAAATACATTTTTAAAAGCCTTTACAGGTTACCACTTTAGATTTACAGAGGAGGTCTACTGCTAAAATTACTGCCCTCGACCTGACCTTCGTGGTAATACCTCACATGCATGGTGCAATTACTGTTTACATTTGACGCCAAACCAACGCTTGCGTTCGCCTTAGAGCGAGAGCAGGGGGGGACAGGGGTGCTTTTTTTTTTTTCTTTATTATTTTTTTGCATGTTTATCTTATTTTTAAACTGTTCCTTTCATTTTTTTTTTTTTTAATCATTTTTATTGTTATCTCAGGGAATGTAAATATCCCCTATGATAGCAATAGGTAGTGACAGGTACTCTTTTTTGAAAACATTGGGGTCTATTAGACCTTAGATCTCTCCTCTGCCCTCAAAGCATCTGACCACACCAAGATCGGTGTGATAAAATGCTTTCTCAATTTCCCAGTGGTGCTGTTTACATCCGGCAAAATCTAAGTCATGCAATGCTCGTAGCTTCCGGTTTCTTAGGCCATAGAGATGTTTGGAGCCACTCTGGTCTCTGATCAGCTCTATGGTTAGCTGGCTGAATCACCGGCTGCATTCTCAAGTTCCCTGTTGAGACAGGAGAGCCAGAGAAAAACATGGAAGACGGTGGGGGGGGTCATTCCCTCCCACTGCTTGTAAAAGCAGTCTAGAGGCTAATTAGCCACTAGGATTGCTTTTACATGAAAGCCGACCGCTGGCTGAAAAGAATGATACCAAGATGATACCTAAACCTGCAGGCATCATTCTGGTATAACCACTCAAAGTCGTGAATGGTGTACCTGAAGACAAAAAAATGGTTAACAATAAAACACAGTAAACGGTAAAGTATAAAAAATTGCATACCTGAAAAGCAAACATGATCAAACATAATAACAATAAAACATTGCAGAAAAGAATACAGTAAAGAAGAGCAGAACAATAGAGAGAGAGAATAGAGAGATAGAGAGAGAGAACAATAAAACAACTATTTTTTTTTTTACACTTTTTTTTGTAACTAACTTTTATAACTGTAACCGGTTCCAGGTTCGGGTCTCTCAAAATGCGATGGCATCTTGGGAGACCCTGTGAAAGTGTGCCTAGTCTGTGCAATGCTGTACCCTACGCTAATACTCAACTAGTGCATGGTAGCGTTCAAAACATTCACCAATGCAAAGACCAGGATTGTCAGGACAGGAGGGACAATAATAGCGGGTGTCATGCCTATATCCGCGCTTGCTGCAGACACAACATCTTTTTTGGGGGGGTTAGCTGGGTAGGGGTACTCGGGAGGACATAAAGAAAATGCCTCTCATGCAGCCGACTGCATTTGGTTGGGGATGTGAATGGGGGAAGTACGGGCGCTGCAGAAGTGGTGGGTTCCCAATTAGGATTGGCGAATGCAGCAGAAAGGGCACTATGGGCACAACGGGCCTGTTTGTCTTCTTCTTGGTGGCAGCAGGACACTACTTGTGCTTGCCACCTCACCAGCTTGAACTGCACTTATGGGACTCGCCACGTCACCAAGTGTTACTGCAGTGCTGGTTTGACTACGACCGGGGTGTACTAGGCCGCTGGTGCTTGCCAGTTCACCAAAACGCTACCAAAAAAACTGTTAGCGATCGCAGGGATCAGGCCTGACTCTGCGAACGCTGCAGTTATGCGTTTAGTGTTTTGTAAGTGACAGTGATCGATCGATACTGCACTTGGGTGGGCTGGGCTGGGCTGGACGAAGGGGCAAAACGCAGGTGCTAGCAGGTATCTGGGCTGATCCCGCTAACACTGCGTTTTTGGGAACCCTAAACTGCTGGGGACGCTAGTATAGATCTGATCGGATTAGATATTGATCCATTCAGATACTACACCACTAAGGGAGGTGTACGGTGCGTGCGTGGGTGTTAGCGGTACTGGCGCTAACCTGACGCTGCCTGGGGCTGGTGCTTGCCAGTTCACCAAAACGCTAACAAAAAAACTGTTAGCGATCGCAGGGATCAGGCCTGACTCTGCGAACGCTGCAGTTATGCGTTTAGTGTTTTGTAAGTGACAGTGATCGATCGATACTGCACTTGGGTGGGCTGGGCTGGGCGGAGGGGCAAAACGCAGGTGCTAGCAGGTATCTGAGCTGATCCCGCTAACACTGCGTTTTTGGGAACCCTAAACTGCTGGGGACGCTAGTATAGATCTGATCGGATCAGATATTGATCTGTTCAGATACTATACCACTAAGGGAGGTGTATGCTGCGTGCGTGGGTGTTAGCGGTACTGGCGCTAATCTGACGCATATCACCGCCGGGCGATCAGGGGGCTAAACCTTTATTCAGTAATAAACGGCGGGTGCCCTGACACTATAAAAAATAAACGAACTAACCAGCGTCACCCGTAACGGTTATACGGTGATCAGTGGTGAAAGGGTTAACTAGGGGGCAATCAAGGGGTTAAAACCTTTATTAGGTAGTATATGGGGGTCCCTGTCGCTATAAAACACTGACGGCGAACCCAAATATTTACGTCCCTAACTAGCGTCACCAGCGACACTAATACAGCAATCAGAAAAATGATCGCTTAGCGACACTGGCGACGGGGGGATGATCAAGGGGTTAAAACTTTATTGGGGGGGTTAGGGGGGTACCCTAGACCTAAAGGGGGCTAACAGTAACTGTCCCACCACAGTAACTGTCACAAACTGACACCATGCAGTAATCAGAAAAAAAAAAAAAACTACTTGGTGTCAGTGTGACGGGGGGGGGTGATCGGGGGGGTAATCGGGGGGGGATCGGGGGTGTAATGTATTCCTGGCATGTTCTACTGTGTGTGTTTGTGTAACTCACAGTGCAGTCTTCCCTCCTCGGCGCCGGAACGGAAAATGCAGAGCCGAGGAGAGATGACATAATTTCCTCTGCCTCTGTGTACAATACAGAGGCAGGGAAATGATCCCATTGGCCAGGAGCGATCGCGAGGGGGGGGCCACGAATGGATGGCCTCCCCCTCACCACCGATCGCCGTGGAGGATTTGCCGACCGCCGCAGGCACCGGGGGGGGGCCTGCCCGTGCCCTTCTGCCGACGTACATCGTCGTGCGGCGGTCGGCAACTGGTTAAGCAAGAGCTCTAAAAAGCTGGTAAGCGGCATTGATATCATTGGTGGAGGAACTTTCCTGTCGCACTTTATCACATCTCCCATGGTGTTGTGGACGCATATCACTAATGTTTGGAGGGCTAAGATATCACCACTTGGAAAATCACTATGATCTGCACATTCAGTGGGATTTTTATCCAATAGCCCATTGGACGGGACTCTACTATATATATTTTATATGTATACAATAATCCTTATGATATATTCATTATATTTTTTTTTTGCTATAATTTAGCACATTTCATTTGTGATTGTATTTAACTGTTAGTGTGACACAGGGAGTTGTCCATGCTAGATGAATACTCTTTAGGTCACATTTTTGATCACTTATATATAGCGCAGCTTTTTTCTTATATTGTAATTAGGGTTTCCACTTGTCCGGGATTCACCCACACCGGCCAAGAATTTGAATCATGTGTCCGTGTTTCAGTCCCCCTGAAACCCATACACATTGTACAGACAGGAATGTGGCTCGTAACAGGGCCTGACAGGAGGGTGAGGGGGCACTATGCATGCCGCATTACTATTCTCTTTGGACTTCCCAAAGGTGTCCCTTGTCTGTTATTCTATAGTGTATACTAAAAAAAAAAAAATGTTGCTGTGCGCCGCTAAAGTGTTCAGGTTTGGCTTAAAGAAAAAGTGGCAACCCTACCTGTAATGCACATTGTTCTGGATGCCGGTGGTCGGAGAAGGAGGCCTGTAATGCACACACAGTGCTCTGGATGGACGGTGGTCTGAGTAGAGGCCTGTAATGCACAGTGCTATGGATGCTGGTGGTTAGAGAAGGCCTGTAATGCACACACAGTGCTCTGGACAGACGGTCGTCTGAGGGAGGGCTCAGGCCTGTAACTATATTGTGCACAGTCACTCACAGTGCTCTCTGCTCTGGACGGTCATCGCTGTGAGTCGGGATTGGGACCTCATCGGGAGACCTGTAATGCACAGTGCTGCTTTGGACCATCGTCTGAGGACTCCGAGGCCTGTAATGCTGGATGCACAGTACTGCAACTGCAGCTAAGCGAAGTATGCTACAGACTCGACTGGCTTGCTTGCTTGCTTGTTTGCTGGGAGCGGAAGGCAGAGCTCCGTCTGTGGAAACCGGAAGTTCACAAGTAAACATTCCTGCCTCACATTTTTGTTTCCTTTTTTGTTCTTTAACCTCTTTTTTACACTTGTTGTTACAAGTTGAAATCATTATTTTTTTTATAGAAAATTACTTAGAACCCCAAACATTATTTTTTTCTAACACCCTAGAGAATAAAATGGCGGTCGTTGAAATACTTTCTGCTACACCGTATTTGCACAGCGGTCTTACAAGCACACTTTTTTTTGAAAAATACACTTTTTTAAATTAAAAAATAAGACACAATGTTAACATCCCCTATAATAGAAAAAAAGCATGACAGGACCTCTTAAATATGAGATCTGGAGTCAAAAAGACCTCAGATCTCATATTTACACTAAAGTGCAATTTAAAAAAAAAAAAAAAATGTCACTTGAAAAAAAAAAAAAAAATCTCCCTTAAGAGCTATGGGCAGAAGTGACGTTTGACGTTGCTTCCGCTCTCCCATGCTATTGAGCCGAGCAGGGGCCATCTTTTCCTTTGTCAGCAGCCAGGCATCCACGGGAGAGGACGCGATCGTCTCCACCGCTACCGCTGGGTCCGGTAAGCGGTGGAGACGACCGGAGCGCGGCGGGAGGGGGGGTGGGCACTTCTCCCGCCACCAATAAAAGTGATCTTGCGGCAAATCTGCCACAGAGACCACTCTTATCTTAAAGAGAAACGCACAGTGTTCCCGAAAATACCGGAGTTATGGCAGCTAGCTGCCACCATAACCCCAGTATTTTGCGTCAAAGTACCGACGCACGGGTACGGCGATTTGCGTGAAGTGGTTATTGAAAACTTAAATGACTTTTGTCAAATTTTTCATCAGTGGATGAAAATTTGGTGTACTTTTCTTTTCGTTTTCATCACTGTAAAAAGGCTGCTGACTAAAATTTGACGAAAATGTTTTTGTCTACGAAATTAACACTGTTGTCAGCCCCTTTGTGATTGTAATACTGTACATGTTAGTGAAAAGAAAAATAGTTGACAAATATAATAATAATAATAATAATAACAATAAAATAAATAAAAACACAAGAAAACATGTAAAGCCCCTCACACAAGGATGTACGCACACAAACGTATGCATATGGCACACACATGTACTGCATGTAAACAATGTGCAAGCTGGAGTGAGAGGAATAATTTTATTGCCTTTATTTACAGTTAATTCTAAATGGATCAGCTGTAGAGGTCTTTAAGGCTCATTCACGGGGCTGTAAAAAAACGTATTCACAAGCATTTTTTATTTACAGATCTGAACATTGCTGCATTGTTTTCAGTAGAGATATTCACACAAGTGCGTACACATGCATTGCATTCAGATACGTAATGCAAATTCCAAAAAATTGTGTCTGAGGAAATATACACATATGCTCTCAGACACAGTTTTTAGGAAGTTGTGTTACGGATCTGAATGCAGTGCATGTTTACATACATTTAAAAGAAAAAACAGAACAATTTTATGCAATTAAAACGGATCTAAAAGCCTGTATCATCGTATGCAGGAACTAAAACATCATTAAGATTTTTACGGCCAAGTGAATGTAGCCTAAAGTGGCACATGTTGACACTATGGACTTTGCAATTTGTTTTAGTTTCACAGGCATACTCAGTTTTGAGTCTTGACATATTTGGTATCTATTTACCTAATCACTGAATTAATTACTGAAGTACTGAATTTAATTTACAGAAGATAGATATATATTTGAAACAGGTGTGCAAATGTCATGCAACATAGATTATACCTTATAGATTTAAGGTATCAAGAATATTTTAAGATCCAACTAATGACGTGTACACATGAGCAGATTATCCATCGGAAAAAACTTGGATGGTTTTTCCAAGGGGATTCCGCTCAAGCTTGCCTTGCATACACACGGTCACACAAAAGTTCTCTGAACTTTTGACCATCAAGAACACAGTGACGTACAACACTATAATGAGCCAAGAAAATGAAGTTCAATGCTTCCGAGCATGCGTCGAATTGTTTCTGAGCATGCATAGGAATTTTGAGCGTCGGAATTTGTACAGACGATCCATTTTTGGATAGGAAATTTTTCCGACTGAAAACTTGAGAACCTTCTCTCAATCTTTTGCTAGCAGGAATTCCGCCAGCAAAAGTCCGATGGAGCATACACACGGTCGCATTTTCCGACCAAAAGCTCTCATCGGTCTTTTGCTGGCCGAATTTCCGATCGCGTGTACGAGGCATAACTGTAATTTTATCTTACTATTTCTACATGTCTTGTGTATCTGTGTGACAGATCTAGAAGAGTTCCCTATTTACTACTGTATATGCTTTACACAATGTTATCACAAAAGATATTAAACTTTGCTATACAAAACACTCCTTTATTTGAGAAACAAAAGACATTGTGGTTGCGACTTACTTTACAAGATGCTAACATCCCAAGAACTTAATAGATGGTCCTTTTTTTTAAGATGTTGTGGTCAATAAAGAAGGTGAAGAACCAGAATGTTTTACTCTATACACAGGCAGGTTTCTACTACTGATGTTCAATTTATCTTTTTATTGTTATATTTTATTGTTAGTGCTGGTTTCCATATCAAATGTGTTTTACCTGTTATCTCTACCTGTCAAAGGCTTTGGTTACCTATTAACTGCAATACACCTGAAGCCTTTATTTGTTTTTTGTTAAATATGTAGTGATAACACTGACTCCTGATGGACAGCATTTTCTTGTGTGGGTTAACCACTAAAGCTGGCCAATCAACAATCATTTTTGACTATAGTGATGGAAAAAATAAAACAAAGGAAGATGTATGGAAATTTTTTTCTCAAACAAATTTGGTTTTCATTCATGCAATTCCATTTATTCCAAAACAATTTAAAAATGTTAAAAACAAACTAAGTTGTGAAGTACTTTTGAGTGACATTCGTCAAGTCTTTGATGGCACTATTGTATGTACTAACTAGATTTTTTTTATACAAACATCTGTACGAAAATCTACCATACGGCCAGTGTTAAGTGTTTTGTTCACAAAAATGTATTTTAATGAATAAAGAGGCAATAAACAGATATGACATTTGCCTGATGTACTGATTTTGGAGAGATCAGGAAAAAAGTTAAATTTTCTAAGATGTACATCAACATCTGCTGGAAACAGGGATTAAAGAGGGTGTAAAAAACCTCACACAGTCGCTACTGTTTTTCCATTCCTAATTCTGCACTAAAAGGTGTCCAAAAAGCCTTGTGCGCACTACTAGTTTTTTTTTTGTTCAACCCAGTGGGTTGAAGGAAAAAAAAACTGACAGCTCAGTCGGAGCCACTGTACTAACAATCTGATGTTGGTACAGTGATCTGATATAACAGCACATTGTGTTCTGACAGTGGGATGCCCCCCCACTAGAACACTCTGGTCAGCGCTCCCAGCCATTGAGGCTGAGAGCACTGATCGGTGGAGCTTCTCAGCAGACCTTTTGTTTTGACTTCTGTTGGACTAGCTACCTTATCGAATGTCGACCAGTTTCTATTGAACCGACCGATGCCGCACGACATTAGGACCGTGTGTACTAGGCTTAAGTGCCTCCCCTCTTCCCTCATAGGCCAAACAGGAATGTGTGGCCAAGACATACATGCTGGAGGGCTGTCAGGATTATTCCTGCAGATCAGACCACTACTTGCTAATAAACGGTTTTCAATGAGAGGATTGTAATTGTCAATAAAAAGACACAATCAATTTGTTTCAGGCTCTTTTATTTTTTTTTTTTTTTTTTTTTTTTAGAAACCGTTTTAAAAAAAGTTTTATGACATTTTTTAAACCAGAGCTTCTGGGCATTCCTTGACATAAACAGAAAAAAAAACCCTAACAACAATAGCTCAGGTATACCTCACAGTCAAGAAAGAGATTTCACATGTAAAAAAAAATATACATATATAGCAGCTGAAACAATAATCACAGTGAAACTGGTCAAGTAAGTATAATGGCGCTACAGGCAGGTATACAGAACAAGGTAGAAACAGTGCAAAGGCAACTTCCCCACGGGGGAAAAACAGAGAGGGAGGTGGGATGGGGGCACACACGTAGGACTAATCAGGTCCACCACACAACGATAGACATGTACAGAAAGGAAAAATGTGTTTTGTTTCGGATGAATTCAGGCGCTCGCTCGTCACCCCCTTTCTTGGCCTGCCAGGCTGCATGCTCGAATAAGGGCCTGGTATGGACAGGGGGGGACTCCACAACATTTTTTTCTTTCTTTCTTTTTTTTAAATAGCCAGGCTGGCAATGACAACCATCAGTCAATTTAAATGTGATTTGACTCTTTTTTGCTGCAGTATGTTCTATACATGCTACAGATGTGCCACTTTAGGCCTCTTGCACATGATACTCCTGATTGAGCATCTACTTTTTCAGACATTTTTTTGTATCTATGTATTTGCGTGTATTTACGAGTATTTGTATGTGTATGTGTTTGCGCATCTTTTGCGTATATGCGTTCGCGCATTTTCGTGCGTGAAAACTTAGTCTTGTGTTCTCCTTCTGCACAATATGTAAATGGTCATTTGCATGTATTTGTGTGCATTCGTGCGTATTTGTACGCATTTTGCACACATGAGGCGTAAATTACTGACCAAATAAGATGATTTTTCCATTTTTTTTTACTGAAGAATGCACGACGCTTGTTTACGCGCCTGTGTGCATAGGCACATTACAATTAATGGGCTGTATTTTAGCTCAGTAAAAAAAGCTGTACTGAGCTTTATCAAGCTGCTGTGTGCAAGAGGCCTTACAGGCAGACTAAGGGGACCCCCCAGGCACTATATTTAAAATAATTTTTAATTTTTATCGTTTCACTTTAAGTGAGATTCCGCTTTGGGTCTGGTATGGATTTTATGGAGAACGCCAAAATAAAATAAAAAAAGTGTGGGGCCCCTCCCAAAATCTATACCAGACCCTTATGCGAGCATGCAGCCTGGCAAGCCAGGAAAGCGAGCACCCTCCCTCCTCCTGAACCATACCAGGCCACATGTCCTGAACATGGGGGTGTGGGTGTTTTGGGGCAGGGGGCTCTGTCCCCCCACCCCAAAGCACCTTGTTTCCATGTTGATGGGGACAAGGGCCTCTTCTCGACACCCATGGGTGGTAGTTGTGGGGGTCTGCAGGCAGGGGGCTTATCGCAATGTGGAAGCCCTCTTTAACAAAGGGGCCCCCAGATCCCAGATACCCCCTATGTGAATGAGTATGGGGTACATTGCACCCCTAATTATTCACCAAAAAAGTGTCAAAAATAAAGAAAAACAGTAGACGATTTTTGATAAGTCCTTTATTTTAAAAAAAAATTCACAAAAATGTCCCTCAATGTAGATCCATCACCAATCACGACACAATCACCAAAAAGCTCTGCCCAGGACAAAGGCTGACCGCCTAATGCCTACTCCGCTGGATGACAGTTCTTATATAGGTAAGGGGCTGGGCCACAGTGACCCAGCCCCCTTGTGACATCATCGACCCAGCATGCCCAGGTTGGTGATGTCACAAGGGGGTGGTGTCACGTGCTGACATTATTGGGTGACACAGCCCCTTAGCTATTTAAGAAATGTCAGAAGGAGGAGCAGGCAGTTTGCGGTGAGCGTTCCACAAGTTTTTTTTTTTTTTTTCAGGTTCGGCGGTGTAGTGGGTGGCTTCAGATGGATCTACATTGGGGGACATTTAAAAAAAAAAATTTAATAAGAGAACTATCAAAAACTCATTTACTGTCTTTATTCACTTTTTACATATTTTTGGTAAATGGGTAGGGGTACTATGTACCCCATACTATTTCACATGGGGGGGCGGAATCTGGGGGCTTCCTTTAATCTTATTAAAGGGGGCTTCCAGATTCCAATATGCCCCCCGCCCACAGACCCCCACAACCACAACCCAGGGGTTGTGGGGAAGAGACCCTTGTCCCCATCAACATGGGGACAAGGTACTTTGGGGGTGGAGCACCAATGTTGGGGGCATGTGGTCTGGTATGGCTCACTTGTCCTCCCTCTTTCCTGGTCTGCCAGGGTGCGTGCTTGGATAAGGGCTTGGTATGGATGGGGGGCACACTGTTCTTTTCTTTATTTTTTTGTAAATAGTCGGGCTGGCAATTACAAAAAAAAATGTTGCCTTTTTTTGGGGGGGGGAAATTTTCTATAACCGGCATTGTTTTGTTTACATTTCAGCTGAAAGTCGGGAAGCCCGCTGACAGTTGAGGAGTCATCAGTTCTTAAGGACACGTCGGCGGGCTTCCTGGCCACTGCTTAACGACCAGCTATTCTTCACACAGAATTCAAATCCGTCGATCATTTTTCGACCAATTCGAATGCTAATTGTTCTGAAAATGTGGAATTTGTTAGAAAACGAATAAATGAAAGGAATTTTAAAGAATTTCAATGAAATTTGTTACTATTTAATTCGGAGATTCGGATACTCCGAATCTCTGAATAACCAAAAATTTGTCCGAATTTGTATTCGGAGCGAAATGTATAGCACATGTCTATACAACGCCACCCCTGGAAAAATAGCAAACAAGCCCCATCAAGGTAGAGCAGAATGATCAGTACCTATTCTAGCTTCAATAGTGGAGGTAGACTCAAGCCGTATGCCCCATACTTTGTGAACTTTCTTAGGACATCCGTCAGAAATATATGTCATTTTGTATCGGTATCACCGCGTTAATCAGTTTTTTCCAACTGTCTAAAGAAGGAGACCTGTCTGATTTTCAAACTAACACAATTGCCTTCTTGGCATAGAAAAAGAGTAAACTTAGTATGATCCTAGATGCTCTGGAGATGAACTAAACCCAGCAGACATACAGCAACTGTTTGGGGAAATTATATCGTGGTTAGTGAATAAATAACTTGGCCCACAGCAGCCCAAAACTCTTGAATATGGGGGCAGAACCAAAAGACATGGAAAAAATCAGCAGGTGTGTCCCCACATCACCAGCAATTAGGTTCCACCGCAAGGTAGATTCTTTGAAAGCATTGAGATATAAGATCCACACATACACATACACAATTTTAAACTGTATCGGCCTATTCCGTGTGGCAACCAATTGGGCCAATAGGTATTCCCAGGGATCCTCCCAGCCCTTGCTATTCAAGTCCGGCACCTCTGCCTGCCATTTCGATTGCAGTAGGTTGAGCCCTATGTGAACCAATGGCAATAAAGCTTTATAAAACACTGACAGGGCCTTTCTCCTGCTCCACACAATGGGGATTCTAGGTCGTTTCAGGGTCTTCTAGGGCAGTGGTCATCAACCCTGTCCTCAGGGCCCACTAACAGGCCAGGTTTTATGTATTACCTTGGGAAGATGATGACTAGAATACTGCAATCACTGAGCAGCAAATGATATCACCTGTGATGTATTTCAGTTATCTTGCAAACCTGGCCTGTTAGTGGGCCCTGAGGACAGGGTTGATGACCACTGTTCTAGAGTGTATATACTAAGGAAGGTAACAGAACAGATAGCATTCACTCCCTGGTGCCACATCTTATCAACCCAGATCCTAGAAATTAACTTTGGTGTGGCAAAGATGGACAGCTAGACAGAAATGTTCTTTGTCTTTTGGCCATGTGAGTATTGATTTACTTCATGCACAAAAACTACAATGAATTGATTGTAAGGAAATGGATGAATGCTTGGCAATGGTTTTTACCAATAATCAATTTCTAGACATTCTGTGTGGGTGCTTTCTGGTTGATCATCACTGGTATGCACATTGGAAAATTGATTAGAACAAAAAAAAAATTACCTGGGGTTAGTTTTACATCAGAACGGGAAAGTTAAAGTGGTTGTTAACCCACTTTCAGAAATTTACATAATCCGTTCTGTATCTTAATACCGTGTTCCCCTGTCTCTGTGGTTTAAAAAAAAATACCTCCTTCACCGTATCTCACAGCGGCTCCCGGCGCTCATGTAACTGGCAGTGGTACTGCGGCAGAATGGCACGGCTGGGCGAAAGGACGTTATGTAACGTCGCTTCGCCCTGTGGCCACTAGGGGGCGCCCGCATGCCCCCTGCTTGCCCCCCAAACGGATGCAAGTGCCCGGCGGTCACGATCACCGCCGGGCTCCCGCGATCGCCGCTGACACATGGAGAACCGGGATCTGTGTGTGTAAACACACAGTTTCCGGTTCTCTGAGGGGAGAACATACAGATCGTCTGTTCATACAGAGTATGAACAGCAATCTGTCATCTCCCCTGCACAGTCCCCTCCCCCCTTCAGTTAGAACACACACTAGGGAACACATTAACCCTTTATGTAGAAGAATACATGTCAGCCTAAACTGAGGGGAAAAAAAAGTTTTTTTTATATATTTTTGGGGGATATTAATTATAGCAAAAAGTAAAAAAATTATGCGTTTTTTTTCAAAATTGAACCGCAGAGTTGATCAAATGCCACCAAAAGAAAGCTATTTGTGGGAAAAAAAGGACGTCAATTTTGTTTGGGAGAAACATCGCACGACCGTGCAATTGTCAGTTAAAGCGACGCAGTGCCGAATCGCAAAAAGGGCTCTGGTCAGGAGAGGGGTAAAATCTTCCGGGGCTGAAGCTGTTAATCATTGCCTTGGTTGTCATTTTTTCCTGTGGTGTGCCACTTGGATGGATCAATAAAGGACTCATATTCATCATCTTGGAGTGCAGCCGTTTCTTCCTTTTTGCAGTTTGTACGGCGGGCGAGCTGTGGCTAACACCCTTGAGAGGAATCCTTCAATTCACTTTACTTACCTATTCATCTGGATTCAACCACCTGAGCGGTGTTTCTTGTTTCTTCCTATTTACTGATCCCATCAATCCCACCATCCCTCTGCCTCTAATCCCATCCCCTCCACCACCATCCCTCTGCCACTGATCCCATCCATCCCACCATCTCCCTGCCACTGATCCAATCCTCTCCACCACCATTGCTCTGTCACTGATCCCATTCCTCCACCAACATCCCACTGCCACTGATCCCATCTCTCCACCACCATCCCCCTGCCACTGAT
The DNA here is from genome assembly GCF_042186555.1 of Aquarana catesbeiana. Taxonomy (NCBI): domain Eukaryota; kingdom Metazoa; phylum Chordata; class Amphibia; order Anura; family Ranidae; genus Aquarana; species Aquarana catesbeiana. The sequence goes on from NC_133327.1 coordinate 274,835,557, forward strand.
CCCATCCCTCCACCACCATCCCACTGCCACTGATCCCATCCCTCCACTATCATCCCACTGGCACTGATGCCATTTCTCCATCACCATCCCACTGCCACTGATCCTATCCCTCCACCACCATCCCACTGCCACTGATCCCATCCTTCTAGCAGCCCTCAATCCTGTCTAGCAGCATTCTATATGTACCTTAGTTGACCTTGCTTGTACTATTCTATCCAAAACAGGGGTGGAAGGAAACCACACTTCTACTGAGGAAAATTGTATGGTATGGAGTATGGTGCAGTTGAAGAAACTAAAAAAAAACACCCTGACTATAAGGGAAACTCATTCCTCAACTGTTCAGAGGATTTGAGAAAACCGTTCTCATATAATTGGTAGTTACTCCAGATCCTGCTCCCATCTTTTGAAAAACCTGCAAAATAAAAAGCTCAGGGAGTCTTTTATTACCCCATATGGTAGGGTGACCAGACGTCCCCGTTTTCCGGGGACAGTCCTCAGACTGAGGGCACTGTTCCTTGACGAAATCTGTCCCGGATTTGTCTCCGGCAGCGGTGCCGCCTCTGCCCGCCCGCTCTGACACTGTGGAGGGCCCTGCCCACCCATTCTGCCACTGTGGGCGAGGGTGCCTGCCCACCACTGTGGGCAGGCACACTGTGGGGGGGTGCCTGCCCACCTGACTGCCAGTAGGGTGAAGGGGAGGAGCTTTTTTTGCTGAGACCCCATGTTACCAGAGGCATCACTGGAGGACCCGGAAGTGAGCGGACAGGCAGAAACCCACTGAGCATGGAGAAGAGGAAACTGACTGACAATGAGAGCAGGTGAATGCCAGTGTCACTGATCCCATTCCTCCCCTACCCTCCATCCCCCCACTATCCCTCTGCCCCTGATCCCATCCATCCCACCATCTATCTGCCCCTGATCCCATCCATCCCACCATCCTTCTGTTTCTAATCCTATCCATCCCACCATCCCTCTGCCCCTGATCCCATCCATCCAACCAACCCTCTGCCCCTGATCCCTTCCACCATCATCCCTCTGTCACTGATCCCATCCCTCCACCACCATCCCACTGCCACTAATCCCATCCCTCCACCACCATCCCACTGCCACTGATCCCATCCCACTGCCACTGATCCCATCCATCCCACCATCCCTCTGCCACTGATCCCATCCATTCCACTGCCCCTGATCCCTTTCACCACCATCCCCCCGTCACTGATCCCATCCCTCCACCACCATCCCACTGCCACTAATCCCATCCCTCCACCACCATCCCACTGCCACTGATCCCCTCCCTCCACCACCATCCCACTGCCACTGATCCCATCCCAACACCACCATCCCACTGCCACTGATCCTATCCCTCCACCACTGATACCATCTTTCCACCACCATACCACCGTTGTCACTGATCCCATCCCTCCACCACCATCCCACTGCCACTAATCCCATCCCTCCACCACCATTCCACTGCCACTGATCCCATCCATCCATCACCATCCCACTGCCACTGATCCCATCCCTCCACCCCCAACCCACTGCCACTAATCCCATCCCTCCACCACCATCCCACTGGCACTGATCCCATCCCTCTACCACCATCCCTCTGCCACTAATCCCATCCCTCCACCACCATCCCACTGGCACTGATCCCATTTCTCCACCACCATCCCACTGCCACTGATCCCATCCCTCCACCACCATCCCACTGCCACTGATCCCATCCCTCTACCACCATCCCTGATCCCATCACCACTGCTGCCTCTAACTGATCCCATCCCCCCCCATCAGGCAGTGGTGATGGAAGGGGATAGGGATGACATCAGTGGTGGGGATAGGGATGACATCAGTGGCAGTGGACTGATGTTATCCCTATCCCCACCACCGCCACTGATAGTTACATAGTAGGTGAGGTTGAAAAAAGACATAAGTCCAACCTATGTGTGTGATTATATGTCAGTATTACCTTGTATATGCCTGTATGTTGTGGTCATTCAGGTGCTTATCTAATAGTTTTTTAAAACCGCTGAGACCACCGTCTGTGGAAGGGAATTACACATCCTTGCTGTTCTTACAGTAAAGAACCCTCTACGTAGTTTAAGGTTAAACCTCCTTTCTTCTAATTTTAATGAATGGTCATGTGTCTTGTTAAACTCCCTTCCGCAAAAGTTTTATCCCTATTGTGGGGTCACCAGTATGGTATTTATAAATTGAAATCATATCCCCTCTCAAGCGTTTCTTCTCCAGAGAGAATAAGTTCAGTCATAACCAATATCTTCCATAGCCTTTATTAGCTTTGTTGCCCTTCTTTGTACTCGCTCCATTTCTAGTACATCCTTCCTGAGGACTGGTGCCCAGAACTGATGATGTCATACCTATGCCCAATACCGCCACCTCCACTGATGTCATTCCTATACTACCACCACCACTGCTACTACTGATCCCACCCCCCTCCACCATCAGTGGACTGCTTCTATCCCCCACCACCACCACCGATGCTACTAATCCCATCCCCCCCAACACCCTCAGTGGACTGATCCTATCACCCCCCCACCACCACCACTGATGCCACCCCACCACCATCAGTGGACTGATCCCATCCCCCCCCCACCACTGCTGCCACTGATCCCATCCCCCCCACCAACATCAGTGGACTAATCTCACCCTCCTCACCACCACCTCTGCCACTAATTCCCCCCCTCAGTGGACTGTACGTAGTGCACTCCTGAACTCTGTATATAGCGCACCCTTGAACTCTAAAATCTTAATGTTGTGCACACCTGAACTCTATACGTAGCATGCCCCTGAACTCTGCACTCTGTACATCGTGCACCCCTGAACTCTGCACTCTGTACATCGTGCACTCCTCAACTCTGCACATCGTTAACCCCTCAAATCTGCAGTCTGTACGTAGTTCACCCTACAACTCTGTACATAGCGCACCCCTAAACTCTGTACATAGCGCACCCCTGAACTCTGTAAATAGCGCACACTTGAACTCTGTACATAGCACATACCTGAACTCTGTACATAGCGCACACCTGAACTCTGTACATAGCAGACACCTGAACTCTGTACATAGCGCACACCTGAACTCTGTACATAGCGCACACTTGAACTCTGTACATAGTGCACCCCTGAACTCTATACATAGCGCACCCTTGAACTCTGTACATAGCGCACCCCTGAACTCTGTACATAGCGCACCCCTGAACTCTGCACTCTGTACATAGCGCACCTCTGCGCTTCTTTGGTAAGAATAAAATACAAAATATGCATTGAAAAGTATTTTCTCTATCTTATCTTCTTAACATTTGGTAGTCATATCCCAAAAAATTCTAAGAAGTATCTTCTTTTTTTCTCATGGACGAAATGTGAGAAAAAACATATATATCATACAATTATTCCATAAACACATACCACAAAGGCTGCATATATAGTTTGAGGAAAATATGCTTAAAAAATAGTTTACCATTTGCCAATTAAAAAAAAAATATGTCCCCGGATTTCATTTAAAAAATCTTGTCACCTTACTGTATTAAACCTTCCCGCCGAGCGTACACAGATGTGCATACTCAGCTTTCCGGAGTTATACCGGGATGATGCCCGCAGCTGCAGGCATCATCCTGGTACTGTTGTTTAGATCGGGCGATCGGCTATCCGAGTATAACAACTGATGCGGCTAAAAGCCACTTGGCTGTTATACCGGAGGAGCGGGAGGGGACGTCCCCCCCTCCCACCGCCTCCCGCCGCTCTTACCGGGCCTCCTGTTCGATCGGGAGGCCCGGTGACCAATCGGCTGCCTCCGGCGGCTGGGGGCGGGCTTTCATAAACACGGAAGCGACGTCATGAAAAAAAAAAATTTAAAGTGTCGCCTATGGAAATTCTTAGGTACCGTAGTTTGTCGCCATTCCACGAGTGAGTGCAATTATAAAGCGTGACATGTTTGGTATCTATTTACTTGGCGTAACATCATCTTTCACATTATACAAAAAAATTGGGGTAACTTTACTGTTTGGATTTTTTAAAATTCATGAAAGTGTTCCTTTTCCCAAAAATTTGCGTTTAAAACACTGCTGCACAAATACCGTGTGATATAACATATTGCAACAATCTCCATTTTTTTCTCTAGATTCTCTGCTAAAAAATATATATATATAATGTTTGGGGATTCTAAGTAATTTTCTAGCAAAAAATACGGATTTTAACTTGTAAACACCAAATTTCAAAAATAGGCTTAGTCATGAAGGGGTTAAGATACAGAACGGATAGTATACGGATAAATGTGTTATTCCTGCAGCAGGAGGGGAATGGGGCAGCACTGTGTCTAGGTGACACACAGAGAGGGGAGGGGGAGGAGGGAGGACAGAAGAGACAGAAGAGACAGACACAGAAGAGTAGGCTACGGATGACGGAGGCACGCAAACAGATCACGATGTCAGGGGCTCAGCAGCCATGATTATCGTGGTCTGTTTGCAGAGGGGAGGGTATAACCAGGCAAGAATAGCCAGGTATTACAGGTGTTACAGGGTGCCAAACTACACAACACAAGCACTGTGCTTTAAAGGAACAGAATCTGTGGGGTTTTTTTTTATTTGGGTAAACAAACGCTTTAAACTGAAGTCTCAGAGGGTGATAAAAACCTGAAATAAAGATGATGATCCTTAAGGGCTAAGTCCATATTAAAAAGAAAATAAATGCACTTGTTTTTGCATGAAAAAAATGTAACACACCTAAATAGCAGCCACTTATTATCCTGAAAGTCTATGTAGGTCTGTTGCAAGCTTCAATTTGTAAAGAATACCCAATCAGGTATAAGGAACATTTTTAAAAAACAGCATTTTGCTTGCACACGATTGGATGATGAAAATCAGCAGAGCTTTACCACTTTACTAAGCTCTATGGGAAAATGAATGCAACTGCACTTGCAAGGTGCACAGTCTATTTGCCTTTAGTAAATTCACCCCCTTATTTTTTTAATCCTGTGGTAAATAAAGGAGTATTGTGGTCCCACTAACGTGTGACAGTCTACAATTCAGAAATAAAAAGTGGAATTATAATTTTTTTTTTACATCACAGGAGCCTGCAAAGCATAGCACCTGCAATCAATGGATTATGGGTGCAATGCCAGGCTTCTGCAAACTCCACAGTTGCAGAAAGTAAGCGCTGTCACTGTAGGACAGAAAGTGTGTTACTGGCAGGATCACTAGGTGAGAATAACATTTTAAAAAGCCTGGGAAAAATGAATGCAGCCACCACAGTAAGCTGCAATATGTTCAATGTTTGTTCATGGGTTTAGGCATGGTCTTAGTATTTGGATTTGGAATTTGAAGTCAAATCTCCTTTTTTCCAACCAATTATGTAACCTAACCTAACCGCTTGCCGACTGCATCACAAGGATGTACGGCGGCAAAGCGGCCTCCTTGGACTGGCTCACGTACCTAGTAAGTGATCAGTGCTCCCAGGGAGGGGGCATGCACACACGCACACATCCCCGCTGGCCTGGCTATGCTTTCATTTGTCACAGTACAAGCCGGTCAGCGAATCCTGACCAATGATTGGCTGCTGGCACCTGCTGATCGGCTCAGTCCTTCACGAAACAGAGCTCTGTGATTGTAAACAATACAGAGCTCTGTTGACTAAGGATGAGCTCTGGCGTGTTTGCACACTCTGCATGCCGAGTCCGCCAGGAAGTCGGCAAGGCACTGCGCTAATCACAGGCAGTGAGACATTTCCCGATCTCTGCAGCCGCACATCGGGAAAATGTCTCACTGCCTGTGATTAGTGCAGCGCCGTGTCGACTTCCTGGCGGGCTCAGCGCGCGGCGTGTGCGAACACGCCGGAGCTCATCCCTAGTGCCGGTTCACACAGGGGCGACTTGTCAGGTGACCTAGCCGCCTGACAAGTCGCCTCCCGTTCTGTACAATGGAACCGTTCTAATAGGAGCGATGCAAGTCGCTCCGACTTAGAAAAAGGTTCCTGTGCTACTTTGGGGACGACTTGGGGCGACTTGCATAGACTTCTATACAGAAGTCGTTTTGCAAGTCGCCCTGGCAGTCGTGTGCAGGTCGCCTCGGTGAGGTGACCTGCAAGTCATGCCGCCCCTGTGTGAACCGGGGCTTACTGTTGACTGACAGGGGAACTTGGTAAGCAGGAAAAAAAACAACAAGATCCTTAGTAAAAGCGGCACATATAACACACATAGTTAGGCACACATTTAACCTTTTGATCACCCTAGATTTTAACCCCCTTCCTACCCAGTGTCATTAGCATACTTACCAACAGTCCCGAATTTCCCGGGACATTCCCCGGATTTAGACTCTTTTCCCGATTTTATTAATTCCCGGGGAATGTCCCGTTAAATTCACTTTTTCCCGATCTTTCGCCGCCGCCGCTAGAGGTCCGCGGCCGGCGGAGACAATGTCTCCGCCGGCCGCCATTTTTGAGAAGACCAGAAGTGGAGTGGAGCTGGGTGGCTTCAATAGAAGACAAGCTGCTGCGGCGCCGCCTACCCCCCATGCTCCGCCCACTCCGCCCACTCTGCCCCGCTCTGGGGACTCCTGATGTGAGGGGGGCTCCGCTGGGGACTCCTGATGTGAGGGGGGCTCCGCTGAGGACTCCTGATGTGAGAGGGGCTCCCCTGGGGACTCCTGATGTGAGGGGGCTCCTCCACTGAGGACTCCTGATGTGAGAGGGGGCTCCGCTGGGGACTCCTGATGTGAGGGGGGGCTCCGCTGAGGACTCCTGATGTGAGAGGGGGCTCCGTTGAAGACTCCTGATGTGAGGGGGGCTCCGCTGAGGACTCCTGATGTGAGGGGGGCTCCCCTGGGGACTCCTGGTGTGAGGGAGGGCTCCGCTGGGGACTCCTGGTGTGAGGGGGGCTCCGCTGAGGACTCCTGATGTGAGGGGAGCTCCCCTGGGGACTCCTGATGTGAGGGGGGCTCCCCTGGGGACTCCTGATGTCAGGGGGGCTCCGCTGGGGACTCCTGATGCGAGGGGGGCTCCGCTTAGGACTCCTGATGTGAGGGGGGCTCCGCTGGGGACTCCTAATGTGAGGGGGGCTCCCCTGGGGACTCCTGATGTGAGTGGGGGCTCCGCGGAGGACTCCTGATGTGAAGGGGGCTCCACTGAGGACTCCTGATGTGAGAGGGGGCTCCGTTGAAGACTCCTGATGTGAGGGGGGCTCCGCTGAGGACTCCTGATGTGAGGGGGGCTCCCCTGGGGACTCCTGGTGTGAGGGGGGCTCCACTGGGGACTCCTGGTGTGAGGGGGGCTCCGCTGGGGACTCCTGGTGTGAGGGGGGCTCCGCTGGGGACTCCTGATGTGAGGGGGGCTCCGCTGAGAACTCCTGATGTGAGGGGGCTCCCCTGGGGACTCCTGATGTGAGGGGGGCTCCCCTGGGGACTCCTGATGTTAGGGGGGCTCCGCTGGGGACTCCTGATGTGTGGGGGGGCTCCGCTGAGGACTCCTGGTGTGAGGGGGGCTCCGCTGAGGACTCCTGATGTGAGGGGAGCTCCCCTGGGGACTCCTGATGTGAGGGGGGCTCCCCTGGGGACTCCTGATGTCAGGGGGGCTCCGCTGGGAACTCCTGATGCGAGGGGGGCTCTGCTTAGGACTCCTGATGTGAGGGGGGCTCCGCTGAGGACTCCTGATGTGAGGGGGGCTCCGCTGGGGACTCCTAATATGAGGGGGGCTCCCCTGGGGACTCCTGATGTGAGTGGGGGCTCCGCGGAGGACTCCTGATGTGAAGGGGGCTCCACTGAGGACTCCTGATGTGAGAGGGGGCTCCGTTGAAGACTCCTGATGTGAGGGGGGCTCCGCTGAGGACTCCTGATGTGAGGGGGGCTCCCCTGGGGACTCCTGGTGTGAGGGGGGCTCCGCTGGGGACTCCTGGTGTGAGGGGGGCTCCGCTGGGGACTCCTGGTGTGAGGGGGGCTCCGCTGGGGACTCCTGGTGTGAGGGGGGCTCCGCTGGGGACTCCTGGTGTGAGGGGGGCTCCGCTGGGGACTCCTGGTGTGAGGGGGGCTCCGCTGGGGACTCCTGATGTGAGGGGGGCTCCCCTGGGGACTCCTGATGTGAGGGGGCTCCCCTGGGGACTCCTGATGTGAGGGGGGCTCCCCTGGGGACTCCTGATGTTAGGGGGGCTCCGCTGGGGACTCCTGATGTGTGGGGGGCTCCCCTGGGGACTCCTGATGTTAGGGGGGCTCCGCTGGGGACTCCTGATGTGTGGGGGGGCTCCGCTGAGGACTCCTGATGTGAGGGGGGCTCCCCTGGGGACTCCTGATGTGAGGGGGGCTCCGCTGGGGACTCCTGATGTGAGGGGGGGCTCCGCTGAGGACTCCTGATGTGAGGGGGGCTCCCCTGGGGACTCCTGATGTGAGGGGGCTCCTCCACTGAGGACTCCTGATGTGAGGGGGGGCTCCGCTGGGGACTCCTGATGTGAGGGAGGGCTCCGCTGAGGACTCCTGATGTGAGAGGGGGCTCCGTTGAAGACTCCTGATGTGAGGGGGGCTCCGCTGAGGACTCCTGATGTGAGGGGGGCTCCCCTGGGGACTCCTGGTGTGAGGGAGGGCTCCGCTGGGGACTCCTGATGTGAGGGGGGCTCCCCTGGGGACCCCTGATGTGAGTGGGGGCTCCGCGGAGGACTCCTGATGTGAAGGGGGCTCCACTGAGGACTCCTGATGTGAGAGGGGGCTCCGTTGAAGACTCCTGATGTGAGGGGGGCTCCGCTGAGGACTCCTAATGTGAGGGGGGCTCCCCTGGGGACTCCTGATGTGAGTGGGGGCTCCGCTGAGGACTCCTGATGTGAAGGGGGCTCCACTGAGGACTCCTGATGTGAGAGGGGGCTCCGTTGAAGACTCCTGATGTGAGGGGGGCTCCGCTGAGGACTCCTGATGTGAAGGGGGCTCCCCTGGGGACTCCTGGTGTGAGGGGGGCTCCACTGGGGACTCCTGGTGTGAGGGGGGCTCTGCTGGGGACTCCTGGTGTGAGGGGGGCTCCGCTGGGGACTCCTGATGTGAGGGGGGGCTCCGCTGAGGACTCCTGATGTGAGGGGGGCTCCCCTGGGGACTCCTGATGTGAGGGGGCTCCTCCACTGAGGACTCCTGATGTGAGAGGGGGCTCCGCTGGGGACTCCTGATGTGAGGGGGGGCTCCGCTGGGGACTCCTGATGTGAGAGGGGGCTCAGTTGAAGACTCCTGATGTGAGGGGGGCTCCGCTGAGGACTCCTGATGTGAGGGGGGCTCCCCTGGGGACTCCTGGTGTGAGGGAGGGCTCCGCTGGGGACTCCTGGTGTGAGGGGGGCTCCGCTGAGGACTCCTGATGTGAGGGGAGCTCCCCTGGGGACTCCTGATGTCAGGGGGGCTCCCCTGGGGACTCCTGATGTCAGGGGGGCTCCGCTGGGGACTCCTGATGTGAGGGGGGCTCCGCTGAGGACTCCTGATGTGAGGGGGGCTCCGCTGGGGACTCCTGATGTGAGGGGGGCTCCGCTGGGGACTCCTAATGTGAGGGGGGCTCCCCTGGGGACTCCTGATGTGAGTCGGGGCTCCGCTGAGGACTCCTGATGTGAGGGGGGCTCCGCTGGGGACTCCTAATGTGAGGGGGGCTCCCCTGGGGACTCCTGATGTGAGTGGGGGCTCCGCTGAGGACTCCTGATGTGAAGGGGGCTCCACTGAGGACTCCTGATGTGAGAGGGGGCTCCGTTGAAGACTCCTGATGTGAGGGGGGCTCCGCTGAGGACTCCTGATGTGAGGGGGGCTCCCCTGGGGACTCCTGGTGTGAGGGGGGCTCCACTGGGGACTCCTGGTGTGAGGGGGGCTCCGCTGGGGACTCCTGGTGTGAGGGGGGCTCCCCTGGGGACTCCTGGTGTGAGGGGGGCTCCGCTGGGGACTCCTGGTGTGAGGGGGGGCTCCGCTGGGGACTCCTGATGTGAGGGGGCTCCCCTGGGGACTCCTGATGTGAGGGGGGCTCCCCTGGGGACTCCTGATGTTAGGGGGGCTCCGCTGGGGACTCCTGATGTGAGGGGGGCTCCGCTTAGGACTCCTGATGTGTGGGGGGGCTCCGCTGAGGACTCCTGATGTGAGGGGGGCTCCCCTGGGGACTCCTGATGTGAGGGGGGCTCCGCTGGGGACTCCTGATGTGAGGGGGGCTCCCCTGGGGACTCCTGATGTGAGGGGGGCTCCCCTGGGGACTCCTGATGTGAGAGGGGGCTCCGCTGAGGACTCCTGATGTGAAGGGGGCTCCCCTGGGGACTCCTGATGTGAGTGGGGGCTCCGCTGAGGACTCCTGATGTGAAGGGGGCTCCACTGAGGACTCCTGATGTGAGAGGGGGCTCCGTTGAAGACTCCTGATGTGAGGGGGGCTCCCCTGGGGACTCCTGGTGTGAGGGGGGCTCCGCTAGGGACTCCTGGTGTGAGGGGGGCTCCGCTGGGGACTCCTGGTGTGAGGGGGGCTCCCCTGGGGTCTCCTGATGTTAGGGGGGCTCCGCTGGGGACTCCTGATGTGAGGGGGGCTCCGCTTAGGACTCCTGATGTGTGGGGGGGCTCCGCTGAGGACTCCTGATGTGAGGAGGGCTCCCCTGGGGACCCCTGATGTGAGGGGGGCTCCGCTGGGGACTCCTGATGTGAGGGGGGCTCCCCTGGGGACTCCTGATGTGAGAGGGGGCTCCCCTGGGGACTCCTGATGTGAGAGAGGGCTCCCCTGGGGACTCCTGATGTGAGAGAGGGCTCCCCTGGGGACTCCTGATGTGAGAGGGGGCTCCCCTGGGGACTCCTGATGTGAGTGGGGGCTCCGCTGGGGACTCCTGATGTGAGAGGGGGCTCCGCTGAGGACTCCTGATGTGAAGGGGGCTCCGCTGAGGACTCCTGATGTGAGAGGGGGCTCCGCTGGGGACTCCTGATGTGAGGGGGGCTCCGCTGGGGACTCCTGATGTGAGGGGGGGCTCCGCTGAGGACTCCTGATGTGAGAGTTGGCTCCGCTGGGGACTCCTGATGTGAGGGGGCTCCGCTGGGGACTCCTCATGTGAGGGGGGCTCCGCTGGGGACATCTGTTGTAAGGGGGGCTCCGCTGGGGGCACCTGATGCAAGGACGGACTCTACTGGGGGCACCTGATGCAAGGACGGACTCTGCTGGGACACCTGATACAAGGACGGACTCTGCTGGGGGCACCTGATGCAAGGACGGACGGCTGGTGGCAGGTGACACGCTCAAGGATCCCACTGATTCAGCATTATGGTGAGTTGAATTATTTCATTTTATATTACAATATAATAATAGAAATAATGCACTTCAGTCATCCTGACACTATAACAACCTTGGTGCCGGGATGATTGAAGTGCTAACACCAGGTGTTTGGAGTATCTTTATCTGCTGATTGTTATACTTTCTAGAATACACATATTTCTATTGCTGTGTAGGATCTGGGGCTGCTGTCCCTCCATCCCTCTCCCCCCCTTTCCCTCTCCATCCCTCTCCCACCCCTTTCTCTCTCCATCCCTCATTCATCTCAGACTTTAACCACACGCCCTTTGAGCCACGCCCATTTAAGACACGCCCACTATTCCACATAAACCACGCCCATTTTTCACAGTGGCACGCTTCGCGCGTCACATTTTTCTTTTCCCATGTGCCACGCCCACAAACGCATGCCCCACCCCCTAATTATTACAAGTCTCCGCCTACAGCCAAAAAAATGTCCCTAAAAATTTTTTTACAATGTTGGCAACTATGCATTAGTACAGTGAAAGTGCATATTATTAGCACTGATGTCAGTGGCAGTTACTGTCAGATTTCCCACCACAATATCGCAGTCCCGTTATTAGTCACTGATCACCGACATAAATACAAATTCTAGTATATATCCCATAATTTGTATAATTGTCAGACAAACCAATCAATATACACTTATTGGGATTTGACATGTAGCAATGTATTGACAAAGACACATGGCAGAATACATTTTGACCAAAATTACAAAGAAATTAGATTTTTGAATTTTTTTTTATTGGATATGTTTTATAGCAGAAAGTAAAATAATATTGTTTTTTTTTTTTTTTTTAAATTGTTGCTCTTTTTTCCTTTATATCGCAAAAAATAAAACGCCCAGTGGTGATCAAATACCACCAAATATATATATATATCTATATATATATATATAGATATATATATGTCTATATCTATATATACATTTTGCAATTGTCAGTCAAGGAAGCGCAGTGCCAAGTAGCAAAAAATGGCCTGGTCATATAGGGGGGAAAATCTTTTGCAGATCAAGCAGAATGCCATCTATCACATTACATTACTTGCCTATTGTGTCTACAGAATCTCTGTATGATGTTTATCTTTTTTCTTGGAAAGAAGGGCTATAGCAATAAACCCTTAAGTGATGGACAGAACTGGAGACATTTGGTGAGTTTTTGAAACGTGTGGTTGCAGCTTTTTGTGCAGCTGAAAATAGTTGTTAAATGCATAGGATTCTGAGATGCCATGGCAAGTCACAGGAGAAGTGGGGGTTTTGGTGTTCAAGCCTTTACCACGTTGCCTTTTTATTTATTGTACATAACCCATCTTCCACATTTTTACTTTAAGACCCCTTTTACACTAAGGTGGTTTTCAGGTGCTTTAGCGCTAGAAATAGACTCTGCTAAGCGCCTGAAAACCGCCTCCCATCCATTCAAGTGTGATTTTTTACACTCTAGCGGTGCGCTTGCGGGACGTTCCAAAAAGTCCTGCAAGCAGCACCTATGGGGAGGGTTGGGAGTGCTGTATTTAGCGCTCCTAAAACGCCCTGCCCATTGGAATGAAAAGTGCTTCAGAAGCACCGCAAGATGGGAGTTTTTATTAACCCCTTCTTTGGGGTTAAAAGCACCCCACTAGCGGCTGAAAAGTGCAGCTTAAATATCGGTAAAATGCCGATAAAACGAGCGGCGCTTTACCACAAATGCAGCCCCAGTGCGAAAGAGGTCTTAAATGATAAAATTTTCACCAGTAATATAGTAATAATATTTCATCCATTTTCACAATCCCAGTATAAACACCCTAGAACTCACAACTAGAATTTCTCATTCCCTTCTAGATATCAGATACACAATCTTTGGAAATGATTTTCCTGATGTTGTTAACCTACCTTAAAAAATGCGGGCTAGAGTGGCTGCCATGTGTAACTTGCAGCATAACTAACCAAGTTAATATTAACTTTTTTGCAAGTGGTCCAAACACTGACAGTTGTATAATGTTTTACAACATTTGAGTCAAAAATGCACTGGGTGAGAGGTAATGTCAGTGCAAGATGTCAATACATGGAACAGAAACCACAAATGTAATCCTTGTTATCAGTTCTATATATAGAGACATTAAAAGAGATTAATCAACATTGCACACAAGAGCAAGATAGAAAGATTCACACCCATAACCGCTTAAAGCTGAACTCTGGGAAAACTAAAAGTCCTCCCTTGCAGTTGAGCTGAGCCCACACTGTAAGGGTTAACTGCTAATTTCTGTCTAGCGGACCAGGTAAAGCAATCTTACCCATTCCTCAACTTCTGCAGGCTTCTTTGCACTGCTAGATCAGTCCTAGCAGCCTTTTCTCTTCTACACTCCTGTGGTTGAATGCCTCTGATGTCATCACGACAAATGCAGGGATCATAGCTCTGCAATGGACATGAGGATGTCGGGGCACAGTCCACCGATGGAGCATGGTGGAGCTCTTTCTGCCAGGGGAGCAGAGGAAAACCCTTGCAATGCAGATACAGCCCCACTGCAAAGGAGGGCTTTTACTTTTTCCAGAGTTGGGCTGTACTGTTATTAAACCCACAACAGTAAAATCAGTCTGTATATGCAGTAAAGCATGCTTGTTATACTCACTGTGGAACTTAAGGGGTTAATCCTCTGCATTGTGTAAAAAGGCTGTTTGATCCTGTATGCACAGATCCTCCTCTTCTTGAATTGTCCCCATAACAGGTCCAGATAAGAGAGAGTTACTGGAGTCAGGCTGCAAATGCTCAGTTTGGTGTGTATCGCTAGAGAGTTTTTTCTTTTCTTGGGAGAGTGCATGTAATCAGCACAGGGCCAATCAGCACTGTCCATACAGAGGGTCAAGGGTCCTGCATCCTGATAGGGTAGCCAGTGCTGTATGAAAACTCCTCCTACAAGCTTTAACCAGACACTGATAGAAGTCACAAGACTGCTATATACTGCTGATGAGAAAAGGTATTTATCAGTTTATATTTACTAAAATTATTGCATTTCTGTGTTCTGTGTACTGTGGGAGACCAGATATAGTGAATGCAGGATCCTGGGTTTAGTAACACTTTAAGTGGAAGTTATGGGTGCAGGGGGTGCAAACTAGAGAAGTAATGCAAATATTTTGGTAAATGAAAGACAGGTGAAGATTCCACACCATCATGTATCTTAGTGCTGGTTCACACTGAAGTGGTGCAGGAAACCGCATGTGAATCGCATCACATATGATTCTTTGCAGTGTGATTTGAGCCCATTCATTTTGTATGGCTCAAATTGCACCACACACGCATGAAAAAGGTGCATGCGCCTTTTTTTGCTGCACTGGAATCGGGAGAAGTGGGGGTTTTGGTGTTCAAGCCTTTACCACGTTGACTTAACATTGATATCCGCAGTGGCTCGCATGAATGGAGTGCGATTGTGATGTGGTGCAGGAAACACACAGGAATCACTGCAAATCCCGCACTGCATCAGTGTAAACCGAGACTTAAGGAGAAATAGTGAGGAAGAGATACTTGTAAGAATCTATTTCTCCACTCTGACGCTGTATTCACACCTGCGCGTTTCCTAAACATGCAACAAAGCACACAAAAATGGGCGGGAAACCGCATGTGAATTGCACCACATTCCTGTTCAAATAACATGTGATTCTTTGCAGTGTGATTTGAGCCCATTCATTTTGTATGACTCAAATTGCACCACACCCGCATGAAAACGTTTTTTTTTTTTTTTTTGCTGCACTGGAACTGGGTATTCACACGTTGAAATGCGATCCAATTTAGCCAATTGCACTGTGTTTTACGACCTGTTTTTGAGGTGTCGTTGAATTAACATTGACATCGCAGTGGTTCAGAAGAATGGAGTGCGGTTGTGATGCGGTGCGGGAACTTGTATAGTAAAAGCTTCTTTCTGACAACTTGACCATGCAGATCTTATTTGTTGAAGTATCATTGTGCTCCTTAAAAACAACCACACCATCTTTTTCCAGAGCAGCCTGTATTTCTCCTGAGGTTACCTGTGGGTTTTTCTTTGTATCCTGAACAGTTCCTGTGACAATTGTGGCTGAAATCTTTCTTGATCTACCTGACCTTGGCTTGGTATCAAGGGATCCCAAAATTTTCCACTTCTTATTAAGTGATTAAACAGTACTGACTGGCATATTCAAGGCTTTGGATATCTTTTTATATCCTTTTCCATCCTTGTAAAGTTTCATTACCTTGTTACGCAGGTCTTTTGAGTGTTCTTTTCTACCCTTCATGGCTCAGTGTCTAGCCTGCTTAGTGCATCCATGTGAGAGCTAACAAACTCATTGACTATTTATACACAGACATTAATTGTGATTTAAAAAACCACAAATGTGAGAAATGAACCTTTAATTGCCATTTTAACCTGTGTATGCCACTTTCTGTGTCTGTACCAAGGCCAAACATTCCAGGGTATGTAAACTTTTTATCTGGGCCATTTCGGTGATTTCTGTTATCATTATGATTTAAAAAGGATCCAAAAAACTATGTGATAACAAAGGGCTTCATTGCTATCCTTAACCACATGCCGACCAGCCGCCACAGTTATACTGTGGCAACATGGCTCGGCTGCGCGAATCACCGCCATGGTACATCAGTACCATAGACGCCCACTAGGGGGCGCGTGCGCACCGCCGGAGGCGCACGTGAGCCCCAACGGAGGCGCACGTGCACCCCCTGCTCGCCCACTGAGCCGGTGCAAGTGCCCGGCGGTCGCGATCACTGCCGGGCTCCCGCGATCGCTCGGGGCACAGTTTCCGGTTCTCTGAGGGGAGAAGAGACAGATCGTCTGTTCATACAGAGTATGAACAGATGATCTGTTATCTTCCCTGCACAGTCCCATCCCCCCTTCAGTTAGAACACACAATAGGACACACTTAACCCCTTCACTGCCCCCTAGTGGTTAACCCCTTTACTGCCAGTGACATTTTTACAGTAATCAATGCAATTTTATAGCACTGATCGCTGTAAAAATGACAATGGTCCCAAAAACGTGTCAAAATTGTCCGACATATCCACCATAATGTCGCAGTCCAGATAAAAATCGCAGATCGCCACCATTACTAGTAAAAAAAAAAAAATGAATAATAAAAAAGCCATAAAACTATCTCCTATTTTGTAGATGCTATAACTTTTGCGCAAACCAATCAATATACGCTTATTGCAATTTTTTTTCTTTACCAAAAATATGTAGAAGAATACATATAGCAAAAAGTTAAAAATATTGCTTTTTTTTCAAAATTGGCGCACTTTTTTGTTTATAGTGCAAAAAGTAAAAACCACAGAGGTGATCAAATGCAACCAAAAGAAAGCTCTATTTGTGGGGAAAAAAAGGACGTCAATTTTGTTTGGGAGTAATGTCGCACGACCGCATAATTGTCAGTTAGAGCAAAGCAGTGCAGAATCGCAAAAAGTGCTCTGGTCTTTGGGCAGCCAAATGGTCTGGGGCTGAAGTGTTTAAATAAAAGACATTTTTTTGGCATGATCAATCATATTTTCAATATTAATGCCAAAATTGCACAATTTCTGCCCGGGTATGCAAACTTTTGAGCACAACTGTAAATGACAGTTTGGACTCTAGAGGTGAGTAAAAATATCAGTTAATCAAGCATCATATTTTTTTTGCTATAATCCTCACCATGTTACATCATCTGGCACATACACAGATGTGTTAAAGGGCCCTATGGCACATGCTGAGATCTGGGACTTCCATGTTGCTTTTTCATGCATGTGCAAGTAACTTCCCCCTGCGTTAGCAGATGTGCCACAGGTCTCTGCTGGGACCCTGGGATCCCAATGTAAAAGACTGGTTGGAACCTGAATCAAATAAACTTTGAAAAGGGATTCTGAAAGCACTGTGGTTAAACTAACAGACTATCTTCTTTCAGGAAGATTGACTTTTACTGAAACCTTTTACTGAGTCGGGCTTTCACACTGAAGAGACAGGAGCGGCTCTTTCAGGGCTCTTTGCAGGCGCTGTTTTTAGCGCTGTAGTGCCTGCAAATTGCCTCAGTGTGAAAGGGATCTTAGAGAAGCTGGTTATTAGCGCTCTTCTCCTCTCCTCATGCTGTCAGCATTAGGAAAATAGTGGCGATAACCGCTTTCTGTTGAGATACGTAATCAGCTGTGATTGGACACAGCTGATCATGTGGTAAAGAGCTGCTGATTGGCTCTTTACCTCAATATGTGATCAGCAGTGTTCTTTCGGATACTGCAATCACAGAGCACTCTGCCTGCGCCCCGCTGCGGGTGCGATCATGGGATGCTGTCATGTGAAGGCATTCCACAACTAGATGACTGCACTGTAGCTGTCATTCAGCTATACCATGGTCGGCAAGTGGTTAAGCACTAGCAAAAAGGTTTAAACTGCATGTCGGGGCATATAAAAGAAAACATATGACATACATCTCTATATAATGAATGCACATTTCCTCATGTTTTATCCATTTAAAGATCCTTGAAGATTAGATCTGCCAGAAATAAATGCAGCTCCCAAGTCCTGTTGTGGGATGACTGCACACAACATTTTTGTGTAAGTAGTGTCAGCACTGCCCAGTTGTCTTTTGCTAAACTACTCAAACTCACCTACTAATTCTGTAGTCCAAGATATGAAATAGGAGGGCTAGTTGGTCTCAATAGGTATTTTTGAACTAAAACGGATACAACAAAAAGATGTTTTATTGGTATAATTAACAGGTCAAAAATAGCAAATATAACAAATTTGTTGAGGTTTACAAAACAGTTTATTAGCATTTCTGTGGGTCATATTTTACTATATATACCATATAACACTACCATGGGTTATGCTGTTTGGTTACATTACAAAGTGTTTATCCATGGCATGAGAAATTTCACACAAAATGCTGCCTTCGAAAGAGTATCCTCTGATGCACTCTAGTGGCAGAATATGTTGTGTAACAAAAAAACTGCAGCAAATGTTGATAGAAAGGGCAACACTTAGACTCCTTTCACACTGGGGAGGTTTTCAGGCGCTTTAGCGCTGGAAATAGCCTCTGCTAAGCGCCTGAAAACCGCCTCCCAATCATTCAAGTGTGACTTCTCACACTAGGGGGGGGGTGCGCTTGCAGGACATTACGGAAAGTCCTGCAAGCGGCATCTTTGGGGCAGTTTGGGGGCACTGTATTTAGCATTTCCAAAAAGCCCTGCTCATTGGAATGAATGGGCAGCGCTTTCAAAAGCGCCACAACACGTTAGTTTTTAACCTCTTTTTTGGGACTATAAATTAAAGACAGACCCAGCTCACAGCATTCTCCTTTTTGTCCTCACCTGATCAGGACTGGAGTCGCAATTTATCCCTTACCGATGGTTGCCCCAGCAAGATTCAGCCTCTCCTGGGTGGAAGTCCTTCTTGTACAGCCTCTAAATGAGCTATATGGTTGGAGCACCATTCTGGTGGTCTGGGGGGCATGGTTTAGCCTCTCCTGAGTGCAAGCTCCATTCTGGTGGTGCAGGTCTGTCAAAGAAACTTTAAGCCTTGGCGTAAGTGGCAGCATTTTCCCTTTGCTTTCCATATGCTTGGAGGAAGCGGCAACTGACAAAAAAGGGGTTGTCATCGAAGCAGCAGCCTTGATTAAAGAATTGGCCAGGGAGTCAATATACGAAGCATATTCCTCAGTCTGCGGCTGAATTGCCTAGAACTTCCAACCAGAGCCAGCAGGTGGTGTCCGAATTGGGGAGCTTGTCAGAGAAAGAAGACATTAAAGGCTTTGACGTTTGCCTAAGGCTGGATTCACACCTATGCAGTTTTAGTGCTTTTTGCATTTTGCAGATTTGCACTACAGTCCACTTAACATGGTTTCCTATGGAACACGTTCTGTAGTGCAAATCTGCGAAATGCAAAAGGCACTAAAACTGCATAGGTGTGAGTCCAGCCTTAGGCTCCATTCACACTAGCGCGTTTTTTGATGCATTTTGCATTTTGCAGAAATGCATGGGAATTTTTTAACATGGGTTCCTATGAAACATGTTCACATCAATGCATTTTTGTACCTCTGCGTTTTTGGAAAGGTTCAGGGACTTTTTTCATGCAAAATGCAGCGTTTTGCATGTAATAGAATTCAATGGACCAGCATCAAAAATGCAAGTACAGAGTTTTTGCAGCGTTTTGCGTTTTTGGCAGTTTTTTTTTTTTTAGACTGTATACAGTTTAAAAAAAACAGTAAAAAAAACCAAAAAAAACGCAAAACGCTGTAAAAACACTGCAAAAACGCTGCTCAAAAACGTGGCAAGCATCACAAAAAAACCCCCAGAAACGCTCAAAAGCAACATGCATAGGTGTGAATCGAGCCTTATAGAGCCTTTTGCAAGGGCAGTTAAGGAGGCAATTGCCTGGGGTGAAGTGGAGGAAACTCTCCACAAGGTTAGAAAGTAAACGAATGAGCTATTGCGCTGACTGGAACCCATCTGTCATTTAACAGAGCACATAAGAGGGCCAGGAGAGTGGTAGAGAACATCAGGTTTAATGGATGAAGCTCCTCTCAGATTAAGTTCTAATGCACATATAAAAAACAAATACAAGAGGGTGCCTCCAACTAGGTGTAATGATTTATTAAAAAAAGTATAAAAGACAACAAAAATGCACTCACTAGATAGAAGTGGAGCAAGGCTTATCATAAACCCATATAGACCCCCATAGGATTACCATGCGGTTGCAGAGCTCTGCAGGCATGTGGCTAGTTGAAGCAGAGATATTGATGGAAGTACAGCTGTCAGGCTTCAGGCTGGAACATAGGCATTAGCAGCTTCCAGAAGTAGCAAGATGGCTGTGGCTCCAAACAGCGCCTCTCTTGGCTGGTGATGACAGGAAGTGGAGGGGATGTGGCTCCATGTTTCAGGGCAGACATTAGCGCCCCTTTATCAAACCATAGGAAAAGAACTCTGCTTCAACTAGCCACATGCCTGCAGAGCTCTGCAGGCTCATGGTGATCCTATGGAGGTCTATATGAGCTTATGACAAGCCTTGATCCACTTTTACCTAGTGAGTGCATTTTTATTGTCTTTTATACGTTTTAATAAATCACTACACCTAGATGGAGGCATCTTCTTGTGTTTGTTTTTTACAAGGTTAGAAAGTACTTTCTTTCCTGCTCTGGAAGACTTAAGAGCATATTCAACCAGGGCAGTGCCAGCTCTGCGGAGAGTGTCTTCTGAGGCTATTTGCAAGTCAGCAATATGGTCCTCCCAGAACACCTTTATTACTTTTTATTAGGTGAACCCGGCTCAGCTCACAACAGTAAAATTTAGAAAATTTGTTGTCCAGGTGCATACTTACGCTACTGACCATTACAAATTTGTTTCTGCACCCTCCCGTATGGCATACTGTATATACTGTTTGTATGCTGCCATGATGCGCCAGGAAATGGAAAATTGTATACTCACCTTTCCATAATTTTTCTTTCCTGGTGCATCTTCATGGCAGCATACACATTCCCAGCCAAATGATGGGAGTTACAGAGAATGCTGTTAGCTGGGTCTGTCTTTGATTTATAGTTAAGCAGTCCTTTTAGGTTGTGGGAGCGGAGGCACAGTATGCTGCCATGAAGATGCATCAGGAAAGGAAAATTACGGAAAGGTGAGTATACATTTTTTTGTTTTATGACTTTAGGTCCACTTACAGTGATACTAAAGTCTCGTTAATTTCGTAAAAAATAACAAACATGTTACACTTACCTGCTCTGTGCAGTGGTTTTGCACAGAGCAGCCCAGATCCTCCTCTTCTTGGGTCCCTCTTCAGTGCTCCTGGCCCCTCCCTTCTGTTGAGTGCCCCCCCAGTGACCCAGCCCCACCCCCTTTCTCTCCTCATTGGTTCACTGACTTTGATTGACAGCAGCAGGAGACAATGGCGCTGTGCTGCTGTCTTAGCCAATGAGGAGGGGAGTCCCGGACAGCCGAGTCTCTTGTACAACATCGCTGGATCTAGATGGCCTCGTGTAAATGTTAGGGGGGCTGCTGCACACAGAAGGTTTTTATCTTAACGTATTAATATAAAAAAAACTATTGCCTTTACAACCATTTAAAAAGAACATCTACCAAAAAATGAAAACATTTTTAATCCTTTCTGATCCATTAAAGTAGAGCTACCTTTTTCATTTTGTATAGTGTAATGGAGTGTTATAAACCTTGCAAGGTTTTGTTTTTGCCATCTGTGTCCTATTGGGGAGATATCCCTTCACCAGGGTCACCAGATCTAGTGTCCTCATTGTAAAATTTCCTATCGTTTACTGTTCTGGGGACAACCAAAAATGTGGGACAAATAGGATAAATCTCTAGAGATTAGAGGTACACCTGACGGGTGGTCTAATCCTTCTCCACCCTATCCAAAACTAAAAAAAAAAAAAAGTTTTGCATTTAGTTACACTAAACAGCACTTTTTTATTTTTTTCAAAAGGTACCATATTCAGAATGTTTTCATTAATTCTGCACACACAAATAACTTTTACAAAAAGGTCAGTTGGGAAGAATAATGGACAAGCTATTTGGTGCCCTGTAATAATATTATTATGAAAAAATAAGAAGAAAGGTTTTACTTTTTTATGTATTTTGTTTGAATCAGGTATAATGGCATCAAACTGGGTGGAGTACTTAATCCCCATTCTCTTGGGGTTCCTGTTTGTCTCACTTGTATGGAAACGCCACTAATCCTTTAACTGTTTAACTTGTATTTCTTCTTTTTAGTATTTGAAGATTACATTGAGGTCTGTTTTTCCTATTGTTTGATTGAAAAGGAAGCATGAACTTGCAAATATGCAAAGGTTACTTCTTTGTAACGTCTGCTAGACTATGATATGCTGAGACACTGCATGGTGATGCACATGGGCAGTAGTAGAGACAAGCAAGATTGTTAGGCTCCTTTCACACGGGACGGATCCATGGTGATCCGCCCCGTGAACATCCACTTGCTCAGCGGGGATCGCTCAGTTGATCCCTGCTGAGCCGGCGGATGACAGGGCGGTCCCTGCACATTGTGCAGGGACCACCCTGCCAGATCTCCACTCTCCCCTATGGGGGATCGGATGAACACGGACTGTCTGTCCGTGTTCATCTGATCCGCTCTGCAGACGGATAGAAAAATAGGATTTTCCTCCGTCTGCAGAATCGGACGATAGCGGGGACGGATGATATCAGGTGTCAGCGGATGTTCATCCGCTGACACCCGCTATCCCATAGGGATGCATGTATGTCCGTATTTCATCCGAAAACGGATGGATGAAATACAGACATACTGCCCGCACATGTGAAAGGGGCTTAAAGGTGGAGGGGTACAATACTGCTTGCAACGCATGATATTTCAATTAATAATACACCTTCAGCAGGTGTTTTCTACACTGCAAATGCAACTATTTAAATAGCTAAACTGTTTGCCTAATCTGAGTTCCTTTAGAACACTAGATATCACTTGGCACTTAAAGGGTGACTTGGAGCTCATTATCCTTAAAATGGTTCTAAAAGCAAAAGTTTTATTTTACCTTAATGCATTAAGATCAAAAACCTTCTGTGTGTAGCAGTCCCCCTAGCCCTGCCTAATACTTACCTAAGCCCGATCCCGAGATGTGCATGAGAGCCTCAACTCTCCAGCAACTCTCCCTCCTCATGGGCTGCCATTGGCTCCAGCTGCTGTCAATCACAGCCAGTGAGCCAACGAGGAGAGAGGGGGCAGGGCAGAGCCACAGCTCTGGGTATGAACTGACATGCAGAGTAGCGGCTCAGGAGCGAGCTTGCTTGGGTGCCCCCATTGCAAGCCACTTGCTCTGGAAGCACTGGGCAGGAGGGAGGGGCCAGCAGTGCTGGCAGGGGACCCGAGAAGAAGAGGATCAGGGCTGCTCTGTGCAAAACCATTGCACAGAGCAGGTTAATATAACATGTTTGTTGGTTTTTTTTTTTTTTAATAACAAACTTTTGCCTTTAACCACTTCAATACAGGACATTTATACACCTTTCCTGCCCAGACCAACTTTTAGCTTTCAGCGCGCTCACACTTTGAATGATAATTACTCAGTCATGCTATATATCTAAACAAAATTTTTATCATTTTTTTCTCACAAACAGAGCTTTTTTTTTTGGTGGTATTTAATCACCGCTGGATTTTTCATTTTTTGCAATATAAGCAAAAAAAGAGAGAACATTTTGAAAAAAAAAACACTTATTTTTTAGTTTCTATTGTAAAATTTTGCAAATTAGTAATTTTTCTTCATAAATTTGGGCCAAAATGTATACTGCTACATATCTTTAGTAAAAATAACCCAAATTAGTATATATTATTTAGTCTCTGTGAAAGTTAGAGTCTACAAGCTATGGTGCAAATCATTGAAAATTGATCACACCTGATGTACTGACGGCCTCTCATCTAATTTCTTGAGACCCTAACAAGCCAGGAAAGTACAAATACCCCCCCAATGACCCCTTTTTGGAAAGCAGACATTCCAAGGTATTTAGTAAGAGGCATGGTGAGTTTTTTTGAAGTTGAAATTTTTTCCCACAATTCTTGGGAAAATTAAGAATTTTTTTTTTTTTTTTACACAAAATTGTCATAATAACAAGTTATTTCTCTCACACAGCACATGCATACTTGCAATGACACCCCAAAATACATTCTGCTACTCCTCCTGAGTATAGCGATACCACATGTGTGAGACTTTTACACAGCCTGGCCACATACAGAGGTCCAACATCCAAGTAGCACCTCCAGGCGTTCTACGAGCATAAATTGCACATCCAATCCCAATTTTGAAAAGCTAACACCCCAACGTATAATCTATGAGGCATAATGAGTCTTTTGAACGATTCATTTTTTTCCAGAAGTTTTTGTAAAATGTGGAAAAAAAATGAAAACGCATTTTTTTTTTACACAAAGTTGTCCATTTATGAGATGTTTCCAACACACAGCATGTACATAGCAATAATGGCACCCCAAAATACATTCTGCTATACATTCAGGCGTTCTACGAGCATAAATTGCACATCTCATTTGATGACAACATATCACACTTTTGAAGGCCCTGGAGCACCAGGTCAATGGAAACGCCCACAAAATGACCCCATTTTGGAAAGCTAACACCCCAACGTATAATCTATGAGGCATAATGAGTCTTTTGAACGATTCATTCTTTTCCAGAAGTTTTTGTAAAATGTGGAAAAAAATGAAAACGCATTTTTTTTTTACACAAAGTTGTCCATTTATGAGATGTTTCCAACACACTGCATGTACATAGCAATAATGGCACCCCAAAATACATTCTGCTACTCCTCCTGAGTATGGTGATACCACATGTGTGACACTTTTACACAGCATGGCCACATACAGAGGCCCAACATTGAAGTAGCACCGTCAGGCGTTCTAGGAGCATGAATTACACACATAAACTCCTGCCAACCTATCACACTGTTGAAGGCCCTTCATATTTCTAACACATAGCATGTACTGTACATACCAATTACAAACCAAAATACATACTGCTGAGCAAAGGGTAAAGAAAAGATTACCTGTGGTTTTAGTAGTGCAGGGGACCACAGAGCATCGGTCCAGGCAACAGGCAGGAACGTGGACAGTGACAGCAAAACAGGCAGCAGGCAGGATCAGTCAGTACAGGTAGAGATGTCAGCACAGCCAAAGCATTGGTCCAGATAGCAGGCAGGGATGTGGTCAGCAGTAGCAAAAGGATCATCCATGCAGCAGGCAGGAATACTGTCCATAGTTAGTACAGTACATGCAGCAGGCAGAGATATGGTCAGTACAGCCAAAGTATTTGTCCAGGGAGCAGGCAGGACCATCAAGCTTAGGGCATCGGTCAGGAAAGAATGGGGACAGGGGTAGAGGCTTCTCCCACCCAAATCACTTTGAAGCCTCCGGACAACCAGCCCCTGTTCTGGGAACACAGAAAACCAAAAACTGGTTTTCTCAACTCAGAACACTATTCTGGAGCCGCTCACATATGTGAGACCCCTGTGTAGCAGGGTGAAAGATCAGTCCAAGGGGCAGGCAAAAACATGGTCAACAGGCCGAGGTCAGTGCACATAAAAGGCAGAAATAGACGGTAGGCAGAGGCATAGTCGATACAGTCCAGGGTCAGTTCACGTGAAAGGCAGAAACATGGCGGATAAACAATGCAGACGGCAGGTCAGTTCACATGGAAGACAATGATATGGTTGAAAATGGGGAAATGGCAGTCTATTGGAAATATGGGCTAATAGTTTACAAGAGTGTGATAGTGTTTGAAGCATTCTCCGATGCAAAGGCCAGGTTTGGAGGGACATTGAGGACAATGGAAACTGGTGTCTTTCCTAACTCCTCTTTTGGTGCACACCTGACATTCTTTTTGGCGTCGTCTTCCAGATCCTGATGGTGGAATATTGTCAGGAGAATGGCGCTCATGTAGTCTGCTGACACAATCGGAGCAAATGCTTTCTGGGGGGATACTTGTTGATAGATCAGGGCAGTGACAATGGCTTCAATAAACTTTAGAAAGGTGTTGGGTGTTTCCATCGATTTTTGGTAGGTTATGAAAGAATTATACATGGCCAAATGAAAAAAGTAAATTGCGACTTTTTTGTACCAGAAGAGGGATTTTCGTGTTGATAGGGCTGCAACATTTGATCATTTAAATCCAGCCCCCACCCCCACCCCCCTGAATTTATTGTACTCAAGGATACAGGAAGACTTTCGAATGGGACCGCGTCGTCTGCGAAATTCCACCGAGGTGTCATCATGGATGGTGGACATGATGTACACATCTTTCCTATCCCTCCACTTCACAGCCAACACTTCCTCGTTCTTCTTTTTGGACGGACTACTTCCTCCTCTGATTCAGATCCTGCTGTGCTGCCTTTGACGGGCTCATATTCTGAACCAGAACTGTAACTGGGCGATGAGAGCTCCCCGTTGCTCTCATCGGCCAGATTCAGTATTTGGTTTGCCTCTTCTGGCGTGTATACCTTTCTGGACATAGTGGCTGTATGACGGGTGACACTGATGGGCTGCACGTCAGGGACTAATGGGCTAAACGTCAGGGACCAATGGGCTGCACCTTGGTAGTAATTGGCTGCAGACAGGTACTCTGATGGGCTCACGGCACAGGTACTCAGATGGGATGACAGGTACTCTGACAGGATGGATGAACAGGTACTCTCAAAGCTACTGATGACGGGTACTGATGGCAGGTACTCTTTATTCGGGGGGGGGCAATCTGGGCACAGTAAAAGTGTAATGGCACAGTGGTGTGGTGGGAGCACTCTCGCCTAGCAGTAAGAAGGGTCACTGGTTCGAATCCCAACCAGGACACTACCTGCCTGGAGTTTGCATGTTCTCCCTGTGCCTGCGTGGGTTTCCTCCGGGTACTCCGGTTTCCTCCCACACTCCAAAGACATGCTGGAAGGTTAATTGGATCCTGTCTAAATTGTCCCTAGTATGTATGAATGTGAGTTAGGGACCTTAGATTGTAAGCTCCTTGAGGGTAGGGACTGATGTGAATGTACAATGTATATGTAAAAGCGCTGCGTAAATTGACGGCGCTATATAAGTACCTGAAATAAATAAATAAATAACTCACTGTTAGCTCGCTCTCCTCCTACTCACACTGGTTTGGTGTGTGAGGAGGAGAGCCCAGCAACAGCCGTTACACTGCAGTTCGTTTACATTTGTGACCAGCTGTGATTGGACACAGCCGGTCACGTGGTAAAGAGCCATTTCATTGGCTCTTTACCCTGATTGGGGCTGGGCTTTGTCCGAGGGAAAAGCCTCAACCCCGAAAGCCCGCCCGCCGCTCTGCATAGTGACCGGCTGTGATGGATACAGCCGGTCACGCTGCTTTCTAGGCTCCGCCACCCACTCATTACTCTCATCGGGAAACGGCTGTGTCCCGAGGGCCACGCTGGATCCCTGATCGCCGCCGAGGATGTCATATGACGCCCGCCCAGGATGGGAGATCCCATCTGCGAACGTCATATGACAATGGCTGGGTAATGAAGAGGTTAATATCACTTTAAAAACGTAATTTTGTATTCTAAGGGTAATGTGGTTTTATCTTAGATAAAGCTATTCTAATTGATTCCAAACTCTCAAATATTCTACTTTTGAATTCAACATGTGACTATATTACACTGGGGAGGAAATTTTGTACAGTATAGTCATAACATGTCCATAGTCAGATGTACAGTGAGGGGGAAAAAAAGTATTTGATCCCCTGCTGATTTTGTACATTTTCCCACTGACAAATGATCAGGCTATAATTTTAATTTTAGGTTTATTTTAACAATGAGAGACAGAATAACAACAAAAATATCCAGAAAAACGCATTTCAAAAAAGTTATAAATTGATTTGCATTTTAATGAGTGAAATAAGTATTTGATCCCAATCAGAAAGATTTCTGGCACCCAGGTGTCTTTTATACAGGTAACGAGCTGAGATTAGGAGCACTCCTAATAACAGCTTGTTACCTGTATAAAAGAAACCTGTCCACAGAAGCAATCAGATTCCAATTTCTCCACCATGGCCAAGACCAAATAGCTGTCCAAGGATGTCAGGGGCAAGATTGTAGACCTACACAAGGCTAGAATGAGCTACAAGACCATTGCTAAGCAGCTTGGTGAGAGGGTGACAACAGTTGGTATGATTATTCACAAATGGAAAAAACACAAAATAACTATTAATCTCCCTCAGTCTGGGGCTCCAAGCAAGATCTCACCTCGTAGAGTTTCAATGATCATGCGAATGGTGAGGAATCAGCCCAGAACTACACGGGAGAATCTTGTCAATGATCTCAAGGCAGCTAACACGGAGGTGGAAACATTATGCTTTGGGAGTGTTTTTGCTAAGGGAACATGATAACTTCACCACATCAAAGGGACGATGGACGGGGCCATGTACCATAAAATCTTGGCCGAGAACCTCCTTCCCTCAGCCAGGGCACTGAATATGGGTCGTGGATGGGTATTCTAGCATGACAATGACCCAAAAAAGTAATAATGAAAGGAACGCTCTCACATAGCCACATCCATAAACTGAGGGATTGAATTAAGGGAAAAAAAAGGTGTACTATAACAGTAAACCTAGGTCGGACTTTAAAGGCATAGGAAACAACAAAAAGTTATGAAAATAAACACTATTTATAGAAAAATACACAACATGAATAGAATACAGAAAGATTTTAAATCATGTATACTGATACATAATGTGCAGTGAGCCCTTGTGTATTTATGCGTTTCACCATTAAGCTTATTCAGGATACAGTCAAGGTTCTACAGATGATAGCAAATAAAGAGAACGGACCTCACTGTCTTGCAGAGAGACAAGTCTCAAATATAAGTATCCAGAAACTGGTTCAGAGGGTACTATCCCACTGGAAACAGGTTCTACTACACCACCGTCAGGATCTATGCACAGATAGGTCAGGCCAGCCCAATCTGCTAGTAAGAGAGGAGCAGGAAAAGCCAGACGGTTCCAGGGACAGGGGCAAAATAATGCACAGAGTGTGGACTCAGTACCAAAGAGGGAGGGGAGCCAACTATGGGCTTCAAAGCCCACCAAGCAATGAGGACACCCACCAGGAAAAATAGTCCCAATATGAGACTGAAAGATTTACCACAATGCGTAGCAAAATTTTAATATTTAGACAAAGATGTATGGCCCCTGGGAGACAGCCTTGTGCTAGTCACATGTCCCAAAAAACACACGGCCAAGGCAACAAAGGAATGGTTTAAGAAGAAGCACATTAAGGTCCTGAAGTGGCCTAGCCAGACTCCAGACCTTAATCTCATAGAAAATTTGTGGAGGGAGCTGAAGGTTCGAGTTACCAAACATCAGCCTCAAAACTTTAAGCATCTGCAAAGAGGAGTGGGACAAGATCCCTCCTGAGATGCGTGCAAACCTGGTGGCCATCTACAAGAAACGTCTGACCTCTCTGATTGCCAACAAGAGTTTTGCCACCAAGTACTAAGTCATGTTTTGTGAAGGGGTCAAATACTTATTTCACTCAATAAAATGTAAATCAATTTCTAACTTTTTTTTAAATGCGTTTTTCTGGATAATTTTGTTGTTATTCTGTCTCTCAATGTTAAAATAAACTTACCATTAAAATTAGACTGATCATTTCTTTGGCAGTGGGCAAATGTACAAAATCAGCAAGGGATCGAATACTTTTTTCCCCCCTCACTGTAGCTAGGTCTATAAAATCTTACAGAAAAAAAAAAAAAAAAAAAAACGTAGAACAAGTGTTTTATTTACAACGGAAAATCATTTGACAACAGCTTTCAACTTCTCTAAAACGTATTACTGAAAAGAAGGCCAATTTCAAAAACTAGTAAAATATATGTACATCTAAAATTAAATTCCACCAGCTAGCCTTGGGTCACATTATGCAAGAAATATGAACACCATTAAAGTGCAGCTGTACCTTTATTAATAAAGAAAAAAAAAAAAAAAAAAAAAACACACGTAGTAAGCATTCTTACAAAATAGTAAAATGTATGCCTGTTAGCTCCGACCATGAGCACTGCACACCACAGCCTGCTTCCAGTGTTCAGAGCCGCTGGCCATGCTGTTTCTATCAGTGATTCATGATGTAGACATGTCTGTTTCATACTGTCCACTTCATGAAAGGACAGACCAGAATTACCAAAAAGAACAGCACGGCCACTGAACGATGCATCACTAATGGTCAGAGTACACAGTTAAAGTTTTAGTTCACCTTTATTTAAAAAAAAAAAAAAAAAAAAACACACACAAACAAAACTCTATGCCATTTGTCAATTACGAGACCCGTGGGCTGAATCCGGCTACCAGGCCTTGTTATATGGTCCTCGCACCCAGTTTTGCAGCAGGAACATAGTGGAACTCCATTTCGCCACTTCCAGCTCTCGCCCCCTGCTCCTGTTTTTACCTGTATACACAGAAGCAGTCTGTGTATAAAAGAGACAGCTTTGCACTCTGTGGCACCTGTATCTAATAGTTCCCTGGACGCACTCATGGCAGGGACAGATCTCCAGAATCAGAGAAAGAACAATCTTCTTGCAAGGCGAGGCAGAGTTACCTACACAGGGAGGTACTAGAGCCGGATACATGTGTAGTAAAGCCATCTACATAGGGGGGTACTAGAGCCGGGCCAGCTAGGAGAGAGTATGCAAGGAAACTTTCGGAATGGGGGTTGCACACTGTGCATAGTGTGACCCTAAAACCTGCACAACATTCCTGAACCCTGCATGCCGTGTTCTCCTGAGTACTGTAGCCAAATAGATCAGTAGTCTTACAGATACAACCGGCCTTTTGAGGGCAACCATAATGTTGATGCATTCCACAATTAAATTGAGTTTTACATCCTTGTATACTAATCAGATTTTAAAAATATGCATTTACGCTCCTCCCATACCTGTAGACCATTTGTGCATGGAGTGAAGCCTGCCCAAACTCCCCTGCCAACGTCATACTATCAGCAAAGCAAGGGGCGGGAGGAGCTGCAGATCGAAATAGAAAGCTCCTCTCGCCCCTTGCCCTGCTAATAGGATGACATTGTCGGCTGGGCGGAGGGGCTGGAAGAGGACACGCATGCATGGCCGCACAGCAGGTGAACGGCGACCGTGGTCTGCGGCAGCCTCGTTCAGACTGTGGTCGCCGCACATCAGTTTTCACAGGACCATCCTGTCCTTTTCTAGGACGAGTTAAGATTAGTGCTGTCCTTTTTCTGAGCCCCGCACATGAGTTTAGTGGCTGCGACAGGAAAGAGAGCTGTTGAGGTCATCTTTGGCAACAAGAGACAGTATTGCGCATATGCTAGGTGCTCGATCTTGTACCACTATGGGGCATTTGTCCTAACAGCTGACCCGTCCTAGAGAAGAGGACAGGACGGAGCTTTGGGGCAGGCTTCATTCCGTGCACAAATGACGTACAGATATGGGAAAAGTATCAATGCATCTTTAAAAATGGGATTCGTTTAGCATTAAGGAATGTTTTTTTTATGGACTGCACAGGGGTGTTTTTTTCTTCTTTTTTTTTTTTTTTAAGGTGAACCTAAATGTATTTACTAGGGTAGCCCACTGCTTCTTTATGCATGTTATAAATGCTGCATATTTTTTTTAGAAGGTATAGCTTCCATTAAACATTTTTCTTATGCAGTTTCCATATTGAGAACTGCGAAAGCTTCATAGAACATATTTTAAGGATTAATGCATCCTGCATGCAAAAGAAAAAGCAACCATAAAAAAAATATAGTTTAATTAAATACAAAAATACAAAGGTCAGAGAACTTTTATAATGAATCCTAGGCTAAATTGTTACATTCCATCAATGCATATTACTACACAATAACTCTCTTTTCCAAATAGCCATCTTTAGAAGGCAAGTTTCTTCATCATGAGGTAAATACGGGAATCCACTTCAAAACCATGAAGATTATTAGCATCTCCCTGTAGTCTCATCAATAGACCACCATACGATACATATGCAGACCTGAAGGGAAGCAGAACATAGTAAGTAAAAGTTTTGTAACAGAAAGATGACTGTGATAAAGTGTAGATAAAGAAAAATAAATGCTTACAGGCGAGTAGCAGCTTCTGTGGATGTTTCGTCCCCTTCTATCCTGTAGACTTTTCCATACATGACATATTCAAACTGGTCAGCTCTGAAAAGAACCATAACATCTCATGAACTACACGAGTCACAAAGAAAACAATATCCTTATTTTCCAAAAATAATCCACATCCACTACTTTATGTCCTTTAATCCAGGAGTCCCCAAACCCTCAGGCCACAGACCGCCGGTGTGTGGCCTGTTGCTGACCGGGTCATACAGCGGGAGATGAGCTGCGATCGCAGTCAGCACAGGCCACGGTCGCCGCTCACCTCCTGCTGTGCGACCATGCCCGCGTGTCCTCTCCCGGTCCCTCTGCCCACCCGGCCGACAATGTCATCCTATCAGCAGGGCAGAAAGTGAGAGGAGCTCTCCATTTCGATCTACAGCTCCTCCCCCCTTTGCCCTGCTGATAGTATGACATCGTTGGCCGGGTGGGGGAGCTGTGAGAGGACAGACTGTTAGCCTCTGCTCTGCAGGTAGGAGTCCTGAGCAGGGGAGGCAGAGATTGATGTTAGAGAGAAAAGAAGGGGAGGGGGCAGACAGCAGGGGGTCTGTGATGTAAAGGGGGCACTGTAATATTAAGGGGACTGCACTGTAAAGTGGCACTGTTACAGTGCCCCTTTACACCACAGTCTCCCTTTATTTTACAGTGCAGTAGTCCCCTTTATATCACAATGCCCCCTTTACATCACAGGGGACTGCACTGTAATGTAAAGGGGGTCTGTGATGTGAAGAGGAACTGAGGACACTGTGGGACTGCTTGAAAGGGGGATTTGTGATGTAAAGGGGGACGGTGAACACTGATATAAAAGGAGGGCTTTGCTGTAAAGAGGGGTTATGGTGTGAAAAGGGGCTGAGGACAGACTTTGTGAATATCCCATCCCCCGACCCATCCACTACAACCATCACAAATCCCTGTTCTGTAAGGAGAGACAGATCGTGTGTTCCTACTAGCTAGGAACAACGATCTGTCATCTCCTCTAGTCAGTCCCATTCCCCTACAGTTAAAACACACACAAGGGAACAGTTAACCCCTTAATTGCCCCCTAGTGTTAACCCCTTCCCTGCCAGTGACATTTACATAGTAATCAGTGCATTTTTATTGTACCGATAGCTGTATAAATGTCAATGGTCCCAAAAATGTGCCCCCTTTACATCTGATCTGTCCCCCATAATGTTGCAGTCCCGATAAAAAAAAAAAAAAAAATTTATCTCACTGATCACCACCATTACTAGTTGACAAACAAAAATAAATAATAAAAATGCCATAAATCTTTCCCCCATTTTGTAGATACTATAACTTTTGCGCAAACCAATCAATATATGCTTATTGATATTTTTATTACCAAAAATATGTCGAAAAATGCATATTGACCTAAACTAAGGAAAAAATTAGCTTTAAAAATTGGGGATATTCATTATAGCAAAAAGGTACAAATTATTGTTTTTATCAAAACGGATGCTCAAAGAGAGATGATCAAATACCACCAAAAGAAAGCTCTATTTGTGGGAAAAAAAAGGACATCGATTTTGTTTGGGTACAGCATAGCACGACCACGCAATTGTCAGGTAAAGCAACGCAGTGCCGTATCGCAAAAAATGGCCTGGTCATTGAGCAGCCAAATTTTTTGGGGCTGAAGTGGTTAACATCCTCTGTGAGAATGGCTGATCGATCCTTCTATGTCTATGTACTGATTCAGCTAGCTGGCTCCTATGCGACAACGTCCTCTTTCCAGCCACACAGTGACCAATGCATGCTTTGCCATCCCCTCTGTGTTTTATCACAAATGTGATATCTCATAGTGCTGATATTATGGAACACATCTAGCTGCATCAGTGAGCTCCATGCGTGTCTATGAAATATTCTACCTGCTTGTGTGTGTCAGATTTAAATACTGTGTAGCTTTCTCCTGCACGAGCACTAGACTTAGACAATGGCACTGTGGGATATGTAGTTTTCTCACAAGTGTCAGGTCTCACACTACAGAGGAGATAATTAATTACCCTGTGCAAGTCATGCCTATATCCTCATATTTCCACACAGACAGCAACTGCAGACACAGGAATGTGAAGATTTACTCTACTCTTAGGATGTGAGTACAAGGCAACAAAGGACACCATGAAACTCCATGATCAATGCACATCTTATGCAGGTGTAAAACATAAGGTGCATAAAAGGTTTACAATTCCTTCAATAAATTGTGTAAATATTCACTTCAAATTATCCAACCATGTTAACCACTTCCCTATCCACATATAGTCATATGACGTCCTGGGATGGGATCTCCCATCCTGGGTGGACGTCATATGACGTCCTGGGATTCCCGGCCGTCTAGAGGGCGCGCATGCACCGCGTTGCTCGGGACTCGGTGCGTGTGCCCGGCAGCCGCGATGTCCGCCGGGCACACGCGATTGCCCGTTAACCGGGCCGGACTGTGAATCTGTGTGTGTAAACACACAGATCCACAGCCTGTCAGGTGAGAGGAGAGCGATCTGTGTTCCCAGAACGGAGGAACACTGATCGGTCTCCTCCCCTTGTACGTCCCCTCCCCCTACAGTTAGAAGCATTCCCTAGGATACATATTAACCCCTCCCCGCCCCCTAGTGGTTAACCCCTTCACTGCCTGTCACATTTACACAGTAATCAATGCAATTTTATAGCATTGGTCGCTGTATAAATGTGAATGGTCCCAAAAATGTGTCAAAAGTGTCCGATGTGTCCGCCATAATGTCGCAGTCACGAAAAAAAATCGCAATCGCCGCTAAAAACATAAATAAATATTTTTTTTTTAAAAATGCCATAAATCTATCCCGTATTTTGTAGACGCTATAACTTTTGCGCAAACCAATCAATATACGCTTATTGCGATTTTTTTTTTACCAAAAATATGTAGGAGAATACGTATCGGCTGAAACTGAGGAAAAATTTTTTTTTTTTTTTTTTTTAAATTGGGATATTTATTATAGCAAAAAGTAAAAAATATTGTGTTTTTTTCAAAATTGTCGCTCTTCTTTTGTTTATAGCGCAAAAAATAAAAATCGCAGAGGCGATCAAATACCACCAAAAGAAAGCTCTATTTGTGGGGAAAAAAGGACGTCAATTTTTTTTTGGGTACAACGTTGCACGACCGCGCAATTGTTGTTTAAAGTGCGACAGCGCTGAAAACTAAAAATTGGCCAGGGAAGGAAGGGGGTGAAAATGCCCTGTATTGAACCAGTTAAAAGCAAATTCCTGTTTATTTTGAATATCCAATCATTTGCAAGTAAAATAAGTAAAGAGGAATTTGCTTTTCACATGACTGAATAGTTAAAGTGAATATTCACAATATTAACTTTTTTAAGTGAAGATTCTCATATCCTTGAGTAAAGAAGCCCATGTATGAAGAGAACGGGCTTTTGGGAGATGTAGATTTGGGTGCATGTCAAAGAACTGGGCTCTTAAGTGCTGCCCCTGCAAGAATTGTGCAAGCTTGGTGATGTCACCAGGTAATGCTCAAACACACCCTTTAATTTGATAACCCACCCAGCTTTTGTAGGAATTAGAATTGGTAATTCACCTGGAAGGGCGGTCATCATTGGGGTTGTACTCTCCATCATCTAATGTTCCATCTTCATATAGGGTATTGGCAATAACCAAGCGAAATTTATCACCTGAGAACAAATATACCAAAGGTATTACAGGTATACACTACAAAAAAGAATTCAATAAATAATTATATATAAATAATAATAATTTAAAAGTTCAATGAGAAGTGCATCTGGCCTGCAGTCAACCTCTGACATGATTGCGGATGCAGATTTTGCATTACCATAGACTAGTATGGGAAAACAAAAAAAAAAATCCCATTGACACAGGCCCCAAGTCTGTTTGCTCTGGTTTTTGAAGTCTCAGAGGGGAAAGCAGACAGTAGTAAAATATTTCAAGTATACTGTTGTGTGTATATGGTGTGAAGCATACAATGTACGGCACTATGTAAACAGGGAAACATGGACGTACTTCATACTGTTCTACTGTATGCAGAGCTCACCATATGTTCCACATTACTACTTTGTATATTGTGTAAAATATATTATACTTCTTCATTCTATGAATATACCACACTGTAAGCGATATACACCATAGTAGAGAATGTACATTTTGATGGACATTGTGAATCACCATTAAACAGATTGTGACAACATTATCGTTCTTTTTATGAAGCTAGATTAATTTCAAATGAGTTTTTATTTGCCACCTGTGTCCTATTTGGGAGCTTTCCATTCACTTCCTGTCTCATATACTAGACAAATATAGAGGGAGAATCTCCCTAAAGTGGCACAGACAGCAATAAAAACCTGGCAGGTGTTCTAATCCCTCTCCACAAGTTTTGACTTTAGCATTTCAGACAATTAAAATCTGTCAGCTGCAAATAACAGAAAGAAGCACCGTCTTACACAGCATGGGCAGGTTACTGTAAACATACATGACAGAAACAGTGGCAGCCAACAGATATGAGAGGGAAGAGAAACAGTCACAACCACAGGAAGCAGAGAAGAAAAATAACTGGAACAGGATATGGGAAGCATAAAGGGCTTACGGACTAGGCAAATGACTGAGCTGCCAGTGTGGCTATGAATGAAGAAAAGAATAGAGATAATAATAAGCAGTACAGTGGAAATCACAGATCACTAAAAATAGAGGTAGTCAAATAGAAAGTTAGGTGGGAAAGACCGGTAGTGACAGCTGTGAAGTGATTTAAGGGAACAATGAGGCAGAACCAAGCAGCCTTACAGCAGGACAGCAACATATGCATAGTAAGAAAAATGTAATTTTAGTGGCAGAATACTCCAAGACTAAGAATCTGATATTTCATACTTTCTTTATAGTACATGAAAAGCAAAAGTATCAAAAACTAACCAAGATCCACAGGATATATCTGAATGTTTACATCAAGGATAAGGTCCATCTTAAAAGACTCACTTTCACAATGCAGCCTGGAGACTGGGGAGAAAAATATAACAAAATGTAACCGTGTTCTAGACAGACTTTAGATTTACATTGCTTTTTTAGTTTTTCCCTTTCTTTTGTTAAAAGTTGTTCCATGAATGTGAATAAAGCATGATCATTATTCACTGCATCTAATCCATGCCAATACATAATGGTGCTCTTGTTTTCTTATCTTTATCTTCAGTTAAACTTGAGAAATAAGCTCACAGTGCATATGTAGTTATTGTACATGTAGAGATACACAAATAAAGTAATAAAACAGTGGGTTAATCTTCAATCGTCTGTCTGACCTATATGTGCATTTATTTTATTACAAAGGCAAGCTTGTGGTTTTGGTTTGCGGGTAGGAGGGTGTGTAAACTGGGTCAAAGGATGGAGGTTTAGGAATAGGAGAAAGGGAAGGTATTTGGAAGTTGTGGGTCAGATAGAAGAGTCTGTTGAGGGTTTCAGGGTGGTGGGAAGAGGAGAAGATAATACTGCACAAAGTGCAGGTTTCAATGCAGCAGTCAGGATGGCAAATTAAGGAAATAAGTTATAAGTAATTTATTAAAGCCCACCTTATATGAGATATCATGCTTGATATCAAAAAGTCAAATTGTGCAAGACTGGATTAGGAATGCAGTAGTTGCTAACTACTACCACACCTCCTCAACATACAGTAGACAGGTGTGGGGTCAGTAGCAAGGGCTTGTAATAGATATGATGAATCCAGGTGGCCTATGTGTTATAAAATTTATAATGGTTCTCTTTTAAAACAAATCTCCAAACCTCCTCTCTACCCCCTCTACAGCATGCCCCTAGTAATAGTTTTCCTTTTACCATCTTCTATAGTTATAAACAAGTTTTATTACTCTCTATTATGTCATCGACAGGCTTTGAAAAATCTTGCAAGAGAAGCTGCTCGGGGGGGGGGGGGGGGGAATCACTAGGCCATCACGTCAGTACCAACTTATATAGGCATATCCCTCAAGGTCCACAGCATTCAGCCTTCTGATTGCCTAGAGAAACCCATCTAAATAGCTCAAAACCAAATTTTAGATTTTGCACTAGAGAAGTTCTATAAACTAAAAAGGAGCATGCTCTGGAACAACCTTTCTCAACCTGGGTTTCTTAATTTGTGGCAATCTACTTCCCAATTTTATAGTGCCTGGATAGTTCTACACCAATGCCACTTGGAGAACTAACTGCATGTCACCAATGATTTTTTTTTTTATTTGTCTGTAAGGTAACATTCTGTCCACCACTGTAAAAATAGGATTTTTTATAACGGCTTACCTGTAAAATCCTTTTCTTTCCATGTACATCACGGGACACAGAGCCTCAGTAATTACTGATGGTTATATAGGTATCACTAGGTGATTGGACACTGGCACACCCTAACCAGGAAGTTCAACCCCTTATATAATCCCTCCCCCTACAGGGATACCTCAGTTTTGTAGCAAAGGAATATAAGTGTATTAGAAGAGGGGTGGGACCTCTGTGTCCCGTGATGTACATCGAAAGAAAAGGATTTTACAGGTAAGCTGTTATAAAAAATCCTATTTTCTTTCTCATACATCACGGGCCACAGAGCCTCAGTAATTACTGATGGGATGTCCCAGAGAAATGCTATCTGAGGGGAGGGGAACCACAACCAAGTAGGGTGCAATCAGACCTGAGGACCCTGTACCGCTGCCTGCAGCACACTACGCTCAAAGGCGATATCATCATGCCTTTTCACATCCACCTGATAAAATCTGGTGAATGTATGGACTGAAGACCAGGTTGTGGCCTTGCAGTTCTGAGCCATAGAGGCCCGGTGATGCACTGCCCAAGAAGCACCAATAGCCCTTGTGGAATGTGCCTTAATCTGAAACGTAGGAATCTTCCGTTTCAAACCGTAAGCCTGAATAATCATTTGTCGAATCCATTTAGAAATGGTAGCTTTTGACGCTGCCTCTCCTCTCTTGGGACCCTCTGGCAGTACAAACAGAACATCCGTCTTGCGGAATTGAGCAGTTGCTTCCAGATAGGCCTTGACTGCTCTTACTACATCCAAAGAATGTAGTGACCTTTCTTCCGAAGAACAGGGATCTGGAAAAAAGGAAGGCAGAACAATGTCTTGATTTAGATGAAAATCTGAAACCACCATCGGTAAAAAACTAGGATGAGGGCGCAGTACCACTCTATCCTTGTGTACAATCAAATAAGGCTCTTTACAAGAAAGAGCTAATTCTGATATTCTTCTAGCAGAAGAAATGGCTACCAGAAAAATTAACTTCCTTGTCAACAAGACCAAAGGAATCTGACGTATTGGTTCAAAAGGCTGTTTCTGTAAAACAGAGAGAACCAAGTTCAAGTACCAGGGATTTAGGGGCGCCTTAACCGGAGGATTAAGACGCGACACCCCCTGTATAAAGTTTCGGACCAAGGAATGCGAAGCAAGTGGTCGTTGAAACAATACTGATAAGGCCGAGACCTGGCCCTTGATGGTACTCAAGGCCAGCTTCATCTCTAATACCAATTGTAGAGAATCAAGAATTCTACCTATCACATATTTTCCGGGATGCCAACCCCTGGATTCACACCAGGATACATAAGCTTTCCAGACTCTATGATAAATTACATAAAGAGAAAGAAAGAAAGAGCGCACCAGCCTAGTGCATTATCCTTGACAAATTTATTAATTAAAAACAAAATAAAATCTACTCACAAAGGTAGAAGAAAAAATCGCATTTGTATATGGTACAGCGGCGATTAGTCCAATGGTAGCAGTCTTCCAGGTCCCGGGAAGGAGGCGTACGGACTACTGCTGGCTAACGCATTTCGAAGGTTGCCCTTCTTCATCAGAGCCTTCTCTGATGAAGAAGGGCAACCTTCGAAACGCGTTAGCCAGCAGTAGTCCGTACGCCTCCTTCCCGGGACCTGGAAGACTGCTACCATTGGACTAATCGCCACTGTACCATATACAAATGCGATTTTTTCTTCTACCTTTGTGAGTAGATTTTATTTTGTTTTTAATTAATAAATTTGTCAAGGATAATGCACTAGGCTGGTGCGCTCTTTCTTTCTCTTTATCTAATATTAGGACATCCCATCCTTAAAGAGCAGCAAGGCCGAAATCCACAGTCCTTTCCGAACCCTTGGGATCTTTTAGCTTATACACCTGTGCGCAAGAGTATTTTTTGCTTTTTTGTCTATGATAAATTACTGTGGAAGCTGGCTTCCTTGCATTGATCAAGGTAGCTATCACAGGACCTGAAAGCCCACGATCTTATAGAATGTGCGTTTCAATAGCCAAACCATCAAATTTAGCGTTTGTAAGGCAGGATGGCACACTGGACCTTGAGATAACAGGTCAGGTCCACGGAGAACCAACCCATCCTTACTATTTCTGTATACCAAGTCCTCCTGGGCTAAGCTGGGGCTACCAGGAGCACCGACTTCCTTTCCCGCCTGATCCTGCGAAGGAGTCACGGCAGTAGCAGAATAGGAGGGAATACATAAATCAGTGAGAACCGGTGCCACGGAATCACCAATGCATCTGTCCTGCATGCAAGGGGATCCCTTGTCCTTGCCACAAATCTGTCCATCTTTTTGTTGAATCGGGATGCAAAGAGGTCTACATCTGGAACCCCCCCATCTCTGGCATATGGCCCAAAAGACATCGGGATGCAGAGACCATTCCCCTGGGAGTAACTGCTGGCGACTTAAATAGTCCGCCTGCCAGTTCTCTATCCCTGGAATGAGGACTGCCGATATGCATGGCACCTGCTTCTCTGCCCAGACTAAGATCTAGTTCACCTCTCTTTGAGCAGCTCGGCTCCTGGTGCCCCCCTGATGATTGATATAAGCCACTGCTGTGGCATTGTCGGGCTGGATCCTGACTGGGCAACCCTGTAGCCTGAGAGTCCAGGCTCTTAGGGCTAGGTATACTGCACGGATCTCCAGAATGTTGATGGGTAAGGTCCTCTCGGTTTGGGACCATACCCCCTGGACCGCAGACTGTTCCAGAACTGCTCCCCAACCCGAAAGACTGGCATCCGTTGTTACCACCGTCCAGGTAACCGGTAGAAAGGATTTCCCCTTCTGCAGGTTTTCGGGTACTAACCACCAATTGAGGCTCTGACGCACCGCCTGAGACAGGTGCATTGGAAAATCTAATGCCTGAACCCTCTTACCCTCTTGTTCCAGGTCGACAGGATACTGTGCTGCAGTAGTCTTGAATGAAACTGAGCATAGGGGACTGCTTCGAAAGCAGACACCATCTTTTCTAGCAGCCTCATACAAAGGCGGACAGAGGGACCCTTCTTGGTCCTGACAGCCAGAATCAGCTCCCTTAAAGCAGTGATCTTTGCCTGAGGTAGAAATACTTTCTTCTGGCTTGTATCTATAATCAGATCCAAATATTCCAGTCTTCTTACTGGTTTTAGGAAAGATTTTTCTAGGCTGAGAATCCAACCTAGGTGTCAGATACTTGACTGTAGTCCTCAAGCTCTCGTTCAAAGAGGCTACCAACTGGTCTATCAAAAGCAGGTCGTCTAGGTATGCTATGACAGTTATACCTTGGGCCCTTAATCTGGCCAGAGGAGGAGCCAAGATCTTTGTAAACACTCGAGGTGCAGTGGCTATCCTGAAAGGCAGAGCCACAAACTGGAAATGGCGCCCTCCTATCTCGAAGCGCAGAAACTTCTGAAGAGCAGGAAAAATGGGCACATGCAGATATGCATCTCTGATGGAGACTACTGTCCAAATTGATTCCATGCGAAAGAACCGAATCCTTAGGAATCGATTCAGGTCCCTTAGATCCAGAATGGGTCTGACATCCCCATTTGGCTTTTGGACCATAAAAAGGTTGGAATAGAATTCTTGATCCTTCGTGGGGACCACCATAATGACCTCTTGCGACAAAAGCCGCTCTAACGCTAGAAGGAGCGTCTGCTTTTTCTCTGGATCTCTGGGAACACTTAATCTGAGGAAACGAGGAGAAGGGAATTTGTGGGACTCCAGCTTGTACCCTAAGGTTACCGTGGTGATTACTCATCTGTCCTGGAAGTCCTCCTGCCAGAGCTTTGAGAACTGTAGCAGTCTTCCCCCCACTCGAGCGAGCGGGGGCGCCCCTTCATAAAGAGGCCTTAGTGTCTTGTCTAATAGACTTCTTCCCCCAGGACTTCTTTTGTCCCTAGGGTTGACTCTTGTTTCTTGACCCAGACGGAGGAGGCCGTCGCGACTGCCTGGAGGCTGATGCCGCTGGCGCTGGGGAAAGAGTCCGTTTGAAAGAGGGATGCTTACTCTTTCTCTTAACAGGTAGAAGAGTGCTTTTCCCACTAGAGATCCTTTGGATTTAGTTATCCAAGTCTT
Organism: Aquarana catesbeiana; assembly: GCF_042186555.1. Taxonomy (NCBI): domain Eukaryota; kingdom Metazoa; phylum Chordata; class Amphibia; order Anura; family Ranidae; genus Aquarana; species Aquarana catesbeiana. Next base: position 274,877,718 of record NC_133327.1, read on the forward strand.
CTCCAAACAGCCTTGCACCACGAAATGGGAACCCAACCAGGAGTTTCTTACATGGTGCTTCAGCTGACCAATTCTTTAACCATAAGATTCTATGCATATGCACCAACCCAAGTGAAAGACGAGGGGTTTGCATGATAGAATCTCTGATGGCGTCAACAGCAAAACATAAGGCCGCTGGAAGGTTAGCCAACCCCTGGGCCTGCTGTTCAGGTAAAACTTTGATGACCTGCTTAACATGGTCTCTTAAGTATTGACAGACTCCAATCGCTGCTATTGCAGGTTGAGCCACTGAGCCAGCTAAGGCAAAAACATCTTTCAACAGGGATTCCATCTTTTTATCCACAGGATCCCTGAGCGTCTGAGCATTGTCTACAGGACAAGTCAGACTCTTATTTACGGAGGATATGGCGGCATCAACGGCCGGTATTCCCCACATCTTAACAAACTTTTCTTCCATAGGATAAAGTGTTGAAAACTTTTTCGGTGGAAAAAAACGTTTATCTGGGTGATTTCACTCAGAATAAAGGAGCTTTTCAAGTAAATTATGAACAGGAAAAGCATGTGCTGTTTGAGGAGGCTTCAGTGACCCCAACGAAGAAGAGGGTTCTTTAACTGATTCAGATACAGGCAACTTAAATGTGGAGCGGACCAATCCAGCAAGGATCTGCATTAAGACTTTCTCATCCTGAGAAGCTGCAGAGGGCCCTTCTCCACCTGATTCCTCTGAAGAGGAATCATCCGTCCCATCCTGATCCTCTGAAAGGGATTCTTCTCCCCTATCCCAGAGCTCCTCAGCCTGAGGGTCTTGGGTAGCAGAGGAAGGCCTAGTGCGTTTTCTTCCACTGAAAACGTGATCATGGCCATTAATCTTTCCTCTAATCCATTAATGGTTGAGAAAAAAACCTCCTGCATAATATATACAGGGGCTGAAGTGCCAGTAGCCCCTGACCCCAACGGCTCTCCCTGACTATCCATCCCTGGCCCCTCAGGGGGGGAAGATGCTGCAGACAGGGGGCCCTCAGAACCCGAAGGAGATCCCCTAGAGCCTCTGGTTCTTGGGGTATGTGAACCTCTTCTACCCATAGTGCCAAGCAACAAGGTGGAGATATCACAAAATGAACACTGACTGCTGAGCGATGTAGTCTTAGCCACAGCCTTGCTACCAATGCCCAGTCCAAGTGTTCCTTAGTAAATGCTGCCTAGGGGAATGCCTGTGTTCCACCTTACATGCGACCAGTCAGCTCTATGTCCCTCCAAAGGCTGAGTGCACCTGTAAAGTGTGCCTCTTATAGCCATGCAGCCGGCAGTGAGGGCGTCTAAGAACACTGAGACCGTGCTGACGCCCCCCCCCCCCCCCTTTCCAAAAAACGCGCACTTCCCGCGCGAGCCAACCCTCCTGTTCTGCCAAGCATGGGGGAAAAAGGCCGGGGGAGGAGGAAGGAGAGAGGCCGGCAGTGATGAGGCCTGCACGTGGCAATGGCGGTGACAGTGCAGTATACTACCGCCTCACAGACCACCTGTGGCCCCCCCCTATCTGGAATCACCCAGAGTAGAAACCCCCCATCCCATCCTACCTGGAGCTCGGCTGGAGGAGCTGTGTAGCGTGAAACACTGAGACAGACGGCATGAGAAGGTATGTGCTCTTGGCAGCCCCCGGTGGCGACAATAGGCATAGCATGCATTTACTACAAAGGAGAAACCCACTAGAACTAAAAAATTCTATGGAATCTCCCTTACCTTATCCAGCCGCAGGGTTCTGTTATACAGACCCAATCTTCGCCTCTCACTGTGGGCTCTGTTTTGGAAAAACCTTCAGAGACTGGGGCCCCCTACAGATAGGGGGATCTGCAGTTCTGAGCCTGTAAAGCACCCAGCCAGAAATAAGGCTAGAAAAACCATTTTCTGAAATGCGGGGTCCAGCTCTCTAAAAAGAGGAAGCGTTACAGGTAAAACCTCGTTTCTTCGGACACAAGGCCCGGGTACCATCCAATTCGGCCTAAAAAGGACACCTTGAGATGGATCCGGTTCGCCTGGCTTGCCCCAGTATAGGATATAGGATATTCCCTTTGGAGCTCAGCACAGGACATCTTTACACGTCACCTAAGACACTGGCGTAAAAACTGAGGTATCCCTGTAGGGGGAGGGATTATATAGGGGGTTGAACTTCCTGGTTAGGGTGTGCCAGTGTCCAATCACCTAGTGATACCTATATAACCATCAGTAATTACTGAGGCTCTGTGTCCCGTGATGTATGAGAAAGAAATGGTCATTTTTGACACTAATGTAAGGGATCTTGTTCCCACTGACCCCAAGAATTTATATTAGCAGGGTTGTGAAGAGGGGCAGGACTAAGTGGAGCTAGTCAGGGATCAAAGCAATGCTAAGCTGTGGAGAGGGGTGGGACTAATGCCACGTACACACACAAGCGGAATGTCCAACAGAAAAAGTCAGCCGGAAGCTTTTCCTCGTCTATTCCGATTGTGTGTGTGCCTCATCTGACTTTCTTTTTCGAAAATTCTGACGGACCTAGAAATAGAACATGTTCTAAATATTTCCGACTGAACCAATTCCTATCGGGAAAACTGCTCGTCTGTATGCTGTTCCGACGGACCAAAAATGACGCATGCTCTGAAGTACGAGACGGAAGCTATTGGCTTCTGGCTATTGAACTTCCTTCTTCTAGTCCCGTCGTACGTGCTGTACGTCACCTCGTTCTGGACGGTCGGACTTTGGTTTGACCGTGTGTAGGCAAGACCGTTTGAATGAAATTCCGTTGGAGAAACCTTCGGAGTTTATTCCGACGGCAAAACCGGTCATGTGTACAGGGCATTAAAGGAGTCATGTCAGAGTGGGGAGGCAGGAACTATCTGTGCTTTGATGTATGCAGTGATCGGCATATGTCAGCATTGCCTGAAGAAGGCTGGTCAAAGCTAATATAAAGGGGAGTCCTGTCTCCCAGAAAATAGAGGCGTGGCTGTAGTGACCAGCTCACTCCATTGAAGATTGAAACACTGACAAAATGATTTAAAAAAGAACTATAATAAAATGGACCCAACTATGGAGGAAACCATAGCTCTTCCATATATGGTGAGCACATTGCTGCATTTCAGCATCTTTTTATATTGGCCTGTACATAAGTTTTAAGTGCCATTTGTTTATAAGATGGGTGAATGGAATAAAACTGATTACTTACATTGTAATATGAATAGGTCAAAAATGTAGAATTTGCTTTGCAATAATGTGGAAAAGCATCATGAACTAGGGCAAAGTCAGATTTAAACTTTACCTCGATCAAATTTTCTTCCTTCAGGGTCAATATCCTTTACATCAAAGATATCTTCAAACAGAATTCCAGCCATGACGTCCTACAGACACTATGGGGAAAAGAATAAATGAAGTACAGCATTACAATACTGAGGGAAAAAAAGGATTTACTAAAGGGTTCAGGACATTTTCTTCTCACTCACTTGAGACTAGACTTCTCTAGTCTAGTGGATGCAGTTTTCATGAATAAACATGTTTACTTAGATACTGTTTTGCACTAAACTTGAGCTGGTACACATCCTAGATTACTTGTGCTCAGACTTAAAGCTTAAATGAATATATATTCCAAAATTTAATAGCTACCTGAAATCATCTGTTGTCATAACTATTCAATCACCGAAAAGTTGAGGTTTAAAGATAGAAGGGGGTCCTTCACTCAGCATAGGCACCATTTACAAAGCACCTTGCATTTTTCTTAAATGCAAAATGTTATCTGATTGGACAAAGTGGGGGATTGAGATGCCACCACCCCCTCTTCTCCACCAAAGAACACATTGCGTTCATTAAGAAAAATGCAAGGCATTCTGTGAATGGCGCCTGTGCCGAACAAACAACCCCATGTGGTTAATATGCAGCAGGGCGTTTGCAACTACTAGTGATTCTCTAATTCCACAATAGAACATTAGGTGCATAGGCCTGCTCATCATTTCATACGCATACCTGGAGTTCAGCTTTAAAGCATCTGTTACTTTAAGGCATGTTAAACAGCACAGTGCTTCTGCTGTGTAATTTGGCCCCCTGTATCACCTGTAATACCTGGCTGATTCTTCCTGGTTCTGCCCTCCCCCTGTAAACTGACCTCGGTTTATCATGGCTGCTGAGCCCTGGCACCATGGTCAGTTTACGTACCTCCGTCATCAGCAGCTCTCCTCTGTCCTCTCTCCCCTCCCCGCCTGACAGCTAGTGACAGTGCTCGTTCCTGCTGCTGAAATTACACACAATCCCCTCTGTTAGAAAACGTACTATGCCCCAGGGTCTGTGCTTTTTAAAAAAATATGTCCATTTCTACCTTATTCCAGAGCGCGGCTCAGCACTCACGTGACTCCTCGCTGCTCTCTTCTCGACTGACGTTAGCAGGGGATTCTCGGCCCCTCCCACTGTAGCTGTCAGATCGGGAAAGGGAGCAGTGAGGAGTCACGCGTGCGCCTCTCTGAAATAAGGTAGAAATGGGCATATTTACAAAGCACAGACACTGGAGCATAGGATGGTTGTCCAACACAGCTGATTGCATGTACATTACTAAGTGGCTTAACAATCACTTTAAAGTATATCGAACACCAAACCTGTTTTTAAGTGTATATTGCAGCAAAAAAACATATACAATACAGATCTACTATCAGTGACTGGGAACAGTGATCTCTGTCATGTTCCAGTGAGCCCATCCTCCCTACAGTTAGAACACACTTAACCCCTTGATCGTCCCCTAGTGTTAACCCCTTGCCTGCCAGTGACATTTACACAGTAATCACTGGCTATTTATAGCACTGATTGCTGTATAAATGTCAATGGTCCCATATAAGGATGCACCGTAATTTCGGCCACCGAAACATATCGGTCGAAAATGGCCTTTTCGGCAATTTGCCGAAAGAGAAATGTTGGCGTTTAAAAAGGGGCGGGGCCATCCCGCCGGGTGCCGCACATGTTTCATCCCGACGCACCCCTCAGAGTCTCCCCTCCCTCCTCTTCTCACTCCTGTCATACACAGCCTCCCCTGTGCCTGGTAATGCATGTCACGCTGTGTGTCAGAGCTGGATCTGAATCGTCGTGCAGCCGATGTAACGATGTCCCGCCTCCTAGACTGCCTCTTGTGATAGACGGCACTCTGATCCAATGCTAGGAATCATTGTGCCGTGTGTCATAGGAGGCGAGACATCGTTACATCGACTGCACGGCGATTCAGATCCAGCTCTGATGCACAGCCTGACATGCATTAACAGGCACTGGCAGGCTGCACATGATGGGCACTGGCGGCTGCAAGCCATGGGCATTGGCGGGCTGCTGCTTCTGATGAGCACGAGCATTGGTGAGGCTGCATGGCATGGGCACTGGCGGGCTGCTACATATGGACACAGGCACTGGTGAGGCTGCATGACAGGCACAGACAGGCTGCTGCATCTGATGAGCACAGACACTGGTGAGGCTGCATGAAGGGCACAGGCAGGCTGCTACAAGCTGCATTTGACAGGCACTGGTTTTCTGCATTTGATGGACACTGGTGAGGCTGCATTGATCTCCTGTACCATGTCCCCAGTCTCTGACCATCTCCTGTACCATGTCCCCAGTCTCTGACCATCTCCTGTACCAAGTCCCCAGTCTCTGACCATCTCCTGTACCAAGTCCCCAGTCTCTGACCATCTCCTGTACCAAGTCCCCAGTCTCTGACCATCTCCTGTACCAAGTCCCCAGTCTCTGACCATCTCCTGTACCAAGTCCCCAGTCTCTGACCATCTCCTGTACCAAGTCTCTGACCATCTCCTGTACCAAGTCTCTGACCATCTCCTGTCCCCAGTCTCTGACCATCTCCTGTCCCCAGTCTCTGACCATCTCCTGTACCAAGTCCCCAGTCTCTGACCATCTCCTGTACCAAGTCTCTGACCATCTCCTGTACCAAGTCCCCAGTCTCTGACCATCTCCTGTACCAAGTCCCCAGTCTCTGACCATCTCCTGTACCAAGTCCCCAGTCTCTGACCATCTCCTGTACCAAGTCCCCAGTCTCTGACCATCTCCTGTACCAAGTCCCCAGTCTCTGACCATCTCCTGTACCAAGTCCCCAGTCTCTGACCATCTCCTGTACCAAGTCCCCAGTCTCTGACCATCTCCTGTACCAAGTCCCCACATCTCCTGTACCAAGTCCCCAGTCTCTGACCATCTCCTGTACCGTGTCCCCAGTCTCTGACCATCTCCTGTAATGTGTCTGCAGTCACTGACAATCTCCTGTACCGTGTCCCCAGTCTCTGATCATCTCCTGTACCATGTCCCCAGTCTCTGACCATCTCCTGTACCAAGTCCCCAGTCTCTGACCATCTCCTGTAATGTGTCTGCAGTCACTGACAATCTCCTGTACCGTGTCCCCAGTCTCTGATCATCTCCTGTACCATGTCCCCAGTCTCTGACCATCTCCTGTACCAAGTCCCCAGTCTCTGACCATCTCCTGTAATGTGTCTGCAGTCACTGACAATCTCCTGTACCGTGTCCCCAGTCTCTGATCATCTCCTGTACCATGTCCCCAGTCTCTGACCATCTCCTGTACCATGTCCCCAGTCTCTGACCATCTCCTGTACCATGTCCCCAGTCTCTGACCATCTCCTGTACCATGTCCCCAGTCTCTGACCATCTCCTGTACCATGTCCCCAGTCTCTGACCATCTCCTGTACCATGTCCCCAGTCTCTGACCATCTCCTGTACCAAGTCCCCAGTCTCTGACCATCTCCTGTACCAAGTCCCCAGTCTCTGACCATCTCCTGTACCAAGTCCCCAGTCTCTGACCATCTCCTGTACCAAGTCCCCAGTCTCTGACCATCTCCTGTACCAAGTCCCCAGTCTCTGACCATCTCCTGTACCAAGTCCCCAGTCTCTGACCATCTCCTGTACTATGTCTGCAGTCTCTGACCATCTCCTGTACCATGTCCGCAGTCTCTGACCATCTCCTGTACCATGTCCCCAGTCTCTGACCATCTCCTGTACCAAGTCCCCAGTCTCTGACCATCTCCTGTAATGTGTCTGCAGTCACTGACAATCTCCTGTACCGTGTCCCCAGTCTCTGATCATCTCCTGTACCATGTCCCCAGTCTCTGACCATCTCCTGTACCATGTCCCCAGTCTCTGACCATCTCCTGTACCATGTCCCCAGTCTCTGACCATCTCCTGTACCATGTCCCCAGTCTCTGACCATCTCCTGTACCATGTCCCCAGTCTCTGACCATCTCCTGTACCATGTCCCCAGTCTCTGACCATCTCCTGTACCATGTCCCCAGTCTCTGACCATCTCCTGTACCATGTCCCCAGTCTCTGACCATCTCCTGTACCAAGTCCCCAGTCTCTGACCATCTCCTGTACCAAGTCCCCAGTCTCTGACCATCTCCTGTACCAAGTCCCCAGTCTCTGACCATCTCCTGTACCAAGTCCCCAGTCTCTGACCATCTCCTGTACCAAGTCCCCAGTCTCTGACCATCTCCTGTACCAAGTCCCCAGTCTCTGACCATCTCCTGTACCAAGTCCCCAGTCTCTGACCATCTCCTGTACTATGTCTGCAGTCTCTGACCATCTCCTGTACCATGTCTGCAGTCTCTGACCATCTCCTGTACCATGTCCCCAGTCTCTGACCATCTCCTGTACCAAGTCCCCAGTCTCTGACCATCTCCTGTAATGTGTCTGCAGTCACTGACAATCTCCTGTAATGTGTCCCCAGTCTCTGATCATCTCCTGTACCATGTCCCCAGTCTCTGATCATCTCCTGTACCATGTCCCCAGTCTCTGACCATCTCCTGTACCATGTCCCCAGTCTCTGACCATCTCCTGTACCATGTCCCCAGTCTCTGATCATCTCCTGTACTATGTCCCCAGTCTCTGACCATCTCCTGTACCAAGTCCCCAGTCTCTGACCATCTCCTGTACCATGTCCCCAGTCTCTGACCATCTCCTGTACCATGTCCCCAGTCTCTGACCATCTCCTGTACTATGTCTGCAGTCTCTGACCATCTCCTGTACCATGTCCCCAGTCTCTGACCATCTCCTGTACCAAGTCCCCAGTCTCTGACCATCTCCTGTAATGTGTCTGCAGTCACTGACAATCTCCTGTACCGTGTCCCCAGTCTCTGATCATCTCCTGTACCGTGTCCCCAGTCTCTGATCATCTCCTGTACCATGTCCCCAGTCTCTGACCATCTCCTGTACCAAGTCCCCAGTCTCTGACCATCTCCTGTAATGTGTCTGCAGTCACTGACAATCTCCTGTACCGTGTCCCCAGTCTCTGATCATCTCCTGTACCATGTCCCCAGTCTCTGACCATCTCCTGTACCATGTCCCCAGTCTCTGACCATCTCCTGTACCATGTCCCCAGTCTCTGACCATCTCCTGTACCATGTCCCCAGTCTCTGACCATCTCCTGTACCAAGTCCCCAGTCTCTGACCATCTCCTGTACCAAGTCCCCAGTCTCTGACCATCTCCTGTACCAAGTCCCCAGTCTCTGACCATCTCCTGTACCAAGTCCCCAGTCTCTGACCATCTCCTGTACCAAGTCCCCAGTCTCTGACCATCTCCTGTACCAAGTCCCCAGTCTCTGACCATCTCCTGTACTATGTCTGCAGTCTCTGACCATCTCCTGTACCATGTCTGCAGTCTCTGACCATCTCCTGTACCATGTCCCCAGTCTCTGACCATCTCCTGTACCAAGTCCCCAGTCTCTGACCATCTCCTGTAATGTGTCTGCAGTCACTGACAATCTCCTGTAATGTGTCCCCAGTCTCTGATCATCTCCTGTACCATGTCCCCAGTCTCTGATCATCTCCTGTACCATGTCCCCAGTCTCTGACCATCTCCTGTACCATGTCCCCAGTCTCTGATCATCTCCTGTACTATGTCCCCAGTCTCTGACCATCTCCTGTACCAAGTCCCCAGTCTCTGACCATCTCCTGTACCATGTCCCCAGTCTCTGACCATCTCCTGTACCATGTCCCCAGTCTCTGACCATCTCCTGTACCATGTCCCCAGTCTCTGACCATCTCCTGTACCAAGTCCCCAGTCTCTGACCATCTCCTGTAATGTGTCTGCAGTCACTGACAATCTCCTGTACCGTGTCCCCAGTCTCTGATCATCTCCTGTACCGTGTCCCCAGTCTCTGACCATCTCCTGTACCATGTCCCCAGTCTCTGACCATCTCCTGTACCATGTCCCCAGTCTCTGACCATCTCCTGTACCATGTCCCCAGTCTCTGACCATCTCCTGTACCAAGTCCCCAGTCTCTGACCATCTCCTGTACCAAGTCCCCAGTCTCTGACCATCTCCTGTACCAAGTCCCCAGTCTCTGACCATCTCCTGTACCAAGTCCCCAGTCTCTGACCATCTCCTGTACCAAGTCCCCAGTCTCTGACCATCTCCTGTACCAAGTCCCCAGTCTCTGACCATCTCCTGTACCAAGTCCCCAGTCTCTGACCATCTCCTGTACCAAGTCCCCAGTCTCTGACCATCTCCTGTACTATGTCTGCAGTCTCTGACCATCTCCTGTACCATGTCTGCAGTCTCTGACCATCTCCTGTAATGTGTCTGCAGTCACTGACAATCTCCTGTACCGTGTCCCCAGTCTCTGATCATCTCCTGTACCATGTCCCCAGTCTCTGACCATCTCCTGTACCAAGTCCCCAGTCTCTGACCATCTCCTGTACCAAGTCCCCAGTCTCTGACCATCTCCTGTACCAAGTCCCCAGTCTCTGACCATCTCCTGTACCAAGTCCCCAGTCTCTGACCATCTCCTGTACCATGTCCCCAGTCTCTGACCATCTCCTGTACTATGTCTGCAGTCTCTGACCATCTCCTGTACCATGTCCCCAGTCTCTGACCATCTCCTGTACCAAGTCCCCAGTCTCTGACCATATCCTGTACCATGTCCCCAGTCTCTGACCATCTCCTGTTTAAAAATATTTGTAAAAACAGTCACTTTTGGTAACGGTTTTTGGCCTAGTGTATTTTTCATTTTTGGTATCGGCACCAAAAAAACCCATTCGGTGCATCCCTAGTCCCATAAAAAGTGTCAAGTGTGTCCGATCTGTCCGCCGCAATCCCGCTAAAAATCGCAGATTGCCGCCATTACTAGTAAAAGAAAATAATAAAAATGCCACAAATGTATCCCCATTTTGTAGACGTTATAACTTTTGCACACACCAATCAATACACGCCTATTGCGATTTTTTTTTTTTTTTTAACCAAATATATGTAGAAGAATATATATCGGCCTAAACTGATGAATAAATTTGTTTATTTTTTTGGTATATAATATAGCAAAAAAAAAAAATTCTGAAAATTGTCACTTTTTGTTTATAGCGAAAAAAATAAAAACTGCAGGGGGTGATCAAATACCACCAAAAGAAAGCTCTATTTATAGGGGGAAAAAAATGGACATTCATTTTGTTTGGGTACAGCGTTGCATGTCCACGCAATTGTAAGTTAAAGTGACGCAGTGCCGTATTGCAAAAAATGGCGTGGTCATTAAGGGGGCACATCCTTCCAGGGCTGAAGTGGTTAAAGGCTCTGCAATTAGAGAAAAAATCAGTTGATCTGCTAGAAATGTACTTGGCTCCTAAGGGGGAAGTTTTTTTTTGCGGCGGGGGGAGATGTAGAACCAATTTCATCATATTAAGCCTCGTTTGAAAGGGGGGGTCATGCACCTGCATCCACACAGATGTTCTATTAGGACACAGTGGCTTTTCGCAGACAAAAGGCCATCTAGGAGCAGTGCAGCGCCTCTCCCAGAATTGTAGCGCAACCAGGAGAAGGGACGGTTGCAGCGTCCAGCCCCGGCTGCAGCTGAACACTGTACCAGTATGAGTTCAGGAGTACCCCACTGGGCCCTAAATACAGGTACCACTCTGTACAGCGTTCTGCACCATCCAGCCACAAGCTGCCAGCAGCGGGGCTGATCTGGTTACAGGAGACTGGAATGGGGTTGTTTTTGGCTACAGCATTGTACACACATTGTCGGCTCTGGTTCAGTGTATAGGGCAAATTATCTGTGATATGAGGCGATGGGATGATGAAACAGGAGCTTGCATTCCTACAAGTCTTCTCTATGCCATGTCACAGTCCGATCAGAAAGTATTGCATAGCCGAAGACCAGGGCACACTGTGTACTCAGAATATTACACAGCACCCCTGACTTGTTACTTTCATCTCAACGCAATGTAACATCTAATATAGACGGACACGGTACATACCTGTAAACACCGGATAGACAATCCGTTTGGAGCCTTACAGTCACGCTGCTCAAGAGTACCACTACTTCCGGGGGTCGCCACTTCCGCTTCCCGTCAGCTATGTAACCTTTGGTACTCTGCTGGAACGCACCGTGCGTTCCAGTGCAGAGCTCGTGGTGTGTCTGTGATCTGTTCCCCTGTCTCGTCAGATTAGGCGACTCGTCAGAATGTGTAACGGAAGTGACGTTCTGTCACCGCCGTAAGGATACACTGAGAAGGCGGCAAGCGGACATCTTGTTACACCCACCGGAGTTCTGCATTTTACTTTTTTTTTAACAGTAAACTGAGTTTATATAGTGAAATACAGTGCTTACAACTACCATAGCTCTCAACTGTCCCTGATTTTGAGGGACTGTCCCTGATTTGGAACAATGTCCCTCATTCCTCCTCATTTTGGTCTGATATGTATAGTTGTATATAAAATTCAATTTTTATCTATCAAAAAGTGTTTTCCAGTGCTAAACCTTTCATCTGATTTCTAAATTGCTGCACTGGTAAATTCCAAAAGCCAATATAAAGGAATAGTAATGATAAAAAAAAGCACTTTTGGGCACACCTCCCAACTTTTTGAGATGGCTCTAGCCATGCCCCCTTAAAGGAGAATTGTTCAAAAAAACAAGATTGGTTAAACCCACAAGTGCTTTTTTACCACTACTATTCTTTTATATTTGCTTTTGGAATTTACAAATACAGCAATTTAGAAATCAGATGAAAGGTTTAGCGCTGGAAAAAACTTTTTGAAAGATAAAAAGTGCATTTTATATACAACTATATAGATCAGACCAAAATGAGGGACAAATGAGGAGGAATGAGGGACAAAGGGACATTGCTCCAAATCAGGGACAGTCCCTCAAAATCAGGGACAGTTGGGAGCTATGCTTGTGGGTTTAACCACAAGCATAGCTCCCAACTGTCCCTGATTTTGTACAATTCTCCCCTGTTTTTTTGTACAATTCTCCTTTAAGGGGGCGTGGCAAGGGGTGTGTCCTATGCCTGCATACTTTTGCTGATAGGTGTCCCTCATTCCCATCTCAAAAAGTTGGGAGGTATGAACTACGTGTGAATGTTTACATTTTGAATTTTAAAAGCAGCAAACTTCTGTCCCATTAGCAAACATGTGAGATCAACAGGCTTGCCGCAGCTTTTAAAATTCAACATCTAAACAGTAAGACGGAGTTCTAAGTACTGTATTTCACTGTATAAACTCAGTTTACTGTGATAAAAACATGTAAAATGCAAATCTCCAGTGGGTGTAACTAAATGTCCGCTTGGCCCTTCTCAGTGTATCCTTACTGTGGATGTGTCCAGGCTGAAGCAAGATGGCAGCGACGAAACGTCACTTCTGTTACACACTCTGACGGGTTGCCTAATCTGATGAAACACCGTCAGATATGGCGACCCATCAGAATTGGTAACGGAAGTGCCACCATCTTGGCTGAGCCATGAGAAACAAGCACAAACCATAGCAACCATTCCCATTTTACCTTTCAGTTCATGGGAAAATCGAACTTCGTTTTAGCTGCAATTCAGCCCTTGTGCTGTTTCTTTTCTCCAGTTTCAATGAACCAGTTCCAAGGGATCATTGCCACCAGGGCTGATCCTAGGGTCACCGGCGCCTGGGTGCAGAAATATTTCTGGCGCCCCCACATGGGCGTGGTCATCTTACCAACTCCTCCCCTTTATAAATGTTTATATGGCAACGACTCAAACAGAGATGCTCTCCTAAGAAGTCTTTGTTACCCTAGGATCCTCCCATGATCTTTTAACAATAAAAAAAAATACAGGAAGAGCGTACACTAATGAGACCTGGAGGGGAGTCTCTCTGATGCACACAAAGAGGGCTTCTGTTAGAGAGTCTGTTAGAAAGAGCCCCCAGACATAGTACAGGAGATGGCCAGAGACTGCAGACATGAAACAGGAGATGGTCAAAGACTGCAGACATGATACAGGAGATGGTCAGAGACTGCAGATATGATACAGGAGATGGTCAGAGACTGCAGACATGATACAGGAGATGGTCAGAGACTGCAGACATGATACAGGAGATGATCAGAGACTGCAGACATGATACAGGAGATGGTCAGAGACTGCAGACATGATACAGGAGATGGTCAGAGACTGCAGACATGATACAGGAGATGGTCAGAGACTGCAGACATGATACAGGAGATGGTCAGAGATAGCAGACATGATACAGGAGATGGTCAGAGACAGCAGACATGATACAGGAGATGGTCAGAGACTGCAGACATGATACAGGAGATGTTCAGAGACTGCAGACATAGTACAGGAGATGGTCAGAGACTGCAGACATAATACAGGAAATGATCAGAGACTGCAAACATAGTACAGGAGATGGTCAGAGACTACAGACATAGTACAGGAGATGGTCAGAGACTGCAATCATAGAACAGGAGATGGTCAGAGACTGCAGACATAGTACAGGAGATGGTCAGAGACTGCAGACATAGTACAGGAGATGATCAGCGCCTGGGTGCAGAAATATTTCTGGCGCCCCCACATGGGCGTGGTCATCTTACCAACTCCTCCCCTTTATAAATGTTTCTATGGCAACGACTCAAACAGAGATGCTCCCCTAAGAAGTCTTTGTTACCCTAGGATCCTCCCATGATCTTTTAACAATAAAAAAAAATACATGAAGAGTATACACTAATGAGACCTGGAGGGGAGTCTCTCTGATGCACACAAAGAGGGCTTCTGTTAGAGAGTCTGTTAGAAAGAGCCCCCAGACATAGTACAGGAGATGGCCAGAGACTGCAGACATGAAACAGGAGATGGTCAGAGACTGCAGACATGATACAGGAGATGGTCAGAGACTGCAGACATGATACAGGAGATGGTCAGAGACTGCAGATATGATACAGGAGATGGTCAGAGACTGCAGACGTGATACAGGAGATGGTCAGAGACTGCAGACATGATACAGGAGATGATCAGAGACTGCAGACATGATACAGGAGATGGTCAGAGACTGCAGACATGATACAGGAGATGGTCAGAGACTGCAGACATGATACAGGAGATGGTCAGAGACTGCAGACATGATACAGGAGATGGTCAGAGACAGCAGACATGATACAGGAGATGGTCAGAGACTGCAGACATGATACAGGAGATGTTCAGAGACTGCAGACATAGTACAGGAGATGGTCAGAGACTGCAGACATAATACAGGAAATGATCAGAGACTGCAAACATAGTACAGGAGATGGTCAGAGACTGCAGACATAGTACAGGAGATGGTCAGAGACTGCAATCATAGAACAGGAGATGGTCAGAGACTGCAGACATAGTACAGGAGATGGTCAGAGACTGCAGACATAGTACAGGAGATGATCAGAGACTGCAATCATAGAACAGAAGATGGTCAGAGACTGCAGACATAGTACAGGAGATGGTCAGAGACTGCAGACATAGTACAGGAGATGATCAGAGACTGCAGACATAGTACAGGAGATGTTCAGAGACTGAAGACATAGTACAGGAGATGGTCAGAGACTGCAGACATAGTACAGGAGATGGTCAGAGACTGCAGATATTGTACAGGAGATGCCCAGAGACTGCAGACACAGTGCAGGAGATGGTCAAAGACTGTAGTTATGATACAAGAGACGATCAGAGACTGCAATCATAGAACAGGAGATGGTCAGAGACTGCAGACATAATACAGGAGATGATCAGAGACTGCAGACATGTTACAAGAGATGGTCAGAGATTGTAGTTATGATACAAGAGACAGTCAGAGACTGCAATCATAGAACAGGAGATGGTCAGAGACTGCAATCATAGAACAGGAGATGATCAGAGACTGCAGACATAGTACCGGAGATGCCCAGAGACTGCAGACATAGTACAGGAGATGATCAGAGACTGCAGACATAGTACAGGAGATGATCAGAGACTACAGACATAGTACAGGAGATGATCAGAGACTGCAGACATGTTACAAGAGATGGTCAGAGATTGTAGTTATGATACAAGAGACAGTCAGAGACTGCAATCATAGAACAGGAGATGGTCAGAGACTGCAATCATAGAACAGGAGATGGTCAGAGACTGCAGACATAGTACCGGAGATGCCCAGAGACTGCAGACATAGTACAGGAGATGATCAGAGACTGCAGACATAGTACAGGAGATGATCAGAGACTACAGACATAGTACAGGAGATGATCAGAGACTGCAGACATAGTACAGGAGATGCCCAGAGACTGCAGACATAGTACAGGAGATGGTCAGAGACTGTAGTTATGATACAAGAGACGGTCAGAGACTGCAATCATAGAACAGGAGATGGTCAGAGACTGCAGACATAGTACAGGAGATGATCAGAGACTGCAGACATAGTACAGGAGATGATCAGAGACTGCAGACATAGTACAGGAGATGCCCAGAGACTGCAGACATAGTACAGGAGATGGTCAGAGACTGTAGTTATGATACAAGAGACGATCAGAGACTGCAATCATAGTACAGGAGATGGTCAGAGAAAGCAATCATAGAACAGGAGATGGTCTGAGACTGCAGACATAGTACAGGAGATGGTCAGAGACTGCAGACATAGTACAGGAGATGGTCAGAGACTGTAGTTATGATATAAGAGACAGTCAGAGACTGCAATCATAGAACAGGAGATGGTCAGAGACTGCAGACATAGTACAGGAGATAGCCAGAGACTGCAGACATACTACAGGAGATGGTCAGAGACTGCAGACATAGTACAGGAGATGCTCAGAGACTGCAGACATAATACAGGAGATGGTCAGAGACTGCAGACATACTACAAGAGATGCTCAGAGACTGCAGACATAATACAGGAGATGGTCAGAGACTGCAGACATAGTACAGGAGATAGACAGAGACTGCAGACATACTACAGGAGATGGTCAGAGACTGCAGACATAGTACAGGAGATGCTCAGAGACTGCAGACATAGTACAGGAGATGGTCAGAGACTGCAGACATGTTACAAGAGATGGTCAGAGACTGCAGTTCCTATGGACACTAGTACATAATGGCCGATCGGCCCTCTCACCTGACCCAGCTATGAGTAAGCGCTCTATGGGAGCGTGAAACGCGTCAGCGGTTATGCTGTATCACTTCAACAGAGCAATGTACACATTTTATACCATGTCATTTTTTCAATAAAGAAGATTTTACCTTTATTATTCCAATCCGGAGTGTGGCAGTCCAGATTTTTCATTGCACCTATACCATTGGAATAGCAATCGCCAGCACCTGGAGCTCTCACAATTCACCCAGCGGAGGACGGGAAATTCAAACCCAGTTACCTAGAGCGGTGGTCACCAACCTGACCCAGCGATACAGCGATGGTTTCTCTGATCAGGAGTCAGCTCACTCTGAATTGCCCATGGTGACTCCGCTGGGTAGCACCCAGATCTGTATTCCTGCAATGACTCCATTCTTTTCTCTGCCAGGGATGGTGCCAGGCTGTGTGGCTTTCCCTCTGGTGGCGCAGGGCAGCGGGGTTCTCTCTCTGATGATGTTCTCTCAGCTCTGTCCTCACCCTCTGGAGTCCTGGGTGTACTTCCCTGAAAGCTTTCCCAGGCTCCTGTCTCTCTCTCTCTTTCCCATTCAGCTGAGCATGCTGTGTGGGCTGCAGTTTCCGTGTTACAGTGGGGCTGCCAGTCCTCGGGACTATATGTCCCACAATCCTCTTCTCTGCTCCTTTTTCTATTCTGTTTCCTCCCTGGTTGATATGAAGGCGGGGGAAGAAACATAGTGGGCAGCTGTGCTGGCAAGCACCGCTCACTAGTACAGCAGCACGCAGGAGGAGAGGGAGGGGGAAAAGGAGAGGGAGGGGGGAAAGGAGAGCCCGCAGCTGCATTGGTTTCACTAGGGTTAGGGTCACCCCCCTTCCACCAACTATAGTCGCCCCTCAGTACAGACCCCCCTCCACTACATATAGACCCCCCTCCATCAGTGCAGAACCCGCACTAAGTATAAACCCCTCCCTCAGTACAGACCTTACTCAGTACAGATCCCCCCCAGGTAACCCCCCCTCTATTAGTACAGACCCCACCAGGACAGATCTCCCTCTCCATTAGTACAGACCCCACAGGACAAACCACCCCTCCATTAGTACAGACCCCCCAGGACAGACCCCCCATTAGTACAGACCCCCCAGGACAGACCCCCTCTCCATTAGTACAGACCCCCCCTCCATTAGTACAGACCCCCCTCCATTAGTACAGACCCCCTCTCCATTAGTACAGACCCCCCAGAACAGACCCCCTCTCCATTAGTACAGACCCCCCCTCCATTAGTACAGACCCCCCTCCATTAGTAAAGACCCCCCTCCATTAGTACAGACCCCCCAGGACAGACCCCCCTCCATTAGTACAGACCCCCCAGGACAGACCCCCTCTCCATTAGTACAGACCCCCCTCCATTAGTACAGACCCCCAGTACAGACCCCCCATTAGTACAGACCCCCCTCCATTAGTACAGACTCCACCTCAGTACAGACCCCCCCATTAGTACAGACCCCCCCATTAGTACAGACCCCCTCTCCATTAGTACAGACCCCCCCCTCCATTAGTACAGACCCCCCCTCCATTAGTACAGACCCCCCCAGGACAGACCCCCCCTCCATTAGTACAGACCCCCCTCCATTAGTACAGACCCCCCAGGACAGACCCCCTCTCCATTAGTACAGACCCCCCCTCCATTAGTACAGACCCCCCTCCATTAGTACAGACCCCCCCTCCATTAGTACAGACCCCCCAGGACAGACCCGATGTCATCTCCGGCTGGGCTGGCAGCTGCTCTCTTTCTCTGACAGGAGGAGGGGTTGAGCAAGTTTTTTCACTTGTACCTACAGGTAAACCTATAATAATTCTTATGCCCTGTACACACGATAAGATTTTCCGATGGAAAATGTGTGATAGGACCTTGTTGTCGGAAATTCCGACCGTGTGTAGGCTCCATCACACATTTTCCATAGGAATTTCCGACACACAAAGTTTGAAAGCCTGCTATAAAATTTTCCGACAACAAAATCCGTTGTCGGAAATTCCGATCATGTGTACACAAATCCGACACACAAAGTGCCACGCATGCTCAGAATAAATTAACAAACGAAAGCTATTGGCTACTGCCCCATTTATGGTTTACATCACCACGTTCAGAACGATCAGATTTTCCGACAACTTTGTGTGACCGTGTGTATGCAAGACAAGTTTGAGCCAACATCCGTCGGAAAAAATCCATGGATTTTGTTGTCGGACTATCCGATCAATGTCCGACCGTGTGTACAGGGCAATACTTGTAGGTACAGTGAATATCTCCTAAACGTGCACAGTTTAGGAGATATTTACACTGCATTCAGCCGGTGATGTCACCGGCGCATGCACTCTAAAGGGACGGCATAATCGTGCCATCCCTTCAGAGCTCTATGCCACGGTCCGTGACTCCCGCGCACATGCATCATCGCGGCTCAGCCAATCAGATGGCAGGAGCACGCAAACCCGGAAGAAAGACCAGGTGAAGATGGAAGCCCTGTCAGCGTGCTGCTGGAGGACTTCATTCTAAGGTAGGCATTTCATAATGTGCTAGTATGCAGTGCCACTGTCTTGCAAATTTTTTACTACCTCTTTAACAAGGGGCACAAGCCCATTTGTTAAATCGGAACAATCAGCTCTCTGTTTTGTGACACAACGCAGAGAACAGAAGAGCTGGAGCTGCATACTCCAATCGTTCTGCCCATCCACACCCTCCGCTCAGCCCAGAGCGGAGAGATGAGGGTATTAACCCTGATTGCTCTGCTTGCGTAGTGTAATCACTGCAGGGGCAGAGAGAGAGAGAGGTTTGAGTTATCTACTGACAGCTCACAACCCATACAACCAGATCACACTTGGCTGGAATCTGCAGAAGTTTTCTATGTGGAAAACTGCCATATTCCCTCTGTTATTCAGGTGCAGACCTGCACTGGTTTTTGCTTCATTCTGAAAAATAAACTGGCGCAGATAGACCTGAAATAGGTCTATTTGCTCCGTTAATGTGGCACACACCACTTTGTGCAGTTATAATTACTCAGGAAGCTTAGTTAAATCTCCATATTCCAATGAGGCTGTTCACATCTGTGCGCTGTGTTGTAAAAAATTAGGCTTGTTGAATTTACCATGCATTTTTCTAGCCTGTTAAAGTGATTCTAAAGGTTTGTTATTTAAAAAGAAAAAAAAGATATCCTACTTACCTGCTGTGTCCAGTGGTTTTGCACAGAGCAGACGCAATCCCCCTAGTCCCCCACCGGCACTCCTGGCTCCTCCCCCTTGACCAGTTCCCCCAATAGCAAGCAACTTGCTATGGGGGCACTGGTGTGTGCTTGCTCCCAAGCCCTGCTCTGTCCAGATAAATCTTGTGGCTGTAGCCCCAGGTATTCAGCACTGAGAGGTACTACCCAGACGTTTTAGGTGATAATTTTTAGAAAGTCCACCTTGAGGGGTATTTGGAATGCAGGTGGATGGCCTCATCCACCTGCTGCATTTCCTTCTCCAAGATCTCCTCTTCCGTATGAGGAGGAATGTAGGGGTATAAATACCTGTAAATTTCTGCTACTTTCTTAATGATGATATGTTGGATCTTAGACTGCCGAGCCAGGGTTTTAGAGTCCCCGTACCCAGATAGAACCCAAGCATCTGGGGCACACTGAACTAGATATCCAGCAAACGCCTCCGGCTTGAGATCCACTTTGGAGTTTGGTATGGGCATAATAGGCCAGGCTGCAGGAACCCATTAATTCCCTTGATAATCCTCAAAGGACCTGGCAATGCTAATCAGCGGAGCTGCACTGGCCGACAGCATAATCTGCACACTTGCGGTAGTAGTAGCAGGTGTCTTATCTTCCTGCACATTACTAGTTAACTTTTCATCACTCTCTCACCACTTCCCTGAGTAAGACAAAGTGTCCGAAAAGAGTTCCGTGGAGGTAGGCTTGGGGAGGTAACCTCAAACAGATGCTCCCCACAGTGTCCACAGACAATCCAAGGCCTCAACTGCGTTGTCAGGCCAGAACATTTTCCACAAATCAATCCCAGAGACTCATAGCCCCGAGCCGTGTATAAAGCAAGCTGACCATTCGGTGTGTACCGCACTCCGGTATCGGTCACGACAGGTTTTCCGCCACTCGGGTCAACGTAGACACCCAGAGCGTACTTTCCCCAATCTGCCATCTCACTCATGAACTAGTCTATAAAAAGGCTAAATGTTACTTGCCACATTCCCACGGAGCCAGGCGAAGTCCCTATGGAGCTGAAGCTGGTTGCTATGGGCAACTGCTGCAAAGACAACACCTTAAACCCAGCGTTGGGCGCCAAATGTAGCAAAGTCTTTAACCTCTTCCAGTCTAATGAGAACCTTCAAGGCCAAAGACAGCTGACATCCTTCAATATGTAGTGGGTTGTGAGGCATAGTGGGTGCAAAGATGGTGAAAGTCATTGGGTGCCAGACACTTCTTGGATGCAAAAGAGGTTTTATTTCTTTTAACAGTCCTTTTTCATATTTTGAAGGGAAAGAGGGTTAGGGCCAGGACACCCTTGAGTAGTTTCAATTTCAATTGACAGACTCCGAGACTTCAATAGAGGACAGCTGTACAGGAAAAGGCCCCAGCAAGGCGCCACTTCTGCACGTGCAGGATTGCTGTCTCCTATGGCAACAGTACTTGACAGTTCCTAACACTAAGTTCAACAGTTCTCTCAGCTTCACTATAACGTCCACTTGTAGTTCTTCAGCCCCTTGAGCTCCTAGTCTCTCACTGGACTCTCTGATTCACTGACTCTGAATCCCATGAGCTCCTCAAGGCTTTTGTGTTGGTATCTCCCTCAAGCGTCACCCACACTTCCCTGCTGGATCCCTAGCTTGGCACTCCAGATACTCCTCAAGCTTCACCCCTGCTAACCGGCTCGGTCCCTGGCTCGACAAACAGAGCTGCTCTGCAAGCGTCACCTCCGCTGGTTGGGTTCCTGACTTGATCACCACCTGAAGTTTCACGGTTCTCCACCGTGCCCATTCGGTGAGAATGTTGCTCTGGTACTTGCTTCAGTTACTCACTGTGGTCCATGGTAAAGCCGATTGGTCCCTTAATGGCAACAGCTTCCCTTCCACCTCCAACCACCACAGGTTGTCCGGCCGGCAGAACCGTCACTTTTGGTTGGACTGCAAGCCGCAGTCCCAACCCTGCGCTGCCCTCTTACTTCTGGATAGGCCCTCACACAGCCTGGTAGCCAAATGCCCCCCGGAATAGGCTCAATCTCCGGCCTAGCAGCCCGGGGTGTACAACACACGTCCACCCAGACAGCGGTCTAGGTGCACAGAACATAGATCACCTGACTCCACCCGAATATATAGATTCTCCCAGCAGGCTAGGGGATTCAAGAAAACCCCTGCCCATTGGCTGAGATATCCCATATACCCATAACTTGACCTTGAAATGTCCTTCGGCCACCTAGTGGCAGAAGAGAAAAATACAACAAGGCCAAACTTAGGGATAAATCAATGGATCTCTAACAACTATCTACAGTAGCTATTCCTGACAAGGAATTTGGTGAGGAGCTCCCTAACTAAACCCCAGGGCTCTACATCATACTTCTCTTTCAACCAGATTGCTACACATCAACACAAGACTACATTCACCTCTCTCCCCACTTTAGGGATTTGTTTTACTGAAGCTCATAGAGTTATAATTCACCAAGAACTCTCTGAACGAGCAGGTTGAATTGCAATATAGTTCTCTTTGCTAAAGGTTGTACTTGTTATTTACTGTTTCTGCATTTATGTGTGAAGGAGCAGTAGAGAGGGGTCTGACGCTCATAAGAGCCATTCCTCTGCTCTCCTGTAGCCTGTTCACATAGGCATTATATGCACTCTATTGAGCGCAAAGGGTGAATGTTTGAATCTTATAGGTGATTGTTATTTAGTTATTAATAGCATTTCTGTAGGAGACAACATTTTAAAGTGTAAACCTAAGTTGATTCTCTGATTTCTTTTACTTCTATCTGATTAAGTACATTTTGCTTATTCAAACAATTCTGGTGTATTTCTTTCTTCTTGCTGTCATTTGATGGAGAGAAAAAAAAAGTATGAACCCAGAGTGTCAGAGGTGGCAGAGGACTCACAGGGTCATGGCAACCAGGGGGGGTATTGATTTATCTTGCGACCCTCAAGAGGGCAGCACTACAGAATGATTTTGTTCCATTCGATAGGTGCAGAAATATAGATTAAATGGATATATTCTATTACTTGTGGGGAAATTCATGTTATGCCAGGTATGAAGCTGGGTGGGTATTGATGATTATTAAGTATTAATGTTGTGGGGGGTGAGCTGTGGACCTAGGAATTTCATATGCGGGTCTGATGTTAGTATTTGATGGCAGTTGGTATACCATAGCTGTGTGGAGCTAGAATACTATAATTATATAATTATAATATAATTATATAACTAATAACTAATTACTATATAACTAAACTAATATAACTATAACTAGAAAAGCTACAATTTCTGGGGAAATTGTGAAAAGTGTTCTTGCCTCTACAACTGGAGTGGGCGGAGTAACTGGGTGGAGTGGCTTGAGTAACTGTGAAAAGTGTTAAAAAGCTTAATATTTTAAAAAGTATAAATAGTAGTAAAACAGTTGAAGTCCCATCATTAGCTGAAAGAGCTGAACATTTTTTCAAAAATGATTTTTTTTTTCAAAAATGATTTTTTTTTCAAAAATTTTTTTTTTCAAAAGTAAAAAAAAGTTAAAAATTTTTTTTTTTCAAAAATTATTTTTTTACTTTTTTCAAAAAAATTTTTTTTTTTTCAAAAATATTTTTTTTTTTACATGGGGCGGTCATAATGTTTTGGCTGATCATGGGGTTGTCAGCTTTTGTCACTTCCCACTCTAGTTTTGAACATTTCGCCATTCATTCCTATGGGACCAATTTCGCCGCAAAAACGTCATTTCGTGGACCATTCGGCAAAACATTCCACAAAGTAATAACACACCAATCGGGAACAATCCGCTCGTTTCGGTATATTATTTGTCTCTGTAGTGTGAAAGCTGTGGGAGGAGTCTACAAGCATTATCAAGTCTAGCAGATGAAGTCACATGCATTTGGAGTGTCTCAGCATCTTGTGTTTACAACCACTGTTTCCTAGCAACGCTCATGCCCTGTTTATGCTTCCCAAATACTGCTTCATCAAAACTGCCCCATCAGAATTACCCCATCAAAACTGCCCCATCATATTCCTCTATTATAAATCAGTACATGGTGTGTCTGTCCCCTCCCCCGGGCTCTGTAATCAGCTGAGATGCTCCAGCCACCTTCCCCCCTGTGTATAACAGAAGCTTGGGTAACCATGGCAACAAAACAAACACTAACAGTACACTCTGATTAATGGCTAAAATTTCCTGAAATGACCTCTAAACAAATGGCCGTATTTTAAAAACTATACATCCTACAGCGAAGATCTTTATATTGTGAGAATCACAAGACCCAGACCTAGATTTTGATGTATAGTATGTCTCTGAAATATTAAAAATGAAGGCACAGTCGCAGTTTAGAAATTGCCCTTCAAATTTGGAGGGGGCTAGAGTGTAGTTTCAATGAATGTCAATGGACGGCGTGAGTTGCAAACAAATGGTCATATTGTGAAAACTATCAGGACTATGGCTTAGCCGTGGACATGTTTAGTGGCAGCAGGGATAGCTGAACGTTTTGATATAAGATTTGTGTAGGTGGGCTTGAAAATGAGGGAGTGGCGGCAGTTTAGAAATCATGTTCTGATTTTCCAGCTTTTGTCATCTCCCACTCTAGTTTCCCCATTCATTCCTATGGGACCAATTTCGCCGCAAAAACGACGATATTTCGTGAACCATTCGGCGAAACGTTCCACAAAGTAATAGCACACCATTCGGGAACAATCCGCACGTTTCGGTATATTACTTGTCTATGTAGTGTAAAAACTGTGGGAGGAGTTAGGGTGGTAAATTTGGCTATAATAATAAGAATAATATATATGTGAGATAACAGTAAGTGGTCTTGCTATGCAAGAACACTTAATTATAACTAGAAAATGTACAATTTCTGGGGAAATTGTGAAAGTGTTCTTGCCTCTACAACTGGAGTGGGCGGAGTAACTGGGTGGAGTGGAGTGGCTTGAGTAACTGTGAAAAGTGTTAAAAAGCTTAATATTTTAAAAAGTATAAATAGTAGTAAAAAAGTTCCATCATTCGCTGAAAGAGCTGAACATTTTTTTCAAAAGTAATTTTTTTTTTCAAAAATGATTTTTTTTTCTTCAAAAATGAATTTTTTTTTCTTCAAAAATGATTTTTTTTTCAAAAGTAATTTTTTTTTTCAAAGGTAATTTTTTTTTTCAAAAATGAATTTTTTTATTTCAAAAATAATTTTTTTTTCGAAATTATTATTTTTTTTAAAGTAATTTTTTTTTCAAAAATAATTTTTTTTTTTCAAAAATATTTTTTTTTTTCAAATATATTTTTTTTTCAAATATAATTTTTTTTTTAAAAGTAATTTTTTTTTCAAAAATATTTTTTTTTTTCAAAAATAATTTTTTTTTTTCAAAAATATTTTTTTTTTCAAAAATATTTTTTTTTTTTTCAAAAATGATTTTTTTTTTCAAAAATTATTTTTTTACTTTTTTCAAAAATTATTATTTTTTTTCAAAAATATTTTTTTTTTTTACATGGGGCGGTCATAATGTTTTGGCTGATCATGGGGTGGTCATAATGTTTTGGCTGATCATGGGGTTGTCAGCTTTTGTCACTTCCCACTCTAGTTTTGAACATTTCGCCATTCATTCCTATGGGACCAATTTCGCCGCAAAAACGTCATTTCGTGGACCATTCGGCAAAACATTCCACAAAGTAATAACACACCAATCGGGAACAATCCGCACGTTTCGGTATATTACTTGTCTCTGTAGTGTGAAAACTGTGGGAGGAGTCTACAAGCATTATCAAGTCTAGCAGATGAAGTCACATGCATTTGGAGTGTCTCAGCATCTTGTGTTTACAACCACTGTTTCCTAGCAACGCTCATGCCCTGTTTATGCTTCTCAAATACTGCTTCATCAAAACTGCCCCATCAGAATTACCCCATCAGAATTGCCCCATCATATTCCTCTATTATAAATCAGTACATGGTGTGTCTGTCCCCTCCCCCGGGCTCTGTAATCAGAGCTGAGATGCTCCAGCCACCTCCCCCCTGTGTATAACAGAAGCTTTGGTAACCATGGCAACAAAACAAACACTAACAGTACACTCTGATTAATGGCTAAAATTTCCTGAAATGACCTCTAAACAAATGGCCGTATTTTAAAAACTATAAATCCTACAGCGAAGATCTTTATATTGTGAGAATCACAAGACCCAGACCTAGATTTTGATGTATAGTATGTCTCTGAAATATTAAAAATGAAGGCACAGTCGCAGTTTAGAAATTGCCCTTCAAATTTGGAGGGGGCTAGAGTGTAGTTTCAATGAATGTCAATGGACGGCGTGAGTTGCAAACAAATGGTCATATTGTGAAAACTATCAGGACTATGGCTTAGCCGTGGACATGTTTAGTGGCAGCAGGGATAGCTGAACGTTTTGATATAAGATTTGTGTAGGTGGGCTTGAAAATGAGGGAGTGGCGGCAGTTTAGAAATCATGTTCTGATTTTCCAGCTTTTGTCATCTCCCACTCTAGTTTCCCCATTCATTCCTATGGGACCAATTTCGCCGCAAAAACGACGATATTTCGTGAACCATTCAGCGAAACGTTCCACAAAGTAATAGCACACCATTCGGGAACAATCCGCACGTTTCGGTATATTACTTGTCTATGTAGTGTAAAAACTGTGGGAGGAGTTAGGGTGGTAAATTTGGCTATAATAATAAGAATAATATATATGTGAGATAACAGTAAGTGGTCTTGCTATGCAAGAACACTTAATTATAATTATTGTTAGTATGCTCATGTTTCAAGCCTCAGAGTTATACTGAGAGCCCAATGCTGAGACGTGTTTTTAATTTTTTGTTGGGGAGTGAGGCCTGTTATCAGACTATATGTTATATGTGTTATATGTTATATGTGTTTGTTTTGTGTATGTTATTTAAAAATTCAATAAAAAGAATTTTAGAAAAATAAATATATCTGTTGATTTCACCAGAAATCTTGCGAGCTGATACTTCCTGTGCCCTTTGTGAACAAGGAGGGATTATAGAAATGAGAAGAGGTCTGTGCTCTTTGTAATCCTTAAGAAATTAAAAAGGCAAGGCTAACACAGCATGCTTTGGAATTCCGAGCTAAGGCTGGGTTCACATATCTGGGGTGCAGTTTGCAGTCTGGTGTCCTATGCATTTTTCTTCACCGGTTCAGGTGTGGTTCAGGTCAAATTTTCCCCTGAATTCAAAACGCACAGGACCCTTTTTAAAACTGCACTGCAACCACCCCGGACATGTGTGAACTGGCTCCATTGAAAGCTGTTCAAACTCACATGTTATGCGAATTGGATGCAGTTTAAACGCATCCAATTCGCATATGTGTGAACCCAGCCTAAAAATATAAAACTGGCAGACAGAATTTGGATCAGCTGTGCATGGCAACCAATCAGCTTCTATCTTACATTTTCAAAGCTTAACTGAGCAAGCCGAATATATAGGCTGACTGGTTGCCATGCACAATTTTCTGCTGCAGTTTTGATAAATTACCTCCAATATGTTGTCATGACAAAGAGGTAGTTAGAAGATTAGATTTCTGGCACATCAACAGTTTTTTTTTGTACTTACAGCGTGTTTAAAGGGATAAAAGGGAAAATGTGCATGTATTCCAAAGATGTATTAAATATGTTTTTTTTACATTTTCCGTTGACATACACTTTAAGTGGGTTCTGCATTCTTGTAGACTTTAATGAGAATGCAATAACAGATACACAAGTCCATTAACACTGCCTTTTCTGTGGCCATGACTATATGCTTAGTAATCAATTACTTTAGGCCGTAGACCTGCCCTGGCACAGGAAGTGTTGTATCTGCTTCAGTGGGTTGGAACAATTACGTCAGCTCTTCCCTGCAAGGGTGTCTTCATGCTCAAACAGCTACCATTTTTCTAGTTAAAAAAATAGGTTTCACACTTTGCTGTCGATTTCTCTTGGCTTTCAGATTGTTATTTTGTTCCATTGTAATGTGTTTCCCATGCACTTGCCATTTCACTTGGCTCTTTTCCCTTCACAATAGTGACCTCTGGTAGACTTTATCACTGTGGCCTAGAGTCAGTAAAAGGCTAGACCATGACAATGACAGCTGTGAAAGATCCTAAACCCTGTCTCAAGCTTACCTTGGCATGCCCTATGTTGTTGTAAGGTGAGCCCTCATGTGGGCTCCAAGTAAAGTTTATTGGAATATGAAAATATCCAAAATGACACCAGAGGACAACAGTAGTGGTCAAGGTAGACGCATTTCACACAACAGAAATGTGCTTAATCATTTTGGATATTTTCATATTCCAATAAACTTTACTTGGAGTCACGTGAGGTGCAACCGTTTCTTATTTTGACAATTTACCACAGAGGCGAGCCGGGGCTAGCACTCGGGTGTGTGTTCCAGTGGGCGTATCAGTTACACCTGGAGCAGTGCGTTCTTTTCATTTGGTAAAAACATGTGATGGAGATACCATGTGATACAATATGAAAGGAAGCAGTATAGGGTCCAGGGACAACAGATACATTATCACTATAGCATAGGTGTGCGCAGCCTATTGCATTAGGGTGTGCACCCCAAAGCTCAAACACACACTACCGATCGCTCACTGTGTTCATTCAGAAAGGGAAGGGGCCAGTAAATGACATATTTACTGGCCCCTTCCTCCATCCATATCCATCATAAAACATCCCTGCTGCAACAGCTGTCGGGGGAGGAGAGGAGAGAAGCCAACAGCATTGCTGGGGGAGGGGAGGGGGCTAGGGCAGTAGGGGGAATCTATGCTACACAGGGTGATTAGGGTGTGCCTGGGCACACCTGGCACACCCTGTGCGCACGCCTATGCACTATAGGCAAACAGGGTAGGAATAACAAATGTTCTCTACCACCAGCCCGAGATAACATCCGTGGGCATGTAACACTTTCCACTTAACTCAAGGAAACTACACACTACTGGGGATTAAGCAGGTCTGGCACTGGGTTTCCTTACATTGGGGTGAGGGAACAACACAGGGGTGAAAATAACAGCACCCTTCAAATATCGGGAAGCAGCAGCAGGTTGTTACAAAGCATTCAATTTAATAGGTAAGAGAAGCAATTAAAAAAAAGGAAGGGGGGGGGGGGGCGGGGTGTAGGTGAAAGGTAGGCAAAAACAGCATGCACATATAAAATGTTGGGAATCACTTCAAATGTAAACTAAGGTTGTCTACCTGAGAGTCAGGTCAACAGTACAGTTAGAAAAGGAGAGCTGTCATGGAAGAGTACAAGTCCAGTAAGAGCCATAGCAAGCGAATAAGGTGCCATAGGCATTGACATGTTCAAGTTGTATCTGCGTGAGAGTTCAAAGAGGGAGCCCCTTACTGAATCCAAGGTACAGTAGGGATAGCTGCCAAGTGATTTAACATTATCGCTGACTCAAATGGTGCAGTTAGTATGGGGAATTCAACTAGCAGTAAGATGCAATGAGGGGGGATATGATTGTTACATTTATGGCACTCTTCTGTCTCCAAGAGTGAGAATAAAGGAGGCGTGTGCATTTGCCACACGCAACAATGGTTAATGCCATCCAGTAAATCGGGTAGAAAAAAACAATGAACAGGTCAATAATCATACTATATACTGTATAAGGCACATACGCCAGTAATGAGCAGAATAAAGGAAAAAAAAATGTGTTGCAGCCATATAAATACCAGGCCTTCTACCGATGCACTCACATCAGGATTTAATGCTACTAGACTGTCTGCTCTCCCAAGGCCAAGCTGTCCTGCTGGCGGCGTTTCTTTTTATTTTAATAGTTTTTATTGGGTTTTGTACAGAAAGAATAAACATACATAAATTTAATGTTAGTTTTATACAATGCCCAAATAGCTGCATGTTATTATCCATATACTGTACAGCATATCATAAAAGGCACACGACTTCAAGGTATAGCAGGATACATTCAAATAGCTCAGATGGTAAACAACATACAAACAAGGCCAAGGATAAATCCAAGGAAAAAACCAAGCTTACTTACCGACCAGCCCACAGACAACTGAATCAACCTGTCTAACAGTATGCGTTAAAAACAGGGGTTTAGTCTGCACGCATTTGCAAATGCATGCGTAAGCTACAGAGCTCACCAAGGCACCCTGGGATCTGTACCTATCCATCAGAATGCATGTGCCTCCACTGTGGGGTCACTCATTAGTTAGTGATAGGTACTCCAGATCCCAGGGTGCCTTGGTGAGGCTCTGTAGCTTATACATGCATTTGCAGACTAAACCCGTTTTTAACGCATACTGTTAGACAGGTTGATTCAGGTGTCTTTGGGCTGGTCGGTAAGTAAGCTTGTTTTTCTTGGATTTATCCTTGGCCCTGTTTATATCGTATGTGCCCTCCAATGCTGCTTACTGTAATGGCCAGCTATAGGTGGGGGCAGTGGTCCCCTTTTTTGTATCAGATGGTAAACAAGCAGAAATTTGCTGGTGGCATTTCAAGGTAGATTGCTCTTTTAGATGAGGGTTTCCTTATGAGAGTTAGGTGCTTATAAATGTTAGAGAATGTGGTAAAAAAAAGGCTGGCATGCCTCCAGCATAGGCTTTAAATATGTCTGATGTCAGTGTTCTTAAACTTCATCTTGCGCTCCACCTAGTGGCCAAAGAGCACAACCCGATATGAAATCATGGAATTGTTTACTAGTTTTTTGACCTCTGCAAAGCTTCCATTATCCCTCTTTCTAAAAAGCAGAATACAGGTGTACCCCAATAAGCCCAGACTCCACTTTGAGGCTGGGTTCACACCGCAGCAGGGAGCACCTCACAGTACCAGGGTCCGGTGCGTCCCAGGTCCGATTTTAGCCCGAATTTTTGGCTGAATTCGGACCTGAAATGGACGAAAAAGACACACAGGGCTTCTGTGCAAATTGCCCCGGAGTCACAGATGTGTGAACCGGCTCCATAGAGAGAGAAATTGGATGCAGGGAAACCCACATCCAATGTGCAATAGTATGAACCCAGCCTGGGAGGTGCATGTGAAGGAGAAACGTGGTGGAGCCCAGCCGCCATCTTTTTTACATGCTTGGCGAAGTACATCTGTGATTCCTCTTAGCGGCAGGTGTTTGTGTGGTGCATCGGTGTAGTTGTCACTGCAACCTTTTCCCATTAACAGCATTATATTTGATCACTGTCAAATTGGTGTGTTGGTTAGTCTAAAAACAGTATCCCTGCAAAGCATATACTTTGTTGGCCAAAGTAAATTTATGTGAATGAACCCAGATCACAACATATGCAAAAATTGCAGGAAAAATATAACACGATATTACCTGATTCAACCCACTGCAGCAATCTTTCTTATCACCAGTGTATGTTTCTATCTCACCCCACCTTTCCGTTCATACTTCTTACCATGTTCCTTATGATGTTCCCTATCCATGTATCCTCAATGTTCATTATATGTATCGGAGTCTCTGGGGTTGATTTACTAAAGGCAAATACACTGCGCACTTTGCAAAGTGCAGTGGCACTCTGCACAAGCAGTTGCTCCAGAGCTTAGTAAATGAGCAAAAGCTCTGCTTTAAGCTTTGGAGCAACTGCGCTTGCAAAGTGCGCAGTTCTTTTGCCTTTAGGCTACTTTTACACTGGGGCGGTGAGAACATCGGCAGTAATACGCCGCTAGTTTTAGCAGCGCTTTACTGTCATTTTGGCGGCGCTTTTCGGCCGCTAGTGAGGAGCTTTTAATCCCCGCTAGCAGCTGAAGAAGGGGTAAATACCACCCGTGTAGCTCCGATGCCAAAACGGTTTGCAAGCGCTTCGGGAGCACTGCCCATTCATTTCATTCATTTAGAGTGGTGTGTATACCGCTCCCACACCGCCCCAAAGATGCTGCTTGCAGGACTTTTTCTTGCATCCTGTAAGTGCACCCATCCAGTGTGAAAGCACTGGGGCTTTCACACTGGAGTGATAGGAGAGGCGCTTTAAAGGCGCTATTTTTAGCGCTAAAACGCCTGTAAAGCGCCTCAGTGTGAAAGTGGCCTTAGGAAATGAAGCCCCTATGTATCTCTCAGCACAGTTGCAGTCAGTTCAGTCCACTTTTTGCCATCTAACCTTTAGATTCATATTTTCTCTTTACTACATTCTAATGCTTTGTACACACGACCGGTTTTCCCGTCAGAATAAACTCTGAAGGTTTTTCCGACGGAGTTCCGACGGAATTCCGCTCAAGCGGTCTTGCATACACACGGTCACATCAAATTCCGACCGTCCAGAACGCGGTGACATACAACACATACAACGGGACTAGAAAACGGAAGTTCAATAGCCAGTAGCCAATAGCTTTCGTCTCGTACTTGCATCAGAGCATGCGTGAGCATGAAAAGCTCCTGTTGGACTTTTTCTGTCGGACATTCCGCTCGTGTGTAAACAGCATAAGTCTTCCTTTGTTCTACATAACTCTTTATTCTTTTGCGCCTCACTCCCCCAGTCCTCTTTTTGCCTTTTCTTTGCCATTTCTATTTTGTATCCTGTTCTTCTCACACCAGTGTAACCCCTTTTCCCTACTATCAGAACTTCCCCCAGTTCACCAAAACCACAAACACAGCGGATGCCAGTCAAAACATGCATTGGAGTTATTGCATGTGGATTTGGACACTCTTTCATTTACAGTAATGTATGTTTTTATTCAAACTGTTCCATTTGCTTCACATTCAAGGGGTTGAATGAAATGCAATTCTTATTGATGTGAACTTTTTTACACTACAATGTTAAATCATAGTAAAAACAAATTTTTGTCATGTAATAATAACTTAAGTCTTCTCATTAAATACATTTAAACGTTAAATGCTTGATGCATTGCAACATAGTCTTATTGAATACAACTGACAGCACAACATCATAGTCTTTGTGTGTGTCAATGGAACCACTGCAGAATATCTGGTGGTTATGACCATAGCATTAAACCTGTTGATGGGAGGATCGCTACTAATGCCTTGCATTCATACAAGGTTTCTCTGTAATGTTAGAATTAAATCCATTTTATAAGAGGCCTCTGTAAAATTCCAGATGGTTAAACATGGAACTTCAGGATAGCTCAAATAACCACAGCGCTAGCAACTGTTTTCTGTAAAAATTGTTTATATGACATTGTCTGTTAATATGAATTTATACCATCCAGGTAATACAGCATGTTTTTTCAGTGAATTTGATTTTAGCCAGTAGATATGCCATTTCTTGGTATGCGATACAAGATCAACTTTACAAATGAAGTAGCAGTTTATATTTTTTATTTCATTTAGGTTCCTTGAAGACAGTATTACTAGCTTGAGGTTGAACCGCATGGCTGGATTCGGTCAACAGTTGCAGACAGTTGATGATGTAAGTAAAAATAGTTATGAGCAGATGCAATTGTGTCCTTATGTTAGTTCCAGTCTGCAGATTTCATAGTTATATCCAGGTGCCCGTGTTATAAAAGGACTAGGAATCATCTGCAGTTGCCTTTTCTTAGGGTCTGCATAAGAAAAGTCACTTTACCCTGAAGAAGTTTGGAAAATCTTTGAAAGATGTCCATGATGTCAGAAGAGTTGCTGGTTGCCAAATGGTGTGAACCATTATTTGCTTCTGGGTTAAGATGAGTGTTGTTGTTTACATACCTCCATGCTTTATGTACAAGACCTTGAGTTTCTCTTACACTATGCCTAAGTTTCTTTAGCTGTTTGGAAAAGCACTCTGTAGTATTCATATTTTGTGTGACATTCAGAATATGTTTCAGGTGTGAGAAGACCTCAGTCCCCTGTTGAGCTGCCTACAAAATGAAAGACCAATGATAAAAATGGCAATATTTAAAATGAAAATTATCGCTAATTATAAGTAATTGAAGTAAAAATTGAGGTGTGGGCGCCAACTCCAGCATTTAATGTATCTGATGCTGCACCAAAATTAGTGTGTAACTAATAAAGCATAAACAAGTGAAAAATGGCACAAACAGACATATAAAATAATAATATAAAACTAATGTTTAAATCTCACTATATGAATTAATACCAAGTGCACAGCCAACATATTCTTAAGTCAATAAAAAGTCCATATAAACTGCAACATTATAGTGAAATAGAAAAAATTCTTCTGTATATCCTCCAATCACCGTGACTTTCTAAAGTGCAATATACTTCACTTAAAGTGCTTCACCCGAAGTGGTAAATCAAAACGCTCACCAGATAACATCGTCCAACAAGTGACCACCAGGCATATAGTATAGGGAATCCTCAAATCTCCGATGTGTCCTCCCAGGAATCACACAGCATGAGGCATCTATGGTTAGATAGACCAATTCCCAATCCAAACGATCATGGCACATATATGTGTATACTCCTTTATGATAAGCGCATATCCGAATCATCTGCATGCCGAGCACCACGGGGCAATTTAACGGTGACGGACCAGCTTCTGCTCTCCTTCTAAACTGTATTTCCTATTCCTGCTGTATCTTACACCGCATATATGGTCATGTAAGTGCTGCATTTTAAACTATTAAAAAACGTTATTACACTATCCACGCCTTCTGTGGCTCTGTTCGGAGGAGCCATTTTTTCAGATGATTTGGATATGAGCTTATCATAAAGGAATATACACATATATATGTTATGATCATTATGACACCCAAGGGTGGTTGATGCTAGCCCTGCCAGCCAGCATGATCTGGAGATGGGGTTCCTGTCCCTAGGGAAAATGGGGTTCCTGCCCTTAGGGGAGATACGGTCCCTGTCCTGAGGGGAGATGGGGGACTCGTCCCTGGGGGGGATGGTGATAGGATCCCGTCCCCAGGGGCGATGGCGTCCCTGTCCCCAAGTGAGGAGGGGTCACTTTCCCCAGGTGAGATGGGGTCCCTGGCCCCAGGTGAGATGGGGTCCCTATCCCCAGGTGAGAGGGGTCCCTGTCCCCAGGGCAGAAGGGATCCCTGTCCCCAAGTGAGAAGGGGCCCCTGTCCCCAGGGTAGATGGGGTCCCTGCCCCCAGGGGAGAAGGGGTCCCTGTCCCCAGGTGAGTAGGGGTCCCTGTCCCCAGGGGAGAAGGGTCCCTATCCTCAGGGGTGATAGAGGCCCTTTCACCCAGGTGATAAGGGGTCCTTGTCCCCAGGTAAGAAGGGGTCCCTGTCCTCAGGGGTGATGGGGTCCCTAATAGGGTTCCCCCATTGCAGTGTCCTCTGTATCCCTTCACATCACTCCCATAGTGTCCTCTGCCTCCCCTCCCCACACCTATAGCAAGTTTCCTGTGCCCGCACAGCAGTGTCCTCTGTCCCCTGCACACCCCCCCCCCCCCACTGTAGTGTCTCCTGCACCCCACCCACACACACACAAAAACACACTGTGTAGGTAGAACTCTCCTACCTTGCACAGGTGTACAGCAGAGCAGAGATCTGCATCTGGATGGGGCGGGAACTGCTGAAGTTAACTTTTCACATTAACAGGTAGGCAGGTGATTGGTTGCTAGGATCGCCCAGCAAACAATCACCTGCTGTTTAACCACTTGCCTACTGGGCACTTAAACCCACCCTCCTGCCCAGACCAATTTTCAGCTTTCAGTCCTGTCACACTTTGAATGACAATTACTCAGTCATGTACTCAAATTAATTTTTTGTCCTTTTTTCATACAAATAGAGCTTTCATTTGGTGGTAATTTGATCACCTCTGGGTTTTTTATTTTTTGTGCTATAAATGAAAACCGAAAATTTTGAAAAAAATAACACATTTTTCTTAGTTTCTGTGATAAAATTTTGCAAATTAATCATTTTTCTTCATTAATTTTGGCCACAATTTATACTGCTACATATCTTTGGTAAAAATAACCCAAATTAGTGGATATTATTTGGTCTTTGTGAAAGTTAGAGAGTCTACACGCTATGGTGCAAATCATAAAAAAAATGATCACACTTGCTGTACTGGTGGCCTATCTCATTTCTTGTGACCCGAACAAGTCAGGAAAGTACAAATACCCCCCAAATGACCCCTTTTTTGAAAGTAGACATTCGAAGGTATTTAGTAAGATGCATGGTGAGTTTTTTGATGTTGTCATTTTTTCCCAAAATTCTTTGCAAAATGAAGATTTTTTTGCCTAGGTGTGAATCCAGCCTTTTGGCCCGTACACACGATCCGAAAATCGGATGAAAAATACCGCTTTCGAAGCAATCGTAGGATAATCGGATCGTTAGTACAGAGCTTTCGAGAGCCGATCACGACAGTTCATCTGATATTATCCGATGGGACAAGCACAAAAAAATTTCTCGTATGATACCAGATTGTATGATTTTCGTTTAATCAGAACAGTTGTCATCCGAAAACACAATACAAATACACTACAGCACATGACATAATTTCCGATTTTTTATTCTGTCGTACGAGAAGTTTCATAACTCTAGTAAACTCTCCATTTTTGATATGCAACAAGCATGCAAAAAATAAAAAAATAAAATGGACGATCTGTCGCCCGATTTTCGGATCATGTGTTCGGTCCATTAGGCTGAAAACTTCTTCTGCATTGCAGGTGTCTGCAGGGTTTTTTTTAAATTGAGCTCTCAGTAATAGAATGTACTATGTTCTTCCCAAGTACTGAAAGAGAAGGTTGTCATCAGAGCGGCACTGGGGGCAGATGCTGCCCAAGGCAGCCATTTTTGATGCCCTGCCCCCTTGGAAAAGATGGCCAACTTGGGAAAAAATTGTTAGAGAAACATTGTAGGGAGAGCTGCAACCAGGAGCAGTGGATGAACTGGACAGTGAATGAACAAAACACAAAGTAAGGTCCATAAAGATATGGATGAGTGAGTTTGGGGGAGAAGAACTTGATTGGCCTGCACTCTTGACCTCAACCCGATAGAACACCTTTGGGATGAATTAGAGCAGAGACTGCGAGCCAGGCCTTCTCATCCACATCAGTGCCTGACCTCACAAATGTGCTTCTGGAAGAATGGTCAAACATTCCCATAGACACACTCCTAAACCTTGTGGACAGCCTTCCCAGAAGAGTTGAAGCTGTTATA
Source organism: Aquarana catesbeiana (assembly GCF_042186555.1). Taxonomy (NCBI): domain Eukaryota; kingdom Metazoa; phylum Chordata; class Amphibia; order Anura; family Ranidae; genus Aquarana; species Aquarana catesbeiana. The sequence goes on from NC_133327.1 coordinate 274,914,237, forward strand.
GCTGCAAAGGGTGGGCCAACTCAATATTGAACCCTACAGACTAAAACTGGGATGCCATTAAAGTGCATGTGTAGAGACAGGCGTCCCAATACTTTTCATAATATAGTGTATCTACTAGACATGTGCACACTGAAATATTTTGTTTCGGAATTTCGTTTTCGTCCGAAAAATAAATTTATTTAGTTACTCCCGAAATTCGTTTTTCTTTATTTCGTTTTTCGTTAAAAACTTGCATTTGTCCGAAAATCCAAATGAATTAAGGTCAAATCTGTCATTGAAGGCTTATGGTGTCTGTCGAATGTTCAAAGAAGATTCGACGGAGCAGCGAAACTGTACGACGCCGTTCTTCTTAGAACTTTCAATAGACACCATAATCGTAAATGAAAGTAAGTTGGCTGTACGTGTGTTCTTAGTTCTAGCTATTTTACTGCCCCTCCTCTTTGGTTACAATCGGCCAATAACATTCATCATCATCATTATTTTTATTCTACTTCCCCCACCCAATTCTAGCAGCGATCTTTTCTCCCCTATGTTGAATCTTTTCTCTCTATGTCAAATCTTTTCTCTCTATGTCGAATCTTTTCTCTCTATGTAGAATAATCTTGGACTAATAGAATTAAGGTTAGGCACATTCGACCACAGGTTTGATAGACACAGATTGTTATTGTCAGCGTCATGTCGAATCTCCTATCTATATCGAACTGTTGTCGCAACGAAAATGAAAATAAAGCATTTGTTTATGTCGGATCTTTCTTTTTTCGGATTCTGCACTTTCGTTATCGTTTGTTAAAACGATGACGAAAATACCTGAAATTCGGACGAAAATGCATTCGGACGAAAACGAATGCACATGTCTAGTATCTACCAAAGTAACACCCTTCTGCTAGAATCTCATTTACACAGAAAATTTACTTGTTTAACTGGCTGTAACCTGGCTTAAAATATTGTGACAGCAAGTAAAAAAGCTTATATGCAATGAATGTTGTTTGGAAAAAATGCAGGGCCAGTAACTATGGTGGGAACAACTACTTCTTTCCCTGTGCTGCCTATAAGCACAAGCCTACCTTGCAATTGTAAATCTATCTTTGGTTGGGTTAGAAGCAAACACGAGGTAAACATAGCTCCCAATTGTCCCTGATTTTGAAGGACTGTCCCTCTTTCCTCCTCATTTGTCCCTCATTTTGGTCTGATCTATAGAGTTGTATATAAAATGCACTATTTATCTTTCAAAAAGTGTTTCAGTGCTAAACCTTTCATTCAAATTCTAGCTGTGGGTCCTGCTGGGAGCTGGCTGCTGGACGCTGCAGAGCAAACACTGCCAAGCATCTGGCAGTAAGCAGTGACTGGTAGCAAGCAGTAACTACCACTATATATACTAGTTTATTTTTTTTTTTTGAAGCTTAAAAGTTTGCATGCGGCCCCCATGGGATATGAAAACTCGTCCTGTGGCCCTTAGGTAATTTGAGTTTGAGACCCCTGCTCTATAAGCATAGGCGTGTGCACAGCATGTGCCAGATATGCCAGGGCACACCCTTATCACCCCATGCACATTAGCATTATTGCTCTGTGTGCTGGCAGGAAGATGGGAAAGATCTCTCTCTTACCGGCTCTGCCATAAGAGCCCTTTCACACTGGGGCGGGCGTCGGTGTCGGCGGTAAAGCGCCGCTATTGTAAGGTTTTACCCCCCGCTAGCGGCCGAGAAATGGTTAAAAACCACAGCAAAGCGCCTCTGCTGAGGCGCTTTGCCGGCGGTATAGCCGCGCCGTCCCACTGATTTCAATGGGCAGGAGCGGTGAAGAAGCGGTATACACTCCGCTCCTTCACGCTCTGAAGATGCTGCTAGCAGGACTTTTTTTACCTGCCAGCGCATCGCTCCAGTGTGAAAGCCCTCGGGGCTTTCACACTGGAATGAAAGCAGCGGCACTTTCGGGTCGGTTTGCAGGTGCTATTATTAGCGCAATAGAGCCTGCAAACCGCCCCAGTGTGAAAGGACCCTAAGAGAAGTATTTACACTCTTCTATTACACTGGGAGATCAATGTGCTAGGGTTATTTATTTGTAGACGCACACACACACACATACACACATGCTTGTTTGAGCTTTAGGGTGCACACCTTAATGCAATAGGCTGCACACACCTATGGCTATAAGAAGCTGGACAGAGCAGAGAATCTTTATGTGTTGTAAGCGATCAGTTCGATTTTAGCTCTTTTCTAGGCTCTGAGCACTCTCAGAAAACATGGAGGAACGCTCAAGTAAAAACAAGAGATTTCAGTCCCTTTAAACAACATATAGTATAGGATGCAAAATATTTAAAAGTACAGTATATTTACTTTTTAACTCATGTCATTTGTGTGTGGATTTCATGAGTTTTTGAAGCATTTTTGACAGACAGTGGAATAGAAACATGAATTTTGAATTTGATCTTATGGACAAGTGCTTTATATATACAGTAAAACCTTGGTTTGAGAGCGTCATGTCACAACTGAGTATAAAAGAGAAGATAGGCGCCTCTAAGTGTAGCAATGTGGTTAAAAAATGTGTCAATGGGGAATGCATAAATCAGAATCCAGCAGGAGCTACAGAGTATAAAAAAGAAGAGAGACGCCTCTAAGTGTAGCAATATGGTTATATTTAATGAAGGTACAACATTTAGCAACTCACATGATTGAAGATTAAAACAGGCATATCTTAGTATGCAGGCATCCGGGGTCAAGCTGTCCACATAGACTGTCCTCCGCACCGCCATTGACGTCGTCCCTTCCACGCTGCGCTCCATGAGCGCATCAAGCTTCGCTTTCAGAACGCTCTACTGCAGGAGGGTAGTCTTCACGGTCACGATTGACAGCAGTGAGATCTGGCGGTGTGGAGGATGGTCTATGTGGACAGCTTTACCCCAGATGCCTGCATACTTAGATGTGCCTCTTCTAATCATCAACCATGTGAGTTGCTAAATGTTGTACCTTCATTAAATTTAACCATATTGCTACACTTAGAGGCGCCTCTCTTCTCTTTTATACACTGTAGCTCCTGCCTTTATTTTGATTTTATTCCCCCTTGTGGAGGCTGCCATTAGTGGATGGACATTTTATGGTTACACAACCTGTCACACTGCTATAATCTTTTTATATGGAGTATAAACTGAAGGACCTATGAATAATTAAGTTGTGGAACAAATCTTTTGAGATTCCATTATTTCTTCTGGTGAAATTCACTTTGATATACAAGTGCTTTGGATTACAAGCATGTTTCCGGAACGAATTACGCTTGCAAATCCAAGGTTTTATTGTATTTACCATTTTAAATTTATTTCCATGTATCAAATGGCTTGCGCTAGCAGCTGTTGTTATATTTTATAAGGATGTTAACTCTGTTACTATCTCCCTCACAGTAAATGCAAGTGGTATTTACAGATTACAATCTCTGTGTCAGAAATGACATTGGTAATGGAAGGCACCGTGTGAATACATTTAGCAAAAGAAAAAGATGAGAAAATCATTTTGGTAACTTGTCTCCATCATTGATGTTACTCACCGTCATATTCTGCCATTCTGTAATTCTGACTTCAACACTTGGAAGAGTAATCGGAACTAGTAACGTGGTTTTTTCTGTGCACTGTGCCTGAGGAGAAATGCAGATTTTTGTTCAGTATATCAACACAGATGTTATTCAAATATGGGTCTTCCCTTTTATGGCATTCATCTAGACTTTTCCTATCTCCTTCTCAATGTTCCTCTGTGATCACTGTGCTCTTTATGGCATTAACCTGGGATCTTCCTATCACATAAAATCCCAATAAAATACATTTACGTTTTTGGTTGTAACATGACAAAATGTGGAAAATTTCAAGGGGTGTGAATACTTTAAGTCACTGTATTTTGACATTAATTGCATTTCCTATATCTCTTATTGTTAAGGGATTTTGGATTTCCTATTACTTTTTGTAACCAATGGTCACCAGGACCCAAACTTCTGCAATTAAATCTGATAGGAGTAGAGTAACCTCTCACTACTCTAAGCAACACTCAGTAGTCTATTTAAAAAAACATTTGTTGCATGAATGTTAGAAGCTTTCATGCAAGCTGAAAGAAATATCACAGTACTTTCTCCATGATATTAACCACTTAAGCCCCAGACCATTTGACCGCCAAAAGACCAGAGCACTTTTTGCGATTCGGCACTACATAGCTTTAACTGTCAATTGCGCGGCCGTGCGACGTGGCTCCCAAATAAAATTGACGTCTTTTTTTGCCACAAATAGAGCTTTCTTTTGGTGGTATTTGATTACCTCTGCATTTTTTGGGGTTTTTTTGCGCTATAAACAAAAAAAGAGCGACAATTTGGAAAAAAACACATTATTTTTTACTTTTTGCTATAATAAATATCCCCAAAAAATATATAAAAAAAAATTTATTTTTCCTGAGTTTAGGCCGATACGTACTCTTCTACATATTTTTGGTAAAAAAAATTGCAATAAGCGTTTATTGATTGGTTTGCGCAAAAGTTATAGCGTCTACAAAATAGGGGATAGTTTTATGGCATTTTATTAATATTTTTTTTTTAACTAGTAATGGCAGCGATCTGCAATTTTTATCATGACTGCAACATTATGGCGGACACATCGGACACTTTATTTTGGGACCATTCACATTTATACAGCGATCAGTGCGATTAAAAATGCATTGATTACTTTGTAAATGTGACTGGCAGTGAAGGGGTTAACCAGGAGGGGGCACTGCAGGGTTTAAGTGTGTCCTAGGGAGTTATTCTAACTGTAGGGGGGATGGGCTACGTGTGACACGACACTGATCAACGCTCCCGATTACAGGGAGCGATGATCAGTGTCAGTGTCACTAGGCAGAACGGGGAAATGCTTGTTTACATCAGCATTTCCCTGTTCTTCCTCTCTGTGAGATGATCGCGGGTATCCCCGCGGACATAGAGTCCGCAGGACCCGCGATCACACTCATGGAGCTCGCGGCAGGGTCGTGCGGCGGTCGGCCAGCGGTTAAGGAGGAGTTCCACCAGGTTCTGTGTTTATAAAAGGTCAGCAGCTACAAAAAGTGTAGCTGCTGACTTTTAATAAACACACACTTACCTGTCACACGATCCAGCGATGTGGGCTCCTGAAGCCTCGCTTCACTCCCCTGCCTGTCCACGGCACCGGCAATACTACTGTGGGCACCCGGCTGTGACAGTTTGCAACTTCACAGCCGGGTGTGCACTGTGCATGCGCAAGTCACGTTGCGCGTCCTGAATGGCTGTGCAATTTTCTGGGATTTGTGACATGTCCCAGAACATTGGAGGGAGGGGGAGAAGAGGAGTTGCCTAGGCCGCCTGAGCAGAAGTAGGAGCTGGGTACCTGTAAAAACTAGGTACCCACTCCCCCAAAAAAATGACATGCCAAATGTGGCATGTCAGAGGGTCAGGAGTTCCTCAAATGGAAGTTCCACTTTTGGGTGGAACTCCGCTTTAACCACTTGCCGACCAGCCACTGTATATATATATATATATATATATATATATATATATATATATATATATATATGGCGGCAGGTTGTCCCTCCTCCGCAAACTGTTGCACTTGTACAGCGACCTGTGCATGTGAAACTGTGGGCGCATGTGCGCCCGCTGCTTGCCACGGGGGCATGCCCTAGGGTCGCGCTGACGTGATTTCAGCTAGCCACCCGCGATCGCGATGAGGAGAGTCAGAACGGAGATCTACCTATGTAAAAAAGGCGGATCCCAATTCTGACAGCTAAGATCTGCTGTTCCCAGTGATCAGGAACAGCAATCTCTTTGTTGTCCCAGGCAGCCCAGCCCCCACACAATTAGAACACACTGAGGGAACAAAGTTAACCCTATGATCGCCCCCTAGTGTTAATCCCTTCCCTGCCAGTGTCATTTATACATTGACCAGAGCATTTTTATAGCACTGATCAAAGTAATAATGTCACTGGTCCCCAAAAAGTGTCACTTGGGGTCAGATTTGTCTGCCGCAATGTCACAGTCCCGCTAAAAATTACAGATCGCCACCATTACCAGTAACCACAATAAAAAATAAATAAAAGTCCCATAATCGATCCCCTATTTTGTAGACGCTATAACTTTTCAGTGTATATGCTTATTGCAATTTTTTACCAAAAAAGTGCACAGGTGCACTGTAGCAGAATACATATTGGCCTAAACTAATAGAAAAAATTTTTTTTTTATTAAATTTTTTGGGGGAAATGTAATATAGCAGAAAGTAAAAAATATTGTTTCCACCCCCCCAAAAAAATTATCGATCTTTTTTCTTTTATAGTGCAAAAAATAAAAAACGCAGAGGTGATCTAATACCACCAAAAGAAAGCTCTATTTGTGGGGAAAAAAAGGATGTCAATTTTGTTTGGGTACAACGCTGCACGGCCGCACAATTGTCAGTTAAATTGACACAGTGCCGTATCGCAAAAAATGGCCTGGTCATTAAGAGGGTAAATCCTTCCGGGGCTGATGTAGTTAATTCCTGTATCATCAGCTCCATCTAGTAGCCAAAACGGGGTATAGTTTTCTAATAGAGGTATTTCAGAAAAATATACTGCATTTTGGCCACTAGATGGAGCTCACTTTACAGGCATTAATCTCACACACAAAAATTGAAAAATTATGTTCACCTTGCACAAATGCTTCTGACATTTGTGCAATAAATGTTTTATAAATAGACCTCTAAACTAACAAGTTATGGCTTTAATAATAAATCCAGTATAAAGTCTCATACCTATTATGTCTGGAGAATATACTAACAAATGCTTATGATTCCATATTCGTTAATTTCTTGTAATCAATTGTTTACACATGTTTATACACCTCTGCAACATAATATTTTATAATTTAATTTGACAAGTTATTTACGTAATTATAATAACATGATGAGTTGATGTGACATGATGTAATTATGTGATGAATTATGTAACAAGATCAACATCATAGTGTTTATTCTAATCTTGGGAAAAGGTTTGCAATATCTCATTTTCCAGACTGAATAATGGATATTTTAGCTAGGTCAGTGAAAGGGTCCATTTAATATATTCTGCAAGATAAACATTAAAGTGTATTATACAGAATTGAAATAGGGTCAACAAATTGTGCAGCGCTTTACAAAAAAAAAGGTAGACAATACAGTTACTAAACAAAAGCGAGGGCCATGTTTCTGGGAGCTTACAATCGAAAGGGGATAGGCAAGCAATACAAAAAGTTATAGATGTGAGAGGATGAATTGATGGAGAAAGTAAAAATTCAGTATTTAGTTAAAGGCGGAATAGGATTCCTTGAAAAGATATGTTTTCAGGGATCCCCTAAAGTTGAACAGAGTAGGAAAAAGGACGATTTGGGTGATTTTGTTCAAGGCAGAGTTGTGGATTGCTTTGTATGTTGTTAGTATTTTGAATTGTATACTTTGGGTGAGTGGAAGGATTTCAGGGAACACGGAAAGGTTAGTAAGGTGGATGTGTCTGGAAGCAGGATTCAAGATAGAATTCAGGATAGTCTGTGTAGAGATAGGCCAACAAAAAGGGAGTTGCAGTAGTCGAGGCGAGGAATAGCAAGTGAGTTAATTAGTAGCTTGGTGGTGTCATTGGTTAAAAAGGGGCATGTACTATATTACCAAATTGGGACACTTGTCTTTACACACACATGAACTTTAATGACATCCCAGTCTTAGTCCTTAGGGTTCAATATTGAGTTGGCCCAACCTTTGAAGCTATAACAGCCTAAACTCTTCTGGGAAGGCTGTCCACAAGATTTAGGAGTGTGTCTATGGGAATGTTTGACCGTAAGCGCATTTGTGAGGTCAGGCACTGATGTGGACGAGAAAGCCTGGCTCTCAGTTTCTGCTCTAATTCATCCCAAAGGTGTTGATGTCAGAACTCACTTACTTTGTGCACTGGTCCAAATCATTTGGTGGAGAGAAGATTGTGGTGTGGGGTTGCTTTTTCAGGGGTTGGGATTGGCCCCTTCCTTCCAGTGAAGGGAATTCTTAAGGTGTCAGCATACTAAAACATTTTGAACAATTTCATTCTCTCAAATTTGTTGGAACAGTTTGGGGTTGGACCTTCCTGTTCCAACATGATTGTGTACCAGTGCAAAAACAAGGTCCATAAAAACATGGCTGAGCGACTTTGGGGGGGAGGTACTTGACTGACCTGCACAGAGTCCTGACCTCAACCCAATAGAACACCTTTGGGATGAATTAGAGTGGAGACTGCAAGCCAGGCCTTCTCATTTACATCAATGCCTGACCTCACAAATGTGCTTCTGGAATAATGGTCAAACATTCCCATAGACACACTCCTAAACCTTGTAGACAGCCTTCCCAGAAGAGTTGAAGCTGTTATAACTGCAAAGGGTGGGCCAACTCAATATTGAACCCTATGGACTAAGACTGGGATGCCATTAGGCTGGGTACACATCTCTGTGCGGAGTGGCTCCCAGTAGAAGTCTGGTGTGTCCCTGTTTATCGTTTCAGGTCCGATTTCAGTCCGAATTTTTGGCTGAATTTTGACCTGTAACAGACCAGAAGACGCACAAGACTCCTGTGCAATTCGTTCACCGGCCAGCCGTCCCGGAGCTGTGTGAATCGGCTCCATTAAAAGTCAGCCACGGCTCCTGACATGCGAATTGGATGAGTAGAAACCAGCCAATTCGCAATAGCGTGAACCCAGCCTTAACGTTCATGTGCGTGTAAAGGCAAGCATCCCAATACTTTTGTTAATATTGTGTATTTCAAGATAGGCAAAAGCAGCAAGATTTGGATAGAGAATATATGTGTGGCTGAAAAGAGAGGTCAGAAACCAGCACCACACCTTGCAGCCCGGGATGGAGGGGGGGGCATAGTAGTGCTATGGCTCTCGATTGAAAAGTCGGAGGGGGGGATAAATGAGCTCAGTTCTATAAAGACTGGGTTTTAGGAAGTGAAGTGATATTCTGCTAATATGTTAGTAAATTAGTAGGGATGCACTGATACCGGTTTCTTAAGACCAGGTGCGAGTACCGATACTTTTTCTTAAGTTATCAGGGCCTAGACTTGAACTTGGGACCTCTGCTGTGTCTGGCAATAACTCATCTTGCTGAGCTACTTGAGATGCTGGACAGCACCCTGTCTGATTCATTGGACAACCCTGCCTTGTGCCTTGACGTCTGCTGAACCTTGAACTCTGCTCCTCCCATGAACTTCCTGATTGAAGCCATGTCTCTGCACTTCCTTTATTGTTTGTCATATTATTGTGCTCTCTTCAGCCAGTATCTTATTCTTTTCTTCCCTGCTGCCGTCCATATTTTGCTACTATTCGTTATCAACCCTTGGCTTGTTTCTCAACTACGCTTCTGCCTGATCCCAACCTGAAACTACTCATTACTGACCTTAGGCTTGTTTACTGGCTATGTCTCCTTTTGATCCTTACCTGCTTATCAGCTACTGGATTCTGGCTTGCTCACCTCCTGGTGGGGCAGCAAAATCTATCTCCACCATCAGGAGCTCTGGTGAACACTGGTTAGCACTTAGACTCCACACCTCAGGTGAGCTTGCGTCATTCGCCAGTGTGACTGCCTGTATACCTATTCTGCTAGTCGATGGTGGTCCCCCTACTGCTATAGCACCTGGTCTTTGAGCCTGACTCCTGATCGTTACACAAGTACTTGCCGATACCGTTTACCGATACTTATGTTTAGTGTCATGTGACATGTTAAGGAGGCGTTTAGCCTCAGTTCACATATATGTGAATCGGATGCCTTTTGAACCACAACTGATTCACATGACATGTGAACCAAACCAGGAAATTCTATGGAGCCAGTTCATTTTAAAAAGAGTCAGGTACAGGTGCGTTTTTCAGTGTCATACATTTTAAAAATTTGCACTGGGCTCTTTTTTATGAATCGCAATGAAACCTTCCCCGCACATATGTGAACCCGGTCTTACAGTCTGCGGACCTGAAGGTATCGATTTTAGTATCAGAGCATTTGCATGAATATCAGCACTGATACTGGTATGGGTGCAACACTATAAATTAGTGATGTGCAAGGAGACTGAAGAGGTAAGCTAAGGAGTAGAGAGATAGATTTGTCAACAGCATAGCAGTAGCATTGAAAGGTATGGATGGCTATCAACTAACCAAGAAAAAAGGTATAGATAGAGCATAGGAGTCCAAGGACTCATTTACAAAAAGAAGAAGAGGAGAGGTGACAATGAAGTTGCAGGTGACACTAAAGGACAGCATAGATAGGTAGCAGGAAAATTGAGAAAAGGCAGAGTCTTGAAGGCCAAGGGGGTGAAGTTTTTGAGTAGGAATATCCGATCAACTGTATCAAAGGCAGAAGAAAAGTCTAATAGTATGAGTAAAAAGTAATGGACATTTGTTTTAGCAATTAGTAAGTCATTCATGACTTTTGGAAGGAAAGTTTCAGTGGATTGTTGTGTGCGGTAGCCAGACTAGTATGGGTCGAGAAAGTTGTTATTGGGGAGGCAGCAGTTCAGGCAGTTGTAGACTATGTTTTCTATAAATTTGAAAGTAACAAGAAGCAAGGAACACAATCCTGTTAAAAAGTAAACAATATCAAACCTTTGCACAGTGAACAACAAAGCATCAACCAGTTACTTTGATCTAACTGCCCCATTAACATGGGTTGCTTTCAATCCTATATGTAATAATACAAAAATCCTTGCTGTGGAGGCCAGAATTCACCTACACATTTCATGACACCCAATCACTTCTGCAAGGATGATATAGAAGAGATTTATGTGCATTATACCGTGCTTGGCCCACATAGCTTAATTATAAAAACATTTTCCAATGTGGCAATCTGGTACAAGAGACTTACAACATTCTCCGGTGTAAATCCTGGGCAGGGGAGTCTCAGAGGCATAAGACAAAACAACTGGCCAGTCCTGTTAGTACATATGAGCTGTTTGCCTTCTTATCTCTTCAAAAGGATTTCTTCTCAAATCTGTGTCTTTCATAAGGAACGGGGCATAGGTAGAAAGCCTATATTCTTTCTTGTCCTACAGCAAGGTGTCCTACATGCAATTCCTGCCTTCCAAAAGCAAAATTACTGGGATATCACTAGAGAAGTGCCAGCTACTTGCTGCCAGGGGGGCACACCACTCCACATCGTCATGAGTGACACTGAGAGTAACTTTATTCAGAGTCTTTTCTTTGTGTAAACTGCATACATGACTGGAAGCAACCTATGTTAATAGGGTGGTTAGATGTAAGTAACTAATGCTTTGTTATTCACTGTGCAAAGACCTGATATGTTTTACGTTTTTAAAAAACTGTAAGTGGACTGTGTTTTAAGATTATGTAATGGTATTTATTTTTATATTTTTGGATGTTTTTTGTGCACAGTAATAGTCCCATGGTATATGTGGAGTACAAAATTGTCTTTGGAGTAAAATTTTTAGAGGGATGACGGTACGTTGTAGCTACCCTTATCTAATTGTATTTACCATGACAATAGTAAATTAACAGTTGGTGGTCCATATATAAGGTGAAGTCTTGTATGGATTCAGTTTTACACCACTCGCATGGCTTTTGAGATTTATGGCTTTTTGCCAGGGTTGCAGTGGTCAAGGCCTAATTCATTCATGTAGTGAATGAGGGAAGCAAAGTGTGTCCAAGCAGGGTGAGGGTGCATTGTTGTAGACAGAAGTGACCAGGTCAAGGCAGGGCAGAGGTGAGATTTTGTTATGAAGGTCGTACAGTAGAGAAAAGAAGTGTTAAATTGGTGAAGGTTTCTACCAGTAACTGTTTGCTGGTTGAAGACAGCAGAGCATGAAACTGAAAAGGTTGTGATCAGAAAGAGGAAAAGAGTTGTTGGAGAGGTTCAGAGGTGGGAGTATTTAAGATCAAGGGTGTTGCCATTAGAGTAAGTAGGAATGTGTGTCCATTATGTGCAAAAGATGAGATTAGGTTGAGAAGTTGAGTGGTAGCCAGGGTGTTGGTATTACCATGGATGTCAAGGTCACCAAAAATAATAGTGGGCATTTCAGAAGAGAGAAAGTAAGGCAGCAGGAAGAGAAGTCATCAAAGAAGCTTAACACCAGTCCTTGAGGACAATAAATCACAACAATACAAAAAAAAATATTATTATTATTATTATACAGGATTTATATAGCGCAGACAGTTTACGCAGCGCTTTACAAGATTAGGGCAGACAGTACAAGTACAATACAATTCAATACAGGAGGAATCAGAGGGCCCTGCTAGTTAGCGCTTACAATCTAGGAATATATATATACTTAGAAATAGTTGAAGGCTAAATAAGCAAGTGAAGGAATACCTTCCCATAAGGAAGTGCCCTATGCTGAAGGTTTTATCCCCTTTTGTCCACTGGATCTGGGTGGGAGAGTGAGTCCAGTGGAGCTTACTATGGGAGAGAACAGCTGGAGAAGCAAACTCAGATCCCTGAAGCCAGGTCTCAGTAACAAGTAGGTTAAGGGAGTTGGAAAACAAAAGGTTATGGACACAGATGAGTTTGTTGCAGACAATGCAGGCAATTTAGAGGGCATACAAGAAGGGGAAACTTGTTCTTGAAAGCAGGGGAACAGAAATTAAGGAGTGTGGTCTGCAGCAGCTGACAGTGAAAGGAGGGTGCTAGGTGAAAGAGCAAAAGATAGCGGAGGGCCAAGATTAGGGGAAATCTCCCTAGAAGTTAGGGGATGCAGACAGACAAGGTGTCAGGAAAGAGGCAAGTACCAGTCTCGCCAATATCGCTGCCTTCCTTCGCACATGCATGGTAGAGCGGCACTCCGGCACATCCCTGGGCACAATACAGCGAAACGGCTAATGCGCGTGCGCAATTCGGCTATACGGCTAATGTTTGTGTGCACATCAGCGAAACGGCTAATGCGCGTGCGCGATTCAGCGGAACTGCCAACGTGCGTACGCAATAGCACGCACAACATGAGCCTCCCACTGGCCTATAAAAGCCACTCTGTGCCATGACCAGATTGCTGGTTTGTCTTTCAGCTCCCCGTGTGTTTCCTGCTTGTATCCTGATTCTTGATTACCTGTTGTGACCCGGATTAACCTTGACCTGCTCTGATCTCTACCTGCATCTGACCCTTGGCTTGCCTCCCAGACTTCTCCACTTGCTTACTGTGTTTGACCCTCGGCCTGTCTACGGATATTGCTTCCTGTCTCCAGTGATTGACCCTCAGCCTGCTCCTGGACTTTGCTACTGTCTTCGGTGCTCGACCCCTGGCTTGCTCACAGACTTTGCTTCCAGTTACCTGTGTTTGACCCCCGGCCCGTTTTACGGACTTTGCTATCAATCTTCAGTACTAAGTCATCAGCCTGCTGACAGACCTGCTAACAGTCCTTTGCACTAGACTGTTTTTGCCTATCTAGAGACTCTTACTAGTCAACAGTGTTTGACCCCCGGCCTGTTGTTGGATCAGCTGTTCATCCTCCGTCTTGAGCTTCAGCATCTTCTAGTCCTGCACAGCTGTCTCCCTGCCGGTGACCTTCACGCAAGACCTGCCCAGCTTGCTGGTGACTCGTGCCTCTTTGTGCCCTTCACCCCTTGTACCATCTCCAGGAGTGAAGTGCGCTTAGTCGCAAGAGGTTACCGCTCTCAGCATCTCGGCCTTGGTGAGTACCCTTATCTGACACAAGGGAGGTAAGATGAGAGTGAGGTTTATATGAGTACACACAACCCAGTGACCTGAAGGTTAAATCATTATGTGGATTCAAAATTAGCAGGGGAAATGAGCGCAGTAAAAGTGGGGTAGGAATAAGGGCGATATATATTTATATGTTGTGGGGTTGAAAAAGTTACAGGAACTGAGAGTGAAAAAAGCAAGGTAGAGAGAGCGTATTACAGGATAGAGAGAGTAGGGAACATATTGGGAATAAAAGACCTGGGTGGAGAAATACAGTTTCCCTTGCAGTCTGTTTGGAGTGGAGCACTGTTGTTTGTAGGTGCTTGCTTGTTTCTGCCTTAGTTGATCTTTATTGTTAGGGCTCATGCACCTGGCTGCAGCATGCAAGAGTGTACAGAACCTGCCTTAAATCTTCCTTGGGAGCCATATCTACTGTGTACAGCCACCCATAGAAAGCAGTTACAGAAATAGTTGTTTGATGGTACATGCCAGTATTTGCATAAACACATGCACAAACAGACAACCCTGGATGCAGAATGTCTGTGTCCAGGGTTGTACATCTATGTCCATTTACGTTTATGCAAGTACCAGAGTATACCCGCATACAGCTACATACTGTAATTGCTTTTTATGGGTGTACTCAGCAACTGGGGCTCCCAGAGAAGATTTTTTTGCAGGTTCTGTATGCTCTTGCATGCTGTATGGCCCCTTGCTGCTGTGTGCACGACATCTTAAATTTCCATGCTACTTGTACAGAAATAATACATAGGCATAAATAATAATTGGCAGTGCTTATGCTCCCTGGCTTGTGCTTACCCCATAAGTTGTTCTTACTTTATTGCAAAATGAGTTGGAAGGGGGAGGGGGCTTGTCAATTAATAAATTAAAAACTGATAGGAGACCATTTCCTTCTCCAGACTTAAGAGGAGAAGGACCTTCTGGCTTGTTACCAGCACTCAATTGAAAAGCCTGCATCCTTTACTGCCTTTCTTGTTATCAAGAACAAATTCCATACAAATACTTAGCACCACAAAATTATACTTGGTGCTGTATTCTCTAAAAGAGGTGGAACTGGGAGGTGGGTAAGGGGTGGACCCAAGGAACAGTGCTCGGAGGTGGGTAGGGGACAGTGTCAAGGGGTGACTCGGAAGGGAGGAGTTCCTGCACCTATTCTCTGAGAAAAAAAGCCCTGCATCTAACACTCCCCTCCTCTCAGACTGACAATTTCACTGTCCAGAGGCACCCCGTACTCATTCATCCAGAGTGTAGGCACTATAATACAAGATGTATGTTACTAGACAGCTCACCAGGTGAAAACAGAAGGAAAAAAGCTTAAAAAAACAAAACAAATGCAGTCAGCACATCTAATGATTGGTAAGCCATAATCGAGCAGGGCCCACTGATTCCTACTGTATTAAGTTGTATTGTAACTGTACTGTCTGCCCTTACGTTGTAAAGCATTGCACAAACTTTTGGCGCTATATAAATTCTGCATAATAATAATATCAAATGTTTTGGTTTTGGGTTTAATACCACTCTAAGAAAAATAAGAGCTCCACACCAATATGCACTACTGTTCATTGGGAAAAATACAAGCCTTTCCTCACCACCATGCTTTCCATAGTCTTGGTGCGATTCACATAGACAAGTATGATCCGATGGTCACACACTATTCTTGACGTCATCCTGCTCATGTCAGGGCTCAGAACGAGAATAATCAGAAGATAAATTCCTAAAGAAAAAAATATATACATACTTAATTTTATAGTTCTGCCATTTATGTTGCTGTAGTATAGTGTTTCTTTAATGATCATAAATCAGTGTGGTAAAGGAGTTGCAATACAGCTATTTGTGCCAATGCTTCTATTAATGCTTTTCCTAGAAAACAATTAGAAGGTTCCAAGTGGTTTGTGGAAATGTTTGTTAGGATTTAGCAGCATTTACAGACATGTTTATATTCACACTTTTTTTGATGCGGTGCAGTTTACAGCCAGGCTAAACTACATATAAAGAGTTCCATGTGTTTGTTTTGAATTCCTAATTCTTCCTAATGTGGATTTGTATTAATTAAATACTGCAGTTTTCCACAGTTTTCTTCCTGCATCTCCTACAAAAATGAAAGGTACTACATGGAAAAAGTCACTATATGTGGATTTTTCATGTATTTCAGTGTATGAGGCTGCTTATAAAATGCAGGAGGTTCCCTGCATATGCACATGTATGTATATAAATGGCAGAAAAGGCTAATAATGCACTGAAATGCTTGAAGAAGAATCCAGGTAATTGCAATTTTCTCCATGATGCTAGTTAATGTTTTTCCTTTTCTTCATGAAAACCCCTTGGCAAATGCTCTTTATTGAGCAGTAAATAATTTACTCCAGGATCAACTTGTGTGCAACTAGCCTGTTCGGTTTTCCCAAATGATCAGTGCTGCCAGCTATAGCCGACAGCACTGATCATTGTATTCTGCCAGCAGGGAATCTTCCCCCCCAGAATACAATAGCTCAGTACAAGTGATTCCCCCATCCACATTGAATGTGTGCATACCTCCCAACATTTTGAGATGGGGATGAGGGACACCTACTAACAAATGTACGTTAAAGGAGAATTAACCAAAAAAAGAGGTTAATTAAATCCACAAGGACTTTTTTTTTACCACTACTATTCCTTTATATTGGCTTTTAAAATGTACAAATGCAGCAATTTAGAAATTGGATGAAAGGTTTATCACTGGGAAACACTTTTTGAAAGATAAAAAGAGTATTTTATATAAAACTCTATAGATCAGACCAAAATGAGGGACAAATGAGGTGGAATGAGGGACAGAGGGACATTGCTCCAAATCAGGGACAGTTGAGAGCTATGTGTGTGGATGGGTGAATCAATTCATTTTTTCCCATTCAACCTGCTCATGAATCATGTATGGCCTGCCTTAAGCTACGTCTAGCCATGGGTGTCCGCAGAACTTTTTTCGGGGGGGGGGCATCATTTTAAGGTCACCCATGCCCTGCCCCTTTTCGACAGTGTCATGAAGGGGAGGGGCTTAGTCATCATATAAAGCACAGGGATGCAAAGGTTTGAGAAACTTGAAGCAAAAGCTTAATAGAAGGACCAAGCTGCCATTGTCTGATCAGCAATTTCTAATCTGTTTTTAACCCCTACCCTGCCCCACCCCTAAGTCCGCCCCTAAACATGCCCTTTATAATATATCTCATGAAATGACACTGTTAAATGTTTTATGCAGAATTAAGTTCCAAAAATAAATTTTAACAACAACTTTAACAATATTAACATAAAGCATATCAGTGCCCATCAGTGCAGCCTCATCAGTGCCCATCAGTGCAGCCAATCAGCGCCCATCAGTACAGTCCCATCAGTGCAGCCTCATTAGCGCCCATCAGTGCAGCTTATCAGTGCAGCCCCATCAGTTCAGCTTATCAGTTCTGTCTCATCAGTGGCCATCAGTGCCACTTCATTAGTGGCCATCAGTGCAGCCTATCAGTGGCCATCAGTGCAGCCTATCATTGCCCATTAGTGCAGCCTATCAGTGCCCATCAGTGCAGCCTCCCATTTCCATCATTGCAGCCTATCTTTGCCCATCAGTGCAGTGTACCAGTGCCCATCAGTACAGCGTATTATTGCCCATCAGTGCAGCCTATCATTGCCCATGAGTGCAGCGTATAATTTCCCATCAGTGAAGCCCATCAGTACACACCAGTGCAGCCTATCTGTGCCCACCAGTGCAGCGCATCATTGCCCATCAGTGCAGCCTATCAGTTCCCACCAGTGCATTGCATCATTGCCCATCAGTGCAGCATATCATTGCCCATCAATGCAGCCCATCATTGCCAATCAGTGCAGCGTATCATTGCCCATCAGTGCAGCATACCATTGCCCATCAGTGCAGGGTATCATTGCCCATCAGTGCAGCGTATCATTGCCCATCAGTGCGGTGTATCAGTCATCAGTGCCCATCAGTTCAGCATATCATTGCCCATCAGCGCAGCATATCATTGCCCATCAGTGCAGCATATGATTGTTCGTCAGTGCAGCATATGATTGCCCATCAATGCAATGTATCATTGCCAACAGTGCAGCATATGATTGCCCATCAGTGCAGCGTATCATTGGCCATCATTGCAGCATATCAGTATCCATCAACGCAGCCTATCATTGCCCAAACGTGCAGCCTCATCAGTGCTCAGCAATGCATCAGGGAGGAATCAGGAGGATCTGCTGTCCGGATGACACAGAGCGGATATCTCCCACTGAGACAGGGCTTGTAAATGAATAAAAATAATGAAGGAAAATACTGCGCCACCACACTCAATAAATGAGCTGCTGACACTGCAATAAGACAAATTGTGTAAAGCAAGTGGTAAGGATTTAAGTGCAGCGCTAAATAACTAGTAACGTGTAATAATACAAACATATGGGTGACAGTGCACAATTAAGCATTCATACATGGAATTGCCTGGAAAGCAAGGCTAGTATGCAAAATAGTGAGACAACATATATATAAACATATTGAGAACCATAATGTCCATTAAACTGCGTCAAAAGACACTGGATGAGTCCATAATGAAAAAAAGGAATTTTTCAAACGGCGCAAGATAAGTAAATATTCAGACTTCCAGCCAAGGACGACCAACAGAGGTAAGTGCTTAATTCAGTAGAGAAACAAATTCACCATCAAATGTGCTACTACCAAAGGTGAAGGTAATAGGATGCTTTTACCAAATGGTGTGGGCTACGTGCCAGCAGTAGAGAGCCGAACAAGCAAAACTGATGAGGTCTTTAGCGTCAGCATGTGGGTTGTACAGCAGTGCAGATTCGGCAATCAAACTTTCTGGGACCAACATCAAGAAAGAGTAAAATTCCAAGCTCAGCATATAGAGACTCATCGGCTCCCCCAATGAACAGGAAGGAATCATACAGGAAAAAAAGGATCGCCACATAGCATAAAATCTTTGTCTAAATATGTATTAAATAAAGTATTGCACTTACATCAATGTAGATAAAAACAGGTCTTTGTATCATGTGATCACAAGGAGAAGAAAGCAGTGTTGTGGAGCCAGCGCGGTACGTTCCAACGCGTTTCGTCTACCAAGACATCAACTACCAAGACATACCCCAGATGCCCCCCATGCGGACGTCCATGCATGTAGCTTATACAACATGGCATCTCCTGCTTCCAGGAACTGCACGGAGCAGTAGGGGAGCAAAGGTAAGGTGAGTATGCGGTGTTGGGGATGTGCACATTGAATTGGACATGTGCTTTGCCCTGCAAAGCTCAGAATCACTTTGAAATTAACACACACCCAAATATTAAAGGGAATTTGAAAGAACATACATTTGGAACAGCCATCGCAAACTTGTTTTTAAAGTGTCAAGCTCCAGGTAAGTATGCATACCTGAGAGTCTGCTGGAGAAGCTAAAAATCGTTGTAATAGCCACTGCTACAACAGTGCGAGATGCAGTCGTGTGGGTCCTGTGCCCGGAGAATTTCTCTCTGTACACTGACCACAGGGGGTCGCTAACTCAGCACTGCTGCCATAGACAAAATTCCTTTTTTAATGTGTTCTCTGAATGGACAAGATAGAATGGGGGAACTGTGACACTACACTCTCTACCTTATCCAATCAGAGAATGCCTTGTATTCACTGAACAAAAAAATACATGCATTTTTGGCACCAGAAACGCCTATGCATATGCATAGATGTGAATTTGCCAATATAGTATCTATTTCCAAAACATGGTTTCTCAGATACAACATTACCTCTCAGGTCTCATTAGTGGCTGTACAAAAACACCACAAGATTTAACTCCCTGATTTAACTGGAAAAGAAATTTAGGATATACCCATACTCAGGGGTCTAAAATCTGCCCTTTAGGCATCACCCACAGAGTCCATGGGACCTTCTAAATTTTCTTATATGAAGAAATGGGAAGATAACTTATGTTCTACACTAGCTACGCACAAATGACAAACCATTTGGTTAGCCACCTCTAATAATTCATTTAACATATTAGCACAGAAAAATTGGGGGGCGGCTGTACTTTAGAACCACTTTTAGAAAAACTATTAACATTAATCATAAAACACCCAAAATCCTTCTAACTTCCACCTATTTTGTATTCTCCATAATTACTTCGAGCACCATTTGTAGACTAGTTTTTAGCTTCATGTGTGACACCCAATATGCTTAATTGTCAACAGAGTTTTAAGTAGCCTCCAAACAGGAAGACTTACATACACATTTCTCCCCCTCAGAATCAGAGCTGTTTATGCTTTTCAGCAGGGGTCTCCAAACTTTCTAAACAAAGGGCCAGTTTACTGTCCTTCAGACTCTCTGGGGCTAGAATGTGGCCAGTGTGAGTAAAAAATGCTCAGTGGGAGTGGACAATGCTTCATCATTGGTATTAGTGGAAGGAATAGCGCCAATTGTTGGTATCGGGGGAAGGAATAGTGTCCCATCATTTGTGTCAGTGGGAGGAATGATGTCCCATTGTTGGTGTCAGTGTGAGAAATCCTTTGTATTAGGAGGAGGAATAGTACCAGTCATTGATATTAGGGGAAGGAATAGTGCCTCATCATTGGTGTCAGTGAAAGGAATGGTGACCCATTATTGGTGTGCAAATACTGGATAAAGGCAAGCAAAGGGCCACATCTGGCCCACAGGCTGCAGTTTGGAAACCACTGCTTTTCAGCATCAGTTTGCGCATAAGTAGTTTTTTTTATTTTGTACTTTATCATTTGTGTTTTTTGATCTTTTTTCTTTTTTTCTGACAAGTGCAACCCTATTCTAGTAGTTAAAAATCTATGACTCTGTATCTGTATTCTGTATATTTGCAAAAAAAAACAAGTAGAAAAATAATTTAAAAACATATTTTGCTCCCTCTCTATGAATCTTTACAAAATGAGTGCTCCTAAAATAAAATCTCTGTACAGTATAATGTATTCTACAGTGCCTTGAAAAAGCATTCATACCCCTTAAAATTTTCCACATTTTGTCATGTTACAACAAAAAACATTGTAACATGGCAGAATGGGATTTTATGTGATAGACCAACACAAAGGGGCACATAATTGTAAAGTGAAAGGAAAATGATAAATGTTTTTCAATATTTTTTACAAATAAATATCTGAAAAGTGTGGTGTGCATTTGTATTTGTATTCAGCCCTCTTTACTCTTATACCACTAACTAAAATCTAGTGGAACCAATTGCCTTCAGAAGTCAATTTAATTTGTAAATAGAGTCCACCTGTGTATAATTTAATCTCAGTATAAATACAGCTGTTCTGTGAAGCCCTCAGAGGTTTGTTAGAGAACCTTAGTGAACAAAGAGCATCATAAAGGCCAACGAACACACCAGACAGGTCGGGAATAAAGTTGTGGAGATGTTTAAAGCAGGGTTAGGTTATAAAAAATATCCCAAGCTTTGAACATCTCACAGGCCACAGTTCAATCCATCACCTGAAAATGGTAAGAATATGACACAACTGCAAACCTACCAAGACATGGCCATCCACCTAAACTGACAGGCCGGGCAAGGAGAGCATTAATCAGAGAAGCAGCCAAGAGGCTCACAAATCCGGTCTTTATGGAAGAGTGGCAAGAAGAAAGACATTTTTTAAAGAAAGCCATAAGAAGTCCCATTTGCAGTTTGCAAGAAGCCATGTGGGGGACACAGCAAACATGTGGAAGAAGGTGCTCTTCTCAGATGAACCATTTTGGCCTTAAAGCAAAACACTAAGTATGGCCGAAAACTATCACTGCACATCACCCTGAATACACCATCCCCACCTTCAAACATGGTGGTGGCAGCATCATGTTGTGGGGATGCTTTTCTTCAGCAGGAAGAGGGAAGCTGGTCAGAGATGGTGGGAAGATAGCTGGAGCCAAATACAGGGAAATCTTAGAAGAAAACCTGTTAGTCTGCAAAAGACTTGAGACTGGGGCGGAGGTTCACCTCCCAGCAGGAAAACGACCCTAAACATACAGCCAGAGCTACAATGAAATGGTTTTGCTCATAGCATATTCATGTGTTAGAATGGCCCAGTCAAAGTCCAGACCTAAATCCAACTGAGAATCTGTGGGAAGACTGGAAAATTGTTGTTCACGGATGCTCTTTATCCAGTCTGACAGAGCTTGAGCTATTTTGCAAAGAAGAATAAGCAAAATCTCTAGATGTGCACATGTCAACAACAACCCATACAATCCATACATACACAGAAACCAAAACAAATAAGTTCAGAAATTAAGTTATGTGTAATAAAATGGAATGACACAGGGAAACAGTATTGAACACGCTAACAGCTTTGAGACATCTCCTGTATGGAGAAACTAGTCGCTTGCATTTCTCGGGTTTGATTTTGGCCCATTCTTCCACACAAACAGTCTTCAAATCTTGAAGGTTCTGTGGGCCTCTTCTATGAACTCTGATCTCTATGATCCGTTCCTTCCATAGATTTTCTATTGGATTCAAGTCAGGTGATTGACTGTGCCATTCTAGCAGCTTTATTTTCTTTCTTTGAAACCAGTTGAGAATTTCCTTGGCTTTGTGTTTGGGATCATTGTCTTGCTGAAATGTCCACCCTCATTTCATCTTCATCATCCTGGTAGATGGCAGCAGATTTTAATCAAGAATGTCTTGGTACATTTTTCCATTCATCCTTCCTTCATTGAAATGAAATTTGCCAGTACCATATGCTGAAAAAGAGCCCCACGCTGATGTTCCCACCTCTAAATTTTGGTCTCATCTGACCAGACTATATTCTCCCAGTATTTCACAGGCTTGTCTAAATGTTGTGCAGCAAACTTTAAACAAGCTTCAACATGCATTTTCTTCAGCAATAGAGTCTTGTGTGATGAGCGTGCATACAGTCCATGGTGGTTGAGTGCATTACTTATTGTTTTCTTTGAAACAATTGTACCCGCCAATTCCAGGTCTTTCTGAAGCTCTGGACAAGTGGTCCTTGGCTCTTGTATAACTCTTTAGCTTTTTTTACTCCTCTGCCAGAAATCTTGCGAGGAGCACCTGGTCATGGGTGCTTTATGGTGAAACTATATTATTTCTACTTCCAGATTATGGCCCCAACAGTGCTCACTGGAACATTCAGAAGTTTAGAAATCCTTCTGCAACCATCTTCTCATTACACGGTCCCTGCAGAGGGCAAAAATCTGCATGCCTGATAGACCCTGCCAAGGAGGGGGTCCAACACGGAGGGTAAGAGTCCACCTTTATCACTTTCTCACTTATTGGAGTCACTGCCAGTGGATTTGCACCATCCTGCACATCAGTCTCCTTTGTCAATCCACTCATAGGGGGATTAGTTGCTGCTGAGCTGTATAGTGGATGGAAGCTTTTTTTCACTGATGAACTTTTTATGTTTGAACCCATGGACTGAGTTTGTTTGATTTTCAGATTTTCACGCTATTAATATCATTGTATTTCACATGTACACATTTTTTGTTTCTTCTTTTTATTTGAGTTTTTATGTTTTGCACTTATATATTTCTACCACTCATGGAGTCATTTACTTGCTCTCAGTAGATTGTGGTTTTTACTACTACCCACATGTATTCACATCTATGTGTGTATTTTCATATAATTAGCGCACTTTATTTATTTTTTATTAACCAATGCCATCAGTAGGTTTTGCAACAATAAGGATGAGATGGTCTTAAGAGAGCTCTTTGCTGTTACCCATCATGAGGTGTTGGGACACCTTTTTATAGGCCATCAGTTGAGACTGAACAAGCTAATATTAATTTGCACTGACAAGGGGCAGGATAGCTTTCTAATTACTGATCGATTTCAGCTGGAGCCTTGGCTTTCCATGCCTTTTTGCACCTCCCTTACTTCAGGTGTTCAATACTTTTTCCCTGTGCCATTCCCTTTTATTACACATAACTTCATTTCTAAACTTATTTGTTTTGGTTTCTTTGTATGTATGTGTAGCACCCAGGTGTTTAGGCAGGGTTGCTAACAAATTTAGTTTGCCAGGTAGTAATTGTCCTGGCTAATTGTTAGGAGTCTAGATTTACTGATTTCCCCCTAATCCTGGAATTGCTGCACTTCTCTATTCTGTCATTAGGTGGCATTGTGGCTGGTGACATTAGATAGACAAGGGCATAGCAAGGACAGATTATGAATGGATGGGGTGTCTTAGCCAATAGGCAAGGGTTTCTTTAATTCCCTTGGCCTGCTGGGAGAGCCTATTTATTTGGGTGGAGTCAGGTGATGGGGGTTCTGTACCACCTGGACTGCTGTCTGGGTGAACGTGTGTTATGTCACCCCAGGCTGCTAGGTCAGAAGCCTGAGGTCTATCCAGGGGACACCTGGCTGCTAGGCTGCCTGAGGCCTATCCAGGAGCAGGAGAAGCAGCGTAGGGTTGGGACTGCAGGATTGGAGTCCAACCGAGTTGTGAAGGTTCAGCCAAACGGGGAACCAGTTGTGGTCAGAGGTAGAGGGGAAGCTGTCGTCACTAAGGGACCATCCACCTTGTTACCGGAGGGTTGACGCTTGAGGAGTATACAGCGGGATAACTGTGGAAGAGCTCAGGCGATCTGGTGATGACTGGGATCTGGAAGTATAGTGAGAGACTGGGAGCTCAGTGAGTGAAGATCTACAGTGGGATACTGTGAGATAAGTAAAAGGACTGTTCGGTGTTACCAAAAGTTATGTACAACTACCGTTAGTGACTGTTGCAAGATTATTTGCCATAGGAGACAGCGGTCCTACCTATACAGAAGTGTTATCCAGCTGGAAGCCTTCCACTGGATAGCTGTCTACCTGTAGAAGTCTTGAAGTCTGCCAATTACCATTGCATCTACTCAAGGGTGTCCTGGCCCTAACCCTCTCTCCCCCTTAAGAGAAAATAAATCTCTTGTTTGCATTCAAAAAGTGACTGGCGCCCATTATTCTTCTTGCATCACACCCAGCATGCCTGGTAACCCACTCTACAGGGAAAGATGTCAGCTCTCCCTAACCTGTGAGGTCACCATTAGGCCTTTGGGGCCCCGGGACCTTGCTACACATGGATTGCATGAGTTGTTACTGACATGTGGTAAAAATTTCACCTTTAGAAATATACCTACCTAGAAAAATGGTGACGTGTTCAATACTTATTTTACCCACTGTATATGAACTCTTTTAGCTGACAAAAAGTCGGACATTCTCGTGATTCATGTAATTTTGCCACATGGAACTGGTAGGCACTGTTGCTCATTGCAGCAATCCAGTCAATGGCTCCCACTGCTGCCAAAGGCCAATCAGGAGTGTGCGTCCCCAGAGAGCCAAGGCTCTCTTGGACATCGCTGGATCAAGAGGGGGTTCAGCTAAGTCTTAGGAGGGGTCGGGGGGGGGGGGGTTGCTGCACACAGAAGGTTTTATACCTTCGTGCATAGAATACAAATCCTTGTGCCTTTACAACCACTTTAATATTCAGCACAGGAGGTAGCTATTGGCCAACTTCTAAAAGCAACCTTAAAGCAGGCATGTCACTATGTGTGGTATTGCACAAGAGTCTTACACCATGGAAACATCCTCATGTCTGAGAGTTGGGTAGTGGCAGACAGTGTTAGTGGATGGAAGCTTCAGAATTATACATTTCATATCAGTGCAGCACAGTGGGTAAGTGGCTAGTTTTTTCCACCTGGCAGCACTAGGGGCCTCACAGTTTGAATCCCAACCATGACACTACCTACATGGAGATTGCATGTTCTCCCTGTGCCTGTGTGGGGTTTCCTCCCACACTCCAAAGACATGCTGGTAGGTTAATTGGTTCTTGTCTAACTTTGCTCTAGTATGTGTCTGTATGATTGTGAGTTAGGGATCTTAGATTGTAAGCTCCTTGAGGACAGGGATTGAGTGAATGTATAATAAATATGTAAAAGTGCTGCATAAATTGAAGGCACTATATAAGCATCAGTAATAAATAATACAAAAAAATAACATGTATCACACATGCAGCCTAGTAGATTGTAATTCTGTATATGCTTTCCTATTATAATCATATCTAAAAATAAAGGGCTATCATGCATGTTTATTTACTTTTTCATATCTAGAACATAAGCTACCTGCAAATAAATATTTAAACAGCATGTTAAACATCATCAGTGCATTTTCCTGATATCACTGTAATTAGTTCTGCAGAATGGGGAAAGTGAAATGAATGCCAAGACTCGTTTCCGCTTGAGACAGCTGCGAAAATCCTACACAGTAACGGCTAGTGGAAATGCACGTTGTCTATACTGCTATCAAATCTCTGCCTGACGGCTGAGGTGAAGAATGTGACACACCAGGCATAGTGACAAACTTTACTGGAAGCCTGCTCTTCCCTAACCTCATTTACTTCCTGTCCATATCTCTTTCAGGAAACAATGACTAAGAGCAGATTGTTTCCTCTCAAACTTTCCACTTTGCAGTGATTGGGAGTCATGGTCTTTTTATGCATAGGACATAAAATAAGCGAACCTCGTGTTAGTTATGTAAACAAAGCTTAATACAAGAGCTTGTAGTAATGGTTCAAACTAAATGTGCATAATCCTCAACACTTTTTTTGAGTCATTGCCACAGATTACTATATTTCAGTCAGGAAGAGGCACTTCCTGTTTTAAAGCCACAAGTCATGTCTTGCTGTGCCCTAAAGGCCACCAGAGTTTGCCGTATTTGTCAGAATATTGTATGCAGTCTGTTCCCGAGATTCCAGAGAAGGCAGGGTAAAGACAGCTTGTTCTTAATCCCTGTCTTAAGAAATATTATGTGTTAATTGTCCTTAAGTTTATAACGATATTTATAAACGTTTAGAAAGTTGTGTACTGTCGTTGATTCTTTAATAGTTTCGATTATTTTTTGGGTTCCAGGTTTAAGCATAGCTCCCAACTGTCTCTTTGGAGGGCAAGTTCCTCTTTGGGAATTCAATCCTTCTATTCCTTGTTACTTCTCAGTTATTTCTCTTTTTTAGGTTGAATATGTATTTATTGAGTTTCAGAAAAAATACAATAAAAGGAAAGGAGTCAAAAGTGGCAATTAACAACTCCATATTCATGAACAAATATGCGAATTCAACAAAAATAAGCATTCAAAGCACATATGTGTACAAATCTGTATAAGCCAAAATTAAGCCCTGGGGCCTGTATTATACATTAGATTAAAGACAAAATCGGTAAACCAGAAGAGCCATGGGGTCCACCAGGGGCCTGTCCAGGAGGCGAGGAGTAGCGCTAATAAACAAGGATAAGGGAGTAGGAGAGAGGACTGAAAAAAAGAAGAGAAAAAGAAATAAGAGGAGGAGAGGAAGAGAAAGAGACATGGGCTAAGGGGCTGGACTGTCCAGTTGTATCTCTTTTTTGCCTGAAGTATAGACCTCAATAAATCTGAATTATACTGTTGAAAGTATTATACCACTTTAACCAGTCATTCAACCTCCAAATTATTGCATCTGCTCTTATGAAAAGCCAGTATAAAGTAAAAGTAGTATTAAAAAATACTTGTGGGTTTAACCAATTATTTTCTATGTATTTATTCTACCCGGCCTGTGTAACTGGGATGTTTTTCTTTTCTTTTAAATAAGTTTTTAAAAAGACACCGAAAAAGATAAATAAACTTCTCACTCTCTCTTTCTCTAAAATTCTTCCCAAAAAACTAATACCAAGAATCGGGCTACAACATCTTAAAATGATGGTACAGGACCCACCTTATCTTGCATTTCATATACCCATTTTTTTTTCTGCTGGACCATAACACTCTCCCTCTGTAAATGTATGAACGATCAATACTAATACTTGGTAATGCAGCACATGACACTATGGAAGTGCCTCTTTCCCCCCATCGGCAGGTCTCTGGTTTGGTTACATCAAGACCATGGAAGACCTCCCTAGTTCTCTTAGGAGTACTGTCTCAAAATTCAAAGATATGATAAACCCTGGAACTCTGTGTCAGGGCTGGGCTTAGCCCTTCCTTCTCCGAGCTGGCCGCTCAGCTGTTGGTTGATTGCCAGCTCCTATCTCTCGACAGTGACTCACCTGTTGATGATATCCTGCTCGTCAATCCTGCTTACTTAAGCTGTCCAGCCCAGATGATCTCTGCCTTCGCCTGGTCAACATCACAGAGATTCTCTCCTGCGTGCCTGTTAAAGACTTGCTTGGATAACGTTTTATCTGGCTCCAGATCCTGCTTGCTGTTCCACTACGCTGATTTCTGGATTCCTGACTTTCTGGCTTGTCTGACTATCCGTTCCGGTTACCGAACTTTGGCTATGTTTTGACTACGTTTGTTCTATTTCCTTTTATTATTAAACAAGTGTGATTTACCTGTACTTCTGTCTCGGTCTGATTCATAGTTTCTGACAGTAGGCCATGAATTCAAAAGATGCAGTCAATCCACTTAGTAGTATTTTTTCCAGATTGGATGAGTAGGATCACCGTATGGATCAGTTTGCCATGGTGTTACAGACGCTCCTGAGTCGCATGGCTCACCTGGAATCTCCCACTGTGATGCTCCGGTACAACCTGTGTTGCAGGCCGTCCCTGCTGCTGCTCCAGTCTCTGTGCAGCACCTGCCTTTAGTATTACCTCTATAAGAAGCGATTTGGGGGTGATCCAGTCAAATGCAGAGGGCTTCTCATCCAGGTTGAGATATACTTTGAGATGCTGCCCCAGGCGTTTCCCATGGACAGAAGCAAAGTAGATTTCGTAATATCTTTGCTTTCTGAGAGAGCCTTGGCCTGGGCAAACCCTCTATGGGAGACGCAAAAACCCATTGTCCTGAGTTACTCAGTGTTTGTGGCTTCTTTTAAAAGGGTATTTGACATTCCCGCACTCTCCACTTCTGCTGCCAAGTGCCTCATGTCCATCAAACAGAGTACGAGAACTGTTGCCGATTACGCCATTGAATTCCGTACTCTGGCAGCAGAGGTTGCTTGGAACAATAAGGCCCTTGTGGCTGCTTTTTCTCATGGTCTCTCGGATACCATCAAAGACGAGATAGCAGCCCGACATATACCCACTGAGCGCTTGCGGAAGCCTCCTGTACATTTGTCTCTGAGTTTTGCAGTCCCACCCTTGCCTCCCTCACCTCCCATGCCTCCTGGTACAGAGTTGCTCAGTAAAGGTGAACCCATGCACTTGGGCTTCAGGCATCTCTCTGCGGATGAGAGACCCCTTAGGAAGAGGGAGAGATTGTGCCTCTATTGTGGCCAGGCAGGTCACTTTTTTAAGTCTTGTCCTACCCATCCAGGGAATGTCCGAATCTTGAGGTCCTGTCACGGACAGACCTTAGGTGGCGTTGTTTCATCCCCAGTTATCCAGAAGGATAAGCCCCTGGTTCTGGTTACCCTTTCTTGGGCTGAGTCGTCCGTCGAGATACAGGCTCTAATCGACTCTGGGGCTGCAGGCCTGTTCATTGATGCTGGCTTTGTATCGAAGCACTCGATTCCGCTGCAGCTGTGTGCCACTCCACTTGGCACATCCCTCTTTCGATTGGCTTCATGCTGAGGTTCTCTCCTGGTTGCCAGAATGCAGTAAGACATGCTTTCATAAGGTGGCTAAGGTCCTGTGCACCTCTTCACTCTCCTACCACGATTTTAGTGATGTCTTTGACAAAGGTCAAGCCGGTAGTTGGCCTCCACACCGGTTGTATGATTGCGCAATTGACCTTCAACCTGGTGCCATACCCCCCCCTTGCCGGGTTCACCCTTTGTCAGTCTCTGAGGATAGGGCCATGGAGGAGTATGTTGCAGACGCACTTTCTCGAGGTTTCATCTGCAAAGCCTCATCTCATGCCAGTGTTGGTTTCTTCTTTGAGAAGAAGAGTGGTGAACTGAGACCTTTTATTGATTATAGGGGTCTCAATCATCTCACGATTATAAATGCTTATCCAATTCCATTGATTACGAATTATTTGACTGCCTCAAAGGAGCAACGGTTTTCACAAAGCTTGGTTTGAGAGGGGCATACAATTTTGTGAGGATTAAGGAGGGTGACGAATGGAAAACTGTGTTTAATACCAGAACAGGCCATTATGAGTACCTCATAATGCCATTTGGCCTTTGCAACGCTCCGGAAGTTTTCCAGGAATTTATCAACGATGTCCTCCGAGATTTGTTGCAGCTATGTGTGGTGGTTTATCTCGACGATATCCTCATATTTTCCAAGTCCCTAGAGAGCCACCACACATATATCTCTGTTGTGTGCTTCGAAAGCTGAGAAAAAACAATTTCTATTGTAAGTTGGAGAAGTGTGAGTTCCATCGTGAACAGGTTAAATTCCTGGGTTATGTAATTTCCACTGCTGGCATTTCGATGGACCCAGAGAAACTTTTAGCAGTCCTACAGTGGCCCCGACCTGTAGGTATACGTCCTCTGCAACATTTTCTTGGCTTTGCCAATTATTATCGGAAGTTTATTTGCAACTTCACATCCCTGGTCAAACCCCTGACTGATATGACTAGAATAGACGGTAACCCACAGAGTTGGCCAGCCAGCGCCAGCACTGTGCTGTGACAACACTCGGATAGGAGCCAGGCCTATATAATGGGAGCTCTCTCTCCCATTGTTTGGCTGCATGATGACGCTGACAGTGGCGCTGCAATCCACTTGTAGGTGGATTAAGGTACGAGTTATGTGGAGGTCTGGGTAATTTGCAATTCGCTGCAATGCAACATCTTTTTATTTACACCTAACCTTCCACTTGTCATTAATCCTTAGGGATTTCTGGCTATGATAAAGCCTGATGAATTCTAATCTACCTCACCTGTATTTGATTGGACTTTCGGTCTAAATGATGAAATGTCAGGGTGGCTTTGGCCAATTATGGCTCAGGGGGTATAGAACACGCCCCACACTATATAAGGCCGCCTGCGTGGCGGCCTTGCGTAGTGTGTTGCGGCGGCGGCGGAGAGAAAGACAGAGAGACAGTGTAATTTGATTTATGTTAGATAGAGTAGGCAGGCGAGTCAGTTAGCTGCACTTACAGTGTATTGTGTATATATATATGCATCCTAGGTGTTGTGCGTATATATATATATATATATATATATATATATATATATATATATATATATACACTGTATTCAGTTTAGCTGGATCCGTTCATGTTATTATCTTCCTACTGACAGGCAGGCCTTTTTACAGTATTTACAGCTACCTGAAGAAAATTGCTGGTGTTCTTCTGATCCTATTAGCTACAGTATTTACAGTTAGTGTAGTGCATCCTCCGCACAGTGTGCACCTAAAGCTACCTGAAGAAAATTGGTGGTGTTCTTCTGATCCTATTAGTAACGCAGGCAGCGGCAGTATTTACAGTTAGTGTAGTGCGTCCTCTGCACAGTGTGCACCTAAAGCTACCTGAAGAAACTTGGTGGTGTTCTTCTGATCCTATTAGTACCGCAGGCAGCTGCAGTATTTACAGTTAGTGTAGTGCATCCTCTGCACAGTGTGCACCTAAAGCTACCTGAAGAAAATTGGTGGTGTTCTTCTGATCCTATTAGTAACGCAGGCAGCTGCAGTATTTACAGTTAGTGTAGTGTGTCCTCTGCACAGTGTGCACCTAAAGCTACCTGAAGAAAATTGGTGGTGTTCTTCTGATCCTATTAGTACTGCAGGCAGCTGCAGTATTTACAGTTAGTGTAGTGCGTCCTCTGCACAGTGTGCACCTAAAGCTACCTGAAGAAAATTGGTGGTGTTCTTCTGATCCTATTAGTACCACAGGCAGCTGCAGTATTTACAGTTAGTGTAGTGCGTCCTCTGCACAGTGTGCACCTAAAGCTACCTGAAGAAAATTGGTGGTGTTCTTCTGATCCTATTAGTACCGCAGGCAGCTGCGGTATTTACAGTTAGTTTAGTGCGTCCCCTGCACAGTGTGCACCTAAAGCTACCTGAGGACAATTGCTGTTGTTCTGATCCTATTAATACCACAGACAGGCAGCTGCAGTATTTACAGTTAGTGTAGTGCGTCCTCTGCACAGTGTGCACCTAAAGCTACCTGAAGACAATTGCTGTTGTTCTGATCCTATTAATACCACAGGCAGGCAGCTGCAGTATTTACAGTTAGTGTAGTGCGTCCTCTGCACAGTGTGCACCTAAAGCTACCTAAAGACAATTGCTGTTGTTCTGATCCTATTAGTACCACAGGCAAGCAGCTGCAGTATTTACAGTTAGTGTAGTGCGTCCTCTGCACAGTGTGCACCTAAAGCTACCTGAAGACAATTGCTGTTGTTCTGAACCTATTAATACCACAGGCAGGCAGCTGCAGTATTTACATTTAGTGTAATGTGTCCTCTGCACAGTGTGCACCTAAACCTACCTGAAGACAATTGCTGGTGTTCTCATACTAATAATACTACAGGCAGGCAGTTGATTCTGCTAGCTGCAGTATCAATATATATACATCCCAGCTTTGTGCAGCTACATTTCACTGCAGGCCATTAGTATGTCTGGAAGGCCAACAAGGAGAGGCAGACAGTCACAAGCCAATAAAAGAGGGCAAGCAGGCTCTGTGTCTAGAGGCAACAGTGCTGGTCGTGGAGACGGTGCATCCTCATCAGCACATGACCATGGGACACGCTTGTCCTTTTTTTCGGCAGCTGGCCGTGTTGACCTGCAACATGCAGAAGACTTGGTAGAGTGGATGACCAAGCCATCCTCATCCTCTCTCACCCAGGCTCAGGGTACTTTGTCTGGCAAAGCAGCTGTCAACGTGGCCTCTACCCTCTGCTCAATGGCATCAGTCACTCCTTCCCTAGCCCCCCAATGTCCTCCTGAGGAGTCCCCCGAACTGTTTGACCACAGTGTTGGGTACATGCTCCAGGAGGATGCCCAGCGTTCTGAAGGCTCCATTGATGGTACCCAGCTAAAGATAGGCAGTAACGTGAGCCCAGAGAGAGGGGGTGCCCAAGAAGTACAGCAATCTGGCAGTCATGTTCCCCCAGCTTCAGCATACTGCCAGCTTTGCTCCAGCGATGAGGAGGGAGGGGATGATGAGGTCACTGACTCCACGTGAGTGCCTGATAGGAGAGAGGAGGAGGAGGAGGCACATCTCCAACGAGGCAGGATGCCCTCCAGGGGCCAGCTTAAGGGCAGCACACCGACTGCATCACACCGAAGAGCTCCGCATGTGCAGTGCACTGCTGTCTCTGCGCGTTATTCCAAAAGTTCTTTGGTGTGGGCTTTTTTTGAGATGAGTGCATCAGATCCGTCCGCTGCTATTTGCATTAATGTCTCAAACATATCTCGCATGGCCAAAACATCACCCGCTTGGGCATCACATGCTTGACCAGACATATGTTGACCTGCCATGCAGTTTGTTGGCAAGCGTACCTAAAACATCCACACCAAAGAACAAAGCGGACCTCTCCTTGCTCCTCATCAGCTGGGATCTCCAACCCCACTATACCTTCAGTCCTCTCTGAAACCTGCACTGAGTGGAATGAAAGTGTAGAATTAGGTGTGTCACAGCCAAGTACTTGCGGGCAATCTGCTATCGGTACACCGACGTCAGATTGTACCAGGCAAATTTCCCTGCCCCAGCTGCTGCACCGCCGAAAGAAGTTTGTTTCCAGCCATCCACATGCCCAGTGGTTGAATGCTAGCTTGGCTAAATTGCTAGCACTTCAACTGCTGCCTTTTCAGTTGGTAGACTCTGCCCCCTTCCGTGAGTTTGTGGAATGTGCGGTTCCTCAGTGGCAGGTTCCCAAACGCCACTTTTTCACACGGAAGACAATTCCGACTTTCTACCGGCATGTGGAAGGCAATGTCTTGGCCTCGCTGGACAGGGCGGTCAGCTGTAAGGTGCATACTACCGCTGACTCCTGGTCCAGCAGGCATGGACAGGGACGTTACCTATCTTTCATTGCACACTGGGTGACTCTTCTGGCAGCTGGGAAGGATGCAGGACAGGATGCAGTAGTGTTGGAGGTTGTTCCACCACCACGCCTCCAAAATTCTACTAGTGGTGATTCTGCCACACCTCTCTCCTCCACCCCCTCCTCTTCTTCTTCCTCCATGGCCTCTTCCTATGCTGATTTGTCCTCAGAACCAGCGGTGCTCCATAGGCGTTCAAGGGGCTACGCAAGCACGCAGGCAAAAAGATGCCATGCGGTGCTTGAGCTGGTGTGCTTGGGGGACAGGAGCCACACTGGGGCAGAGATTCTGTCAGCTCTGCAGGTGCAGGTTCAGAGGTGGTTGACGCCACGCCAGCTTAAGCCAGGTATGGCGGTTTGCGACAATGGCACCAACCTCCTCTCCGCCCTCTGACAGAGACAACTGACCCATGTGCCCTGTTTGGCTCACGTCCTTAACCTGGTGGTGCAGCGGTTCCTGGGCAGGTACCCGGGCTTACAGGATGTCCTGAGGCAGGCCAGGAAAGTCTGTGTGCATTTCCGCAGGTCATATAATGCCAGTGCTTGGCTGGCTGACCTCCAAAAGGAGTTTAACCTGCTCAAGAACCGCCTAGTCTGTGACATGCCCACCAGGTGGAACTCAACGTTGGCCATGCTGCAGCGGTTGCACATACAGCAGAGGGCCATCAATGAGTACCTATACGGCTATGGCACCAGGACAGGGTCAGGGGACCTTATTTTTTTTCCCCACGCCAGTGGGCTATGATCAGGGATGCATGTACTGTCCTGTCACTATTTGAGGAGGCAACAAGGATGGTGAGCAGTGACAGTGCATGCATCAGTGACGCTGTCCCTCTTGTCTGTTAGAGCACACTCTGCGTGGAATAAGGGACAGGGCACTTGAGGCAGAACAGAGGGAGGAAGAGGAGGACTTCCTTACCTCTCAAGGCCCCCTTTATTCAGACAGTGTTCCTGCGTGCACGCCGATCACACAGGAAGAGGAGGAGGAGGATTGTGTCAGCATGGAGGTGGAGCCTGGAACTCAGCATCAGCAGCAGTCTTCAAGGGATCATTTACAGTCCGAAGAAACCCATGGACTTGTATGTGGCTGGGAGGAGGTGGCTGCGGATCATGTCGTCCTTAGTGACCCAGAGGGCTCTGGAACGAATGCCTCAGCAAACCTACGCTGCATGGCCTCTCTGATCCTGCACAGCCTGCAGAAGGATCCTCGTATTCATGGTATCAAGGGGAGGGATGATTACTGGCTGGCAACCCTCCTTGATCCTTGTTACAAGGGTAAGGTTGCAGACCTTATTTTGCCATCGCAGAGGGAGCAGAGGATGAAACATCTTCGGGAGGCCTTGCAAAAAGGTTTGTGCAACGCGTTTCCAGAGCCTGGGAGGTTACAATTTCCTGGTCCTCCTGGACAACGTGTTGCTGAGGCTTTGGTCAGTCACAGAAGGAGCGGTGGAGAAGGTGGATGTCTGATTGATGTGTTCAGACAATTTTTTAGTCCGCAGCCCCAAGGTCTGATCGGTTCCAGCAACCATCGCCAGTGTCTGATTCACATGGTGCAGGATTACCTAGGGGCAAGATCAGACTTGGACACCTTTCCCACCGAAAATCCTCTGGGTTACTGGGTCTTGAGGGTGGATCACTGACCAGAGCTTGCACAGTATGCAATTGAGCTACTGGCCTGTCCTGCATCCAGCGTTGTTTCGGAATGCACATTCAGTGCCGCTGGAGGCTTTGTAACCAATCACAGGGTGCGCCTGTCCATCGAATCGGTCGATCGGCTGACCTTCATAAAAATGAATCTTGGATCACCAGCTACCAAGCACCTGATGCTGATGTAACCGATTGATTTTTTTTTAATGTGAGATCCCTTCAAGACTGCCTATGCTGATGTTGAGTGACTATCCTGTTATGCTGAGTCACAATCCTCTTCCTCCTCAATTTTCATGCTGATAGCTTGTAAGAACATTTTTGGTTCTGGGCACCGCCACCAGTGGCCAAGGCCCAATTTTTCTGCCCCTGTTTAACAGGGGCGTGTAATTACAATTTTTGATGCAATACTTTGCAGCAGGGCTCATTCCTGCACTCCAACTATAGTATCTGTGAGGGGTTGCAGTGTTGTGGCACCAGCACCAGTGCCCAAGGCCCAATTTTTCAGCCCCTGTTTAACAGGGGCGTATAATTACAATTTTTGATGCAATACTTTGCAGCAGGGCTCATTCCTGCGCTCCAACTATAGCATCTGTGAGGGGTTTCAGTGTTGTGGCACCAGTGCCCAAGGCCCAATTTTTCAGCCCCTGTTTAACAGGGGTGTGTAATTACAATTTTTGATGCAATATTTTGTAGCAGGGCTCATTCCTGCGCTCCAACTATAGCATCTGTGAGGGGTTGCAGTGTTGTGGCACTAGTGCCTAAGGCCCAATTTTTCTGCCCCTGTTCAACAGCGACATGTAATTACAATTCTTGATCTAATATTTCACAGCAGGGCCCGTTCCAGCACCCACCAAGAGTAACTGTGAGGACTTACAGTGTTGTGGCACCAGCACCACCACCACCACCAAAGGCCCAATTTTTCTACCACTGTTCAACAATGGCATGTAATTACAATTCTTGATCTAATATTTCACAGCATGGCCCGTTCCTGCGCCCACCAAGAGTAACTGTGAGGGCTTACAGTGTTGTGGCAACACCAACACCTAAGGCCTCAATTTCTGCAGAGTATATAGGGCAGGCCCCTACTTTCAAGAATCCAACTTACAAACGACTCCTACTTGCAAACGGAAGGAGACAACAGGAAGTGAGATGAAATCTACCCCTAGGAAGGGAAATTCTCTCCTGTAAGAGTTAATATGGGAAAAACGTGTCTCCTTTCCACTGATG
Organism: Aquarana catesbeiana; assembly: GCF_042186555.1. Lineage (NCBI taxonomy): Eukaryota > Metazoa > Chordata > Amphibia > Anura > Ranidae > Aquarana > Aquarana catesbeiana. The sequence goes on from NC_133327.1 coordinate 274,950,613, forward strand.
CTTTATCACCAATCCTTGTTTCACTAAAAACCCCAAATTTTCAAAAAACATTTGTCATTGGGACAGAAAGTGAGGTGAAATCTTCTGAAGAGGTGCACAGACAGCAAAACAAATGTCACAGGGGTGATAACCCTTCCCTATGTTTTCCAAAAAGCTTAAAAATAGGGTTCCATTTAATATCCATACAAGACCCAAAGGGCCTGGTAATGGACTGGGGGGTGGGGGGTACCCATGCCGTTTGTCTCACTGATTTTCATCCATATTGCCAGGGACCGACATTACATTAAAGCCGCAAGCAGTTTTAAATGACTTTTATTCCTTTAAAAATGACATTTTGTGCAGGGACTGTTCTAAGCATGGGAAAAATGCGCCACTTTACAGGCATACTATAGACACCCCCCAGGTACGATATTTAAAGGAATATTTCACTTTTTTTTTCACTTTAAGAATCATTAAGATCACTGCTCCCGAAAAAACGTCCGTTTTTAAAACTTTTTTTTGCATTGATACATGTCCCCTGGGGCAGTACCCGGGTCCCCAAATCCTTTTTAGGACAATAACTTGCATATTAGCCTTTATAATTAGCACTTTTGATTTTGAACGTTCGAGTCCCATAGACTTTACTGGGGTTCTAAAGTTTGCGCGAACTTTCGGACCATTCGCAGGTTCTGGTGCGAACCGGGAGATGTTCAGCTCATCCCTACTGTAGATATTGAAGGGGTGGGGGGGTTAGCCTGTCAGTGCTCAGACCATACACCGCACACTGCATCAAATTGGTCTGCATGGCTGTAGTCCCAGAAGGAAGCCTCTTCTAAAGATGATGCAGAAGAAAGCCTGCAAACAGCAGACTAAGGATGTGGATTACTGGAACCATGTCCTGTAGTCTGATGAGACCACGATAAACTTATTTGGTTCAGATGGTGTCAAGCGTGTGTCAACCATGAATGCCAACATGTACTGTGACATACGGAAGCAGAGCATGATCAATTTGTACATTTTCACTTAGGGGTGTACTCACTTTTGTTGCCAGCGGTTTAGACATTATTGGCTGTGTGTTGAATTATTTTGAGGGGACAGCAAATTTACACTGTTATACAAGCTGTACACTCACTACTTTACATTGTAGCAAAGTGTCATTTCTTCAGTGTTGTCACATGAAAAGATATAATAAAATATTTATAAAAATGTGAGGGGTGTACTTTGAGAGATACTGTATTACCCCATATGTACACCGTCTACTCATAATGTAGACAAAACCTTCCCTGTTATGGGAGGCACAACCTGAGGGGAGTGTTGAGATTGAGAGTTGCCCTCCATTGGACTCGCAGCTTGCTTTCTCTATGACACTTTACTCTCCTTTTCCCTCATAATATTTCATACAGTAATGACCATAATTGATAACCATATTCTACACTTGGCTTCCGCTGCTCCAGATAGGTTACCTATGCGCATTTCTCCATTTTTTCCAGACAATTGGGGCATATCTCATCACTGAGTGCCCTATGTGATAACAAACATGCTCTACGTAGTTTGTTGAATTTACTTTGGTATAAATAAAGAATGTTAAAAAAATATTCTGATAACTGCTGCTTTTGCTGGGCAGCTTGGCGTGTAAATATAAAGGAAAGATATAAATAAAAGCATAGGATATTGATAAATCCTACTGGATTACCATGGTGGTTGCAATGCATTGGCTTCAAAATTGTCCATTTCTTTCTCACAATAGATGGCATTAAATCTTTCCATCACATCCAGGCTTCCAAACATGCCAATAATTAGGAGCTCCTTCACTTGCAAAAAACCCTCCCTTATGCTTCTCACTACCTTTAAGACACATGCCTATCACAGCGCGTTTCCTAAGGCCTCATCTCCTCCATCTATCTGTTTAACACATTTAACACATCTAAAACTAATACATAGTTTAACACATCTTAAGCTAATATATAGGCTCATTTAGCTAAAATCTAGATTCATACTCTGACCCTAGAGAATTTATATAGAGTTGTCTTTTGCTGGTTCTTGACCCTGGACAGAATGCATACATGTATGGCATCATGATCTACATACCTCTTCAGCTGTTTAGAGTTTGCCCCAACCAGATCTTATCAACACAAATTTTTAGTGTGATCTCTCCGAAAATACCTATGAAATACTCCTATTACATATAACAACATTCCTAAAAAAATCTTTAATCCTCATTACTCACACTTTCCAAAATGACTATTGTCAAAGCCTGGAAAATGCCATCCCTTAACATATGTGAAATGAAAAAGAGATACTTTTAATGAAACACTCATCAAATAAACCGACAACTCCATGATACTACATAAACACTTCTTATTTCTCTAGATATGACAGCAATGGATTATATAATAAAATTTCTCAGCCACAGATGGTTGACCTCTCTTTTTATGATTATCTAGGGTTTTCAACAGGTATAAAGAAGGGATAAGCAAATAGGATTCTGTTTACACTCTATTAATAATAAGTGTTCAGATATGAGAAACCACTTTCAGGGAGAAGTGAGCACCATTTTGGGATCCTTCTATGTAGTAAAACCAAGGACTCCAATCCCAACTTACCCATGCCAGTACCTTTCATCTCTTGTTAACCAGAGCCATTGAATCAGCAAATGCCATTCTACTGGGCATGAGACATAAATAAATGCCCCATAAACTATAACACATGCCTGAAATTATCATAAAACTGAATGAGAAAACTGTTCAGTGTGCCCTAAATATCAATCGATTTGGATCTCACATGCACCAAAAATCCACATTTGTATTATATGTTTTATAACTTATGTCCTACTGCACATATAAAGTACCATACCGTATACCTGCCATGCCCTATGCACTGAGATTCACATGTGGCTTCATCTTTAGTGTCAGTATTTGCTTTGTAAAGTGAAAGTAATTCCTAATGAACTGATATGTTTTCTAATGTCTTTCCCATGAGTGGAAGCTGTTTATCTCTCCCTTTACCACAACTGGCTACTATGCTAAGGAATTGGAACAGAAGAAATTTTCCCCAAGTAACACATCTTTATTAAAGTGGGGTTCCACCCAAAAAAAAAAACTACATAAAAAATCCTAAAAAAAAATACAAAAAAACATTTGGATGTTTGTTTTTTTTTACTTACCTCTAAATGCCTGTTGCTAGGTGGCACCTCGTAGTCTGCCTCTTCCAGTGCCTGGGCTGGTGACATCACTTCCCCCTCGGCACAGGAAGGGCTCAGCTCTGCTCCCTCCCTCCTGTCAATCATCTGGGACCTATTACAGGTCCCAGGTGACTGAGCGGCCAATCACGGCGCGCGGCGCCGCTCACGCATGCGCAGTGGGTGCCAGGCTGTGAAGCCACAGCCCGGCGCCCACAGTTGCAATGCCGGCGCCGCTGAACGGAGGGGGAGACTAGCGGGGCTTCGATCCCCCGCATCGCTGGACCCTGGGACAGGTAATTGTCCAATTAAAGGTCAGCAGCTGCAGTATTTGTAGCTGCTGACTTTTAATTTTTTTTTTTTTTTTGACTGGCCGTCGGGTGGAACTCCTCTTTAACTTAAGGGGGTTTATAATATGTATGGTTGATATCTGTTGCTAATTTAAGGTACAATTTTTTGAATACACAAAGAACTTTTATTTATTATAAACATATAGTGTATAAAGCAGCAATTAGAACAGCAATCCACATTTATAAAGTGCAACTCTGTTATTTACAGTTGTGCTTAGTGCTTTACTTGTTTCAGGAATGGAAAAACACATAACTGTTTAAACTACGTTTTTTTCAGTGCACATTAACACCGCACAACAATGTGGGCAACACTAATTTGAAAGCATTGTTTTCTCACTGTCTATGCACTAGGAATGCATTGAGCTGTGCATCCCAATGCATATGGTGTGAACGAGCCCTTAAAATCCTCCTCTTCTTGGGTCCCCTGTCAGCACTCCTGGCCCCTCCCTCCCTCCTGCTGAGTGCCCCCATAGCAAGCAGCAGCTTGCTATGGGGGCACCTGAGCAGGCTTGCTCCTGAGATGCGTGTGTCTATTCAAACAGGGAGCGTGACTCGGCCTCGCCCTGCCCCCACTCTTTCCTCATTGGCTCACTGGCTGTGATTGACTGTAGCAGGAGCCAATGGCTTCCTCTGCTGTCTCAGCTAATGAGGAGAAAGAGCCTCAGGAGAGCTGCTACTCTCGTGCACATTGTTGGATAGAGATGGGGCTCTTCATGCATTGAATGCATGAAGGTAAAAAACCTTAGGCCTTTACAACTACTTTAATTAATCTGTCTAAGCCCACTTTGATTTTTAATGTAATGCAAATTCAGTTTAAAGTTTGCGGGTATATGTAGTTATGCCCAATTTCTTCACTTTCATCTATGGTGCCCATCTTGTGGCCTGAGGGTGACATGTGGCCTTTTGGTACTTATTATCTGGTCTTTGAGCCCAAGCAGGCAATAGTCAGGCAATGGATTTTTTTACAGTTTTTTACAGTTAGTGCCATAACTAGTTGATTTCATTTGAAAAATGAACGGTGATTTATAAGTGAAATGTTCTATATATGTTAGAATGGACAATTTTTCATATTCAGAAGCCACAAATTAGGATATTTCCTGCATTGTGTGATTGAACATAAAATGAATAAAATGTAAACCAATATGTGTAAAATATCTATTTATGGAAGCCTTTTTTAACCAGGGTGCCTAGGCTAAATGCATAAAATTGCCCAAAAATTATATACAAGCCAGCATGTGGAAGAAGCATGTCTTTTAGATGCATAAAAGCCACAGGTTTTCATTGTGCACCAATATAACCTTCTAACTGCTGGCATCCTTACAACCAATAAAGTCATCAGTGGATAAGAAGGACAACAGGCTTGCTCAGCATCATTGTTTTCCTCTCCCCTGCCCCTCTCCATCAGTACTGGGGTCACATTAGCTGACTGAGGGAGAAGAGAAACATTGAATACTAGACAGTACCAGTGTGCAAAGGTTCTGTTTGCAAAGAATAAATCACCTCTAATGTTTGTTGTCCTATGTGTGTGGATGTTGCTGTGATATGTAAAAATTGCGATAGTTTTGTTTTTTACATTTAAGAATGGGGCGCCCCAAGCTTTTGCAGAATTTAAAGGGTGCCTTGACTGAAAAAAGGTTGAGAGGATTTAGGGTGTGATCATTTCTAGATTTTTCGGTCTAAATATTTTGCACCAAGGGAGACTTTAACATTTTGACTAACATATGGATTTGATTTTTTCCATCTTTCAAGAAATGAAAAATATAATCCCCATTCTACCTCACTTTATGTAGCCAGGTTTTGCACATGTGTCCTAACTCCTCTTTAAAAGTAGAATTATGGCCTCCCAGTAAAAAATATGTGCTGCAGCCCTTAATTATAAGATTTTTTCTCTTAGTCCCCTTTCAAAGTACCACAAATACAAGTTGAGCCTGCCAGTGAAGTCTACCTATTGCAGCTTCTTGTGATTGGGGTGGCAATAATTCTACACTGCTCCTGAATTTAGAGCAGAGTTGCCGCTCTCATGTAGACTTTACGTGTGGGATGAATTGCAGGGGGCACCTGGCCAAACAGTCCTGTCCACTGTTTTTTAGATTGACAGCGCTGCCTCTGCTGTTGAAACCCTCCTACTGAAAGCTGCAGTGTCTGGGAAGGAAGGCATATGAGACACAGAAAAAAGGATATGGTTTAGACAAAAAAGGCATGGGAGGTTTTTTTTTATTACATTATGAGACTTGTACATCGCATAGCAATTGGATTTGGTACTTATTTAGAATGTCATGTAGGAGCCCTTAGTTGCACTTTAATATAGGGAGGCATGGGAGTAAAAATGTCCTTACAAGCAGCCATGTTTATATAAGAGGACAATACATAGAATGATAAAATAAAATAACTCCAAGCCCTCTGCTGGTTTGTCACTCTGCAATTCCTATCCACACAAAATTGTTGAGCACACCACCATGCAGAAAATATGAGTTGATCATGTCAATGTGCTGTGGTAGAACTATGTTGCCACAGTGTAACCTCTACTGTGTCACCCCTGACATCTAGAAGCCCAACAGCATTGCTGTGTATGCAGATGTTTTTAATCTGGTCAAGCTGTGACCAAGGACCACATATGCAGGATAATTGTATGTGACCTACTTAGGGCTGGATTTCCATTTGTGGAGCCTGTAGACTCACAACCTGGCCATGCCAGGGACAGATGCTGTGGTTTTACCAAGCTCAACATTACTTACCTACACTCAGAACAAAGTGTCCGGTATGGACATTCCTGCCTCAGTGCCACCTCCCAACCATGCTTCCATGAGTGCTGCCTAAAGCAGCCTTCTAAGTCTGCCTCGTGGACAGCGAGGCCCTTCACACAACTTTTGGCCCCCAAAGCAATATCACTATCCTGGGATTATCCCTTTAACACAAACATGTTATTGTTTTAATGTTCCTAACCCGCTCTAAAAGATTTACAGTGTGTGTATCAAGTGCCTGTAACTAATTATGATGGGGAAAACATGTGGCCAATTAATATCTCTTTTCTATTGGGCACAGGTCTACTATGCCTAATGTTAAGTCCTGGAACTGCTGTATACTGATTAAATTTGGCCAGTCTTTATTGGTTGCTAAGAAGCTTTACAGACAGTTTGTATTCAGCATGCTTTAAGGAATAAAGCCCGCATATTTATTATTAGTCATTTTTGTATGGGGCTGCAGGAGAGCAGTTATTCTTCTGTTCTGTGGTTATCTCATAGTCAATGCAACTATGTTTGTTTGGTCTTCAGAATTTTTAGTATAAGAGGTTTCAGATAATAACAGATTTTATTCCTGTTTTATATGTATAGCCTCTTTGTGCATGCATATTTCCTTTTGTAGTGCACAGTTTGTAAGCTGAGACACTTATAATCAGGAGTACTATAAATATGTTTCATGAAATGGTTTTATAATTAGCACTTGTTCAGCTATTTAAATTGTTTGACTTGCCAGTGATCATTTTAAAGTTAAGTAAATCCAGGAGCTGGGCACAAGTATCTTTAAGGTTTGTGGAAAGCAGTACACCTAAATTGGATTAGGATTTCGGTACAGATGTACAGTATGCTGCAGTCTATATTCATGTCAATGTGGTGCAGAGCACATATATATACCGCGCTTCTTGTCTTGCATCGGGAACACATGAAAAGTACTCAATTTAGACATGTTTGCATTCCAGACATCATTGAAAATAGATTGTAGTCAAACAAGCACCTTTATCTTATTTATGCAACTGAATATATTAAATCAGATGACATAATAAAAATAATATTAGCTCTATATCTAGAGTACTTACTATTTATATCCATCCCCAGCCAGCTCCTACATGGTTTCCATTGTGGTGTTGTTGGAAGAACATATATCCATGATCCAGGTCCATTTATACAGCAAGCAAAGAATTGATATAGATAAAGACAGTGAATGTGGAAGATGGGAATTATGGGCAGGATTGAGACATTGAAAAGGCTTGATTAGACTACAGTGGTCAAAAATGGTCCAAATATATAAGACTGAAGAAACCCAAATGTTAATTTTGACAACTACAAGGTTACAAAAGATGATTAGAAATAGAATGGTGTCTCAGAATCTGTGTCTAATGTAGGAAAAAGAAAAAGAGCAAACATGATCTCCACTCCTTGCCAGGGACCAGAAACATCCACATCCTGTTGTTCTGAGAGATGTCAGGGCACTGGGCAAAATGAGAAAATGGTCCTATGTGTGACAGAGCACTTATCTCAGAGACATTCCTGTTGTCAAGACATGGGGGAGGAACGGAAGGAGGAAAGAAAACTTGGCAATAAATTTACTGAACTTTCCTATTGTTGCAAAATGCAACTTACAGGTGCACCTTTTGCTGCAGCTATTAATAAGCATCAATCCAATCACATATATTGGTCAACATCAGTGCCAGCAAATCAAGAGTCACAATTAATTTATTTAAAAAAAAATACATATGTACAGAAACATTGCATGTGTTTTTAAAAAAAATGGTCCTGATTAATAGGCTGGTTTTACCAACTTCACTTTTATAATTACTTCATAATTTTATCTGCCAAGTTTCATTATAATATGCAGACCTGGTCAAATTCACAGATTATGGTGCCCAAGTGCAAATTTTTGAAGGGCACCCCAAGGACCTCTCTCTGTAGTGCTTGGTAGTGTGTTCTGTTAATGATAAGTGTCACTAATCTGACAATGACGTATGTAGACGAGACAGGGCTGTGCTGTGTGGCAGAGTTGTGTAAATATTGGAACTAGATGGACATAAAAACATTTTCGCCAGGTAACACTGATCCCATAGATGTACCCCCTCTGTGAATTTAGCGGTTAGTTTGGAGTTCAGCTTTAAAGATCTGAAACTGGATTTGTGTAACCTTCACATGCACACAGATTTTCTAGGTTTAGTTTGTCTCAACAGCCTCCCCCTTGCATCCCTGAGCCCCATAGTAGCTGCATAGCCTGCTGTGTTTATAGTTACTCCACTAGTTCCAGGAGTAAAAATAAAGTGTATATAATGATATGGGGTGATTAGACTCCGAGGTGGTGAGCATTTTTAAGTGAGTCTATGTCAGATAGAAACTATAATTAAGGGCTCATTGACAAACCTTTATTAAAACACAATTTCCGTTCAGACTGGTTGCCCATGAGGGGTTTTTCTGCAGCAACCATACATAATGAAAAAATGCTAGCCCACCTGGCTACACTTCATCAGTACTGCTGCTATTACCACTAGACTTCCTGACAACGGGTTCTTCAGGCTCGTTTAGCCTTTAATCACAGCACCGCGATGTATGGGCCCACTCCTGGCCATCACATAGGGTTCTTCCAGCACGCACTTCTCAGGAACCCTCCACCCCTCCTAGACTCACTAGTCACCTCAGCTTTCCCATTCTCTCCAGACCTGCATAGCTGTCTTGACTTTTCCAGTCTTGTGGGAAAGAAGTCTCCCCAACATGGGGTCTCTCGAATTGGTCAACCCATCTGGCTGGAGCTATCTTCACACAGAGGCTATGTCTCCAACTGGCAGCAACTACACTGAGCTGGCTTATAATGACCCTGCACACCTGTATACTCGTTTAAGGCTGTATTCACATGCTGTCAGAGAGATAAACTGCAGCAGTTTCTGCTCCGACAGCTGTCCATTTTGACTGCGGTAGGAGGCAGTGTGATGCGTGATCCAACGTATCACACAGCTCCCTTTTTTTCCTCATTGAACTTTATTTTAGTGTATAAAAGTACACTTCATATCAATGTACAGCAGTGTAATGGACAGTGACATGCGATCCTGTACGGTGTGCTGTGATAAATTACAGCATATCACAATTGTATCACAGCTCTGCGCTACGTTGCAATTTGAATTGTGTCATTATATGTGTCCTTGCATTTTACAATGGCCACTGCACATAGAGTGAATTTAGCCTAAGGCACAGGTCATAACAAAGACACTAGAGCTTCAAATTAAGCCTTAATGCAAATTCTGTGTCATTTCTACCTTCATTAGCTGAATTCACACAGTGGCAGGGCTTCGCGCTATCACAATATGAATTGGCACAAATAGGAAGTTACTGTTTACTTGCCTTTCAAACACATCAAAACAATTCAGTGTGTGCTTAAGTGGGCTCTAAAACAAGCAAGCACATAATGAACTGGGTGGTGGTAATCAGATCTCACTCCACAACACACACTTTAAGTACCCTTTGTTCAAGGTCATTTGTACATTGCTTGGGCGGCACCCATATATACAGTATAATAAGCAAAGTAAAAACAAAAAAGCCATCTCAGAAAAAGAGTAATTTGTATACCATTTCTTGTTTATAAAGGCATAGCTCACCTTTACTAAAAACTGCCTATGCAGATAAGGGGCACCTATAGATAAAAACTGTTTGAAAAGTTGAATAATGCTCTTGCTACATGTAGAGACCATTTACATACCTCATGAAGCCTGACTGGAATACTCCTAAGACATTGCTAGAATGCTGCTAAGAGGCATAGTCATTACTTCTCACTTCCACCATCACAGGAGCGAGCTCTTAAATGCTCATGTAGTCTTGGGCCCCTTGAGGCCTAATGGTGACCTTCAGATAGGGTTGCCACCTGTCCAGGATTTACCCGGTGTTTACTGAGGGAAAAAAAATGTTGCACTGTGCCTTTAAAGTGTCCGGGTTTGGCTTGACGCAAAGGTGGCAACCCTACCTCCAGAGTTAGGGACAGCTGACATCCTTCTTGGTAGAGTGGGTTACAAGGCATGGTGGGTGTAATGCAAGATGAAAAGGGTGGGCGCCAGACACGTTTTGAATGCAAAGAGATTTATTGTCTCTTAAACAGAACTGTGGGAGAGAGGGTTAGGGCCAGGAAACCCTTAGGTACTCTGAGACTTCTATAGGCAGACAACTATACAGATGAAGGCCTCCAGCCAGACACCACTTCTATTTGCAACACGAACAGTTCTCAGCTTACCCCATAATCACTCACTGCAGTTCTTCACTCAATGAGCTCCCAGTCTCTCTTACTAGACTTCAGATCCAATAGCCACTGGATCGCCTTAGTACTCAGTATCTTCCTCAAGATCACGCCTGCTTCCCTGCTGGGTTGCTGGCTTGACACTCACAGATACTCTTCAAGCTTCGCCCCTGCTGACACGCTAGGGTCCCTTGCTTGGCACTCACTGATGCTCCACAAGTGTCACCTCTGCTGTCTCGCTGGGTCCCTGACTTGGCACTTGCTGAAGTTTTCCCACTTCTTCACTGTCCCGGCTGGTGAGAATTCTGCTCTGGCACTGGCCTCAGCTTACTCACAGTGGTCTCCGGTAACAAGGTGGATGGTCCCTTAGTGGCGACAGCTTCCTCTTCACCTCTGACCATGACTTCTGGTTAGACTACAAGCCTGCAGTCCAAACCCTATGCTGCTCTCCTGCTTCTGGAGAGGCCCTCAGACAGCCTAGCATCCAGATCTCCCCGGGATAGGCCTAAGGCTTATGGCCTAGCAGCCCGGGGCAACATAACACACGTCCACCCAGGCAGCCGTCCAGGTGGCACAGAACCCTGACCACCTGACTCCACCCAAATAAATAGGTTCTCCCAGCAGGCCAAAGGACCCAAGAAAATCCCTGCCCATTGGCTAAGACACCCCATTCACTTATAATCTGTCCTTGCTATGCCCTTGTCTTATCCAATGTCACCAGCTACCAGGCCACCTAGTGACAGAAGAGGGATGTGCAGCAAATACAGAATTAGGGGGAAATCAATTGATCTCCTAACAATTGGCCAAGGCAACTATCGCCTGGCAACTAAATTTAATAGCAGCTCTGCCTAAACATCAGGGTACTACACTGAGCTCAGATCTACTGCATCAGGGGAGAGAAAGAGCATGTGAGGGGTCTGAAAAGCTCTCTCCTGTGAAGGTGGAAGTGAGCAGTATAATGACTAGGCCTCTTTTAACAACTAACCATTTAACCTCATAAAGTGGTTTATTCTTTAAATTACTTACAGTGTCATTAAAATTTAAATTGGTAATGAAAGAGTATGGATATGAGACTAGGGATTCCAGGCTATTTTCGTCCATTATCATGGGCCAAAGCCTAAATTATGAAGAACAATGTTCTGGCTATGGTAGCTCACATAAACCCGGGGGCTTATGGAGCACCCCCAGAGAAATCAAATCATTTAGTAACACATAGAGAGTGCCATACCAAATGTTGTAGAGTCCAGAAATCTAAATGTATGGTATTCCTAGGATGACACAAAGGGGTTGATTTACTAAAATTGGAGAGTGCAAAATCTGGTGCAGCTGTGCATGGTAGCCAATCAGCTCTTAACTTCAGCTTGTTCAATTAAGCTTTGACAGTAAAATCTGGAAGCTGGTCTCTATGCAGAGCTGCACCTGATTTTGCACTCTCCAGTTTTAGTAAATCAACCCTACAATGTTACAGCCAACGGGTTTTAGGAGTTGCTAAAGTTCCTCTTCATCAGGGCTTTCAGAGCTATAAAAACTGTGAAACAGAACTGTTGGAAAATGGTTCAAGAAATATTGTGTGATACAGCAGTCAAAGAAGTGTGAGTTCACCGTAGCTGGTGTTTTTGCATGGACCAAATCTAATTTATTGTTATTGGCAACAGAACAGTGTTGTGTAACATAGAAATATAACCAGTTTGACCAGGGAATTTCAAAATAGATTTTTATACCATTACAGCCCCCGTGATTTATTAATTTTTATATAGACAGCTTTAATTAAATTACAGTTTTTATGGCCTAGCCATAAATTTCAATGACAACCCTCGGTGTAAGTGACAGAGGATTAAACAGAGAAAGTAGCATCTCTGCCTCAAACCATATTATGAGATGTAAGGGGGTGAGAAAAATAGTTACACCTCTATTTGGAATATTATTTAAACATATTTTTTTGTGCCCTGGGCAGAACTTTACTGGCAATAGCAAAGATTTTCTGCCCCACAGTGACAACGCTCATTCACTGTACTGTATTTATAGAGGATCAGCTTTGTCACCCTATGTTTTCAGGATTTGGGCTACAAACACCTCCCCTGTTCTCAGAAGGTAAATGGGGAGGTTGATTATAGTGTTTAAGATTTCAGTTCAGTGCACAGGAAGTTACAAGGTCACTTGATTTTAAATGTGTAATCACTCCTGGTGGTAGATGTGGCTAATGCAAATTTTAATTGTTCTTCAGTAGTCACTAGTGGTACCAGCCAAAAGGTGGGATTGGGAAATTAGACTATCGGAGCCCTGCCTGTTAGGAATGGAAATGGAAAGATCCCTTAACCGCTTGCCGGCCAGGCACTGTCATTATACTGTGGCAGGTCGGCACGATCCTGCGAGTCGGCATAGCTATACGTTGGCTCGCAGGAAATGGGATAGGAAGCGCTCACGCGCGTGCCGATGCACTGCGGGGTTGCCGATGCTTGTGGCTGACGGTCACAATGACCACCGGCCACGTGCAATCGTGGGCACGAGAGGCAGAACAGAGACGTGTGTGTAAACACACAAATCCCTGTTCTGTTCTGTGAGGAGTGACAGATCGTGAATTCCTAATAGCTAGGAACCACAATCTGTCATTTCCCTTAGCTCAGTCCCCTCCCCCTACAGTTAGAAACACACACAGGGAACACAGTTAACCCCTTGATCGCCCCATAGTGTGTACCCCTTCCCTGCCAGTGACGTTTTATAGCACTGATCGCTGTATAAATGCCAATGGTCCCAAAAATGTGTCAAAAGTGTCCGGTGTGTCCGCCATAATGTCGCAGTCCCGATAAAAATCGCAGATCGCTGCCAATACTAGTAAAAAAAAAAATAATAATAAAAATGCTATAAATCTATCCCCTATTTTGTAGACTCTATAACTTTTGCGCAAAGCAATCAATATATGCTTATTGCGTTCTTTTTTACCAAAAAAATGTAGAAGAATACATATCGGCCTAAACTGAGAAAAAATTAGCTTTTTTATTTTTTTAAAAATGGGGATATTTATTATAGCAAAAAGTACAAAATATTTTGTTTTTTTCAAAATTGTCTCTTTTTTTTTTGTTTATGATGAAATACCACCAAAAGAAAGCTCTATTTGTGGGGAAAAAAAGCACGTCAATTTTATTTGGGTGCAGCGTCGCACGACCGTGCAATTGTCAGTTAAATTGATGCAGTACCGAATCGCAAAAAATGGCCCGGTCATTCAGCAGCCAAATCTTCCAAGGCTGAAGTGGTTAATGAATTATGAATAAAGACAGCCCATTTTAAAAATTCTAGTCCAATTAGGAGTGAATAGGATGATAGGACCACCATATATGTAATAATACTCCTGCAGAGCCATCTCCAGCACACATCAGGAGTTCTGAGAAAAACGTTTTTGAAGCATCACTGGGAATCAGTACCAACATGAGAGCAATTTGAAATTTTGTTCCTAGGCTGTAATGGAGATTGGTATAGGAGTGAACAATTTTTCCAGTCCTACTCTACAAGGGGGTAGCCCAATTCCCTCTGTCTGGTTTCAGTAAAGAATGGTTGATGAGGAAATGTGTGGGTTAAAAATCTGTGATAAATTCTATAGACATCTTGTGAATTGCCAGTATGTTGCAAATACATAGATTCAATAGGAGTGAGGTCCTTGTGTATCTGTCCCTGATGTTAAAGGCAATCATAGAAGTGTTGTGATTGAAAATAATAGAGCTAGCATCCCGCTTGGGGATTGCTGACCATTGGACAGGTCTGACAGATTTCAGGCCAGTCACATTAAGGGCAACATAGGAAGCTGATGTGGGTGAGGCCAGATGAGAATTCAGGATTTCTCATGAGGGGGATCATTGGCAGGAATTTTGATAATCGTGGCATTCTAGTTTGATTGGACACCACATGTTGCATGCACCTTCAACAAGTTTCTCTAAACATATTAATACTGAGCTCAATACTCCTAAAGATATGCACATCTTATACTGTATTGAGCATATGCAAAAATGCATATGCTCAATAAAACAAACTACATCTCATTTATAAATATGTTGTGGTATAATTTAATGCAAAAGAAAGGCTTCAAAACAGGGATGGGCAACCCACTGAAGGGGATCTAACCATCGATCATGGGCAGATGACGGGTGGAATTTACTGGACGCATCTCTGGTCTCCTGTATTTTCCTCCTGCAGAAGCAGAATGCTGGCTTTTCCTACTCTCCCTCCAGCCAGCATTCTGCTGTTGCAGGAGAAAAATACAGGGGATTGGTTCCAGTAAATGCCATCCCCGCTGCCCCTCCTGTCCAGGTTCCCCTTCCTTCTGCTGCCCAGGCCCCCTGTGTGCTCTCCTGATCTCCCTCCCCCCTCACAGCACTGCCAACTTCCCCTCCTCTCCTCTGCTGCTGGCTGCGGTGGGAGATTGTTTCAGAATGGAGAGCAAGGAAATGGGCCAGTAAATGACATATATGTTAGAAACAATGAATCAGACGGAGACAGAAGTGCAGTCAAAATTACACTTGTATAATAATAATAATAATAATAATAGTAATAATAGTAAAAGGTAAACAGAACAAACATAGTCAAAACATAGCCAGAGTTCGGTAACCAGAACGGATAGTAAAACCAACCATGACGTCAGAGAGCCAAGGATCAGCGTACTTTAGAACAGGCCAGATAATCAGGAAACCTGAGAATCAGCGTAGTTGAACAGCAGGCAGGATCAGGAACCAGAAGGGATGTCAACCAAGCAAGACTTTAACAGGTACACAGGAGAGAGTCTCTTAATATGTTCACCAAGGCGAAGACAGAGAGGATCTGAACTGAACGGCTTAAGTGACCAGCAGCCCTGACAATGCCCCCTCCACAACGACCCCTCCCCCTCGGAGAACCACCAGGTTTGAGGGGAAAATGTCTATGGAAAGCACGGAGGAGGACAGCGGCATGTACATCCGAGGATGAGACCCAAGAGCGTTCCTCCAGACCGTACCCTTTCCAAAGCACCAGGTACTGTATGCACCCACGGAACCTACAGGAGTCAACAATGGACCGTACTTCATACACCTCATGGTTCTCAAACTGTACTGGGTGAGCACACCGTGTGGCACCGAGGTGGTAAAGGTTTAAATAATGAGACATGGAATACATTTGAGATACGCATATTAGAAGGAAGGTCTAAAGCGTAAGCCACTGGGTTAATCCTGTGGAGAATACGGAAAGGCCCAATAAACCAAGGTGCCAACTTCAGTGAGGGAACACGGAGTTGGAGCTTGTGAGATGACAGCCAGACCTTGTCCCCAACCTGGTAGGAAGGTTCAGGCAGGCGTCTGCGGTCAGCATGTAGCCTGTAGCTATCATTGGCATGTTGCAAGGCTTCCTGGACTTGTACCCAAGTGGAATAAAGACCACGGAGATGCTCCTCTAACACAGGAATGCTCTGCGGAACAAATGAGTCAGGCAACATGGATGGTTGGAAACCATAGTTCGCCATAAATGGGGACAATCCGGAAGCAGAATTCAGGGCCCTATTGTGAGCAAACTCCGCCCAAGGTTAGAGGTCTGACCAGTTGTTGTGATGGTCAGAAATATAGCAACGTAGAAACTGCTCCAAGGACTGGTTGGCTCACTCTGCGGCCCCATTAGACTGCAGGTGATACGCAGAGGAGAAAGAGAAAAGAAAGAGAAAAACTGTGCACAAAAGGCTCGCCAGAACCGAGACACAAACTGACTACCCCTGTCCGAGACGATCACCTTGGGTAGCCTATGTAAGTGAAAGATCTTCCAAGCAAAAATGGAAGCCAGTTCCTTAGATGTGGGCAACTTCTTAAGTGGAATACAATGAGATATTTTCGAGAACCGATCAACCACCATAAGGATTACTGTGTTGCCCTGAGAGTTGGGTAACTCCACAATGAAATCCATGGACAGGTGGGTCCAAGACCTCTCTCCATTGGGTATGGGTTGTAAGAGGCCCACTGGAAGGTGTTGTGGTGTCTTACTCTGAGCACATAGGGAACAAGCAGCTACGAAGGCGGCTACAGCAGCACGTAGACTAGGCCACCAGAATTGTTGGGAAATGGCCCAAAAGAGTTGATTCTTCCCTGGGGGGCCAGCAGGCTTGGGAGAATGGTAAGTCTGGAGCACGGCAGTACGGAGACTCTCTGGGACAAAGCAGCGGTCACAAGGTTTCTCAGGAGGAGCATGGATCTGAGCGGCAAGAATTTTGTCACCCAAAGAAGAAGTGAGACTGGTGCGAACCGTAGACAGAATACGATCAGGAGGAATCACTGGAAAAGGAACCGATTCCATTTTAGAAGTGGAGGAAAACTGTTGCGACAAAGCATCAGCTCTTACATTCTTAGTACCGGGTAAAAATGAGACTGTAATTGAAACTTGACAAGAAAAGAGCCCATTGCGCCCTTCTGGGAGAGAGGGTTTTAGCGTCAGACAAGAATGTGTGATTCTTATGATCAGTAAAAATGAGAACTGGCACAGTGGTACCTTCGAGGAGATGCCTCCATTCTTTAAGGGCTAAAATGATTGCTAACAACTTTCTGTCCCCAATCTCGTAATTGCACTCCGCAGGTGACAATTTCTTGAAAAAGTAGCCACAAGGATGCATAGCACTCTCAGAGGTAGGATGCTGAGACAGAAGGGCACCAACTCCAGTCTCAGAAGCATCAACCTCAAGGATAAAGGGCAACGTAGGATCAAGATGTGCTAACACAGGAGCAGAAACAAAGGCAGCCTTGAGACTCTCAAAGGCCCTAATGGAATCCAGATACCAACTCTGTGTGTTACTTTCCTTTCTAATCATATTTTCAAAGTATTTTATTGATTTTTCAGGAAAGAGCTTACAAATCAACAGCATTAAATGATGAAGTACACAGCCGGGAAATTCAAACCCCCTTGTGGGTACATTACAAACTTGTGAGAGTAGGTGTGATTAGGATTCTAGGCTGAGGCAGTACATTACAACCATTCTAGTACAAAATTCGAGCACTTAACCCTATAGTCTTGAGAATTGAGTTGGGTGAGAGGAAGGGGGGGAGGGAGAGACCGACAGCACCCCGAATGGGAACACACTGTGCTAGAACGGAGCTCTCCAGCCCCTCCCCGTCCTCCCCCCCATCAGACATAAAAAGGCACTTGACGTCCAAAAAGGTAGCTAAAGCCTACGTCAAAAGCTTTTCTTGGGGGAATGACCCCCATGGTTCCCTACTGCTGCATGTAAGAAAACAGAAAACTCATCAACTTGTTAAATCAAACAGATAAATAAAAAGAAGAAAGAAGAAGAAAAGGAGTAGAGATGAGAGCGGGACGAGAGGAAGAGAGAGAAAAGAGTAGTCAGAAGCGAATCCGCGGGAGGACCCCCCCCAACCCCCAGGCAGCCCCACGCCTCATGGTTGAATCCCTGGAATCAGGGAAATGCCCATAAAGTTGGCCCAGGGTTCCCAAATAGCTTCAAATTTCTCTTTGGTGTTGTTTAGAGTGCTGGCAAGTTTCTCTTGGGCCATGATCCAAGAGATTTTGCGGGTAGCAGCTTTGAAGGAAACCCTAGGTTGTTTCCATGCCTTGGCAATAGATAGCTTAGCACCCAGCAAAATGAAATGAATCAATTTACGTGCCAGTTTAGGTGTTTTAGGTAAGTGGTCGTTTAATAAAGCTAAGGCGGGGGATCTCGGGATCTGGACTCCAGTAACTTTCTTAATCATGCGGAAAATCCTGCACCAGAAAGGCCTCAATCTTGGACATTCCCAGAAGATATGAGCCAGGGAGCCCCTGAGCAGACAGCCCCTGAAGCAACCGGGGTCCGTGGAGGGGAACATTTTGGCCAGTCTCTCCGGCGGGAGATACCATCTTGTGATAACCTTCACGCTGGATTCAACCAGAGAGATGTTCAAAATGCTCTTGTATGCCCTGCTAAAGGCAACCCTCCATTTCTCCAGGGTCCACTCCACGGAGAGGTCTGACTCCCAAGCTATCATGTATGAGGTCTTGGTGGACTGACTGGCAAGTGACTGATAGATGATGGATATTCCACCCCTTTGCTCCGTAGCCTGACCGCACCACATTTCATATGGGGTGAATGTATGGTTTGAGGGTTTGTCTTTTCCCAGCTGAGTTAGGAAGTGTCTGATCTGCTGGAAACGAAAGGTCTCGGAGTTAGGCATCTCTAGTTGATTCACACAGAAGGCCCTGGTGATAGGCCCCAAGGATGTGAAGTAGTGTCCGATCCGGTACAGCCCCTTGTTCAACCACCAGCGAAATGCCTTAATGTCAGTTCCCGGGGGAAAGTCAGGATTATTGAAGATGTGAGCCAGGGGGTGTCTGTAGGAAGTTATGGATTGAAGGTTTCTGAGGGAATCCCATAATTGAAAGGATTGCGAGAGGATAGGTGATAGAATGGGGGGACGTTTTTTGGGGGGGACCCATAGGAGAAAATCGATAGTGAAAGAAGGGACCGCCTGTCTCTCAATCTGAATCCAGTCCGGTCTTTCAGCCTTCGCGTATACCGTCGAGATCTGGGCTAGCCTGGCTGCTTGATAATACCAAAAGAGTTGCGGGAGGCCTAAACCTCCTTGTGGTCTATTTAAGTATAGTGTACTCTGTGGAAGTCTGTACCCCTTCCCTCCCCAAATAAATTTAATTATTTTCCTTTGAAATGCTTTCAAGTGCTCTTTATTGATGCTTATTGGAATGGCTCTAAAGAGGTAGAGGATTCTGGGGAGCAAAGTCATCTTGACTGCATGAATCCTCCCTAACCAGGATAAACCCCCACTAGTCCATTTGGATAAGTCCGCCTCTAGTTTGCGGTATGTGTGAGGAAAGTTAGATGCATAAAGGAGTTCTATCTTAGCTGTGAGCCTTATCCCCAAATAATCAATGTACGAGTCACTCCATTTAAATTCAAAGGCACTCTGCAGGGATGACACTATAGTTGGTTTAAGGGAAATGTTTAAGGCTGAAGATTTGGTATAATTGACCTTCAGTCCAGAAACCTTCGAGAAATTTTTCAGGAGTTTACAGAGGTTTGGAAGGGAGGTGGTTGGTGAAGTGATAAAAAGGAGAATATCGTCCGCAAACAATCCGCATTTGTGGACCTGGTCGCCGCAGGCGACCCCATGGATGTTGGGATCTGCTCTTATTGCTATCGCCAACGTTTCGATAGCGATAGCAAAAATGAGGGGGGAGAGTGGGCATCCCTGCCTAGTGCCTCTTGCAATGGTTAGGGGTTTAGAGTATTGACCTTGTAAACGAATCACCGCTTGAGGTGAGGAATATAGAGATTTTAAAGTTCCTAAAAAGTTGGGTCCGAACCCCCACTTCTCCAAAATGGAGAAAAGATAAGGCCATTCGATCGAGTCGAAAGCTTTGTGGAGATCCAGCGAGAGAATCATACCTTCTTGTTTTGGCCCCCCCTCCCAGTTAGATTGTAGGATGGATACTATATCTATTGCTCTCCTAATTTGATCGGGGCCTTGCCTACCAGGGATAAAGCCAACCTGGTCCTTGTGTATATAGCTAGTGATGAAAGACGCCAGGCGGTTGGCTAGGATTTTAGTTAGAATTTTGAGATCGTTATTAATTAACGATATGGGCCTATAGTTCTCAACTTCCTCATGGTTTTTGTTGGGTTTGGGGATCACTGAGATAAATGCTGTGTTTAGTTGAGTTTCAATGGGGGATCCTGACTTTTTGGAGTTGAAGAACTTCGCCAGGTACGGGGCTAGGATCGCGCTATATTCTTTATAGTAGGGGACTGAGAGGCCGTCCGGCCCAGGGGCAGAACCTGATTTAAGACCTTTAATGACCTCCCTGATTTCGACCTCCGAAATGGGGGTTTCCATTAAATCTTTACATTCTCTTGAGAGCGTGGGGAGTTGTAGATTCTGAAGGAATTCATTAACTAAGGGGCCTTTATCTGATTGGGGTGGGTTGTAAAGGTTAGCATAAAAGTCATGGAAAGCAGACATAATACTGGTCGGGTTTGCTGTAGGGGGTTGACCTGCTATCCTCAGTTTGGGGAAAGAGAGGGAGCGAAATTTAGGTGAGAGTTTAGATGCCAACATTGAGCCGAATCTATCCTTGTGGCAGTAAAATTTGGCTCCACACCATCTAAGGTTTTTCTCTGCTTTAGCCGTTAAAGAGAGGTTCAGCTCAAGTCTGGTGGCGTCGAGTTTGCTTAGAAGGGTCCTAGACGGGTGTCGTTTGTGTTCCGCTTTTAGTTGGAGGAAGGATTGTTCAAGTCTTTGGATGTCGATCAAACGCTCCTTCTTAAATTTGGTTGCTAGCCTAATTATAACTCCTCGAATAGTTGCTTTGTGGGCTGCCCACAGGGTTTCGGGTGATATGTTCTCCACGTCATTTAAGAGGAAGTATTCTTTGATAGATTTTGCTATTTCTTGTACCAGACTAGGGTCAGTCAAAAGGGATTCGTTTAGCCGCCAGAAGAAGCCTCCTCGCCCAGACAGAACATTTCTTAAAGTAAGAAAAACCAATGAGTGATCCGACCATGCGGTATCCAGTATTGCTGCCTTTTTGTACAAAGGAATGAGGGCTGTCTGGGTGAGGATGTGGTCAATTCTAGCGTAAGACTGGTGGGGAGCAGAAAAGTGCGTGTAGTCCCTTTTGTTGGGGTTCATTTCCCTCCATGCGTCTACCAGGCCCTGTGCGTGTATCATCTTGGCTATCCTAGTGCTAAGTTTTGTTGGGCGCGTGAGTTGGTCTCTAGGGGGCTTAGTTTTGTCTAGACCCTGGTCGAACGCCACATTTGAGTCCCCTCCCAGGATGACTTTGCCTTCCAGGAGTGGTTCCAAGGCAGCGAACAGGTCCTGGAAGTAAGACGCTTGGCCCTTGTTTGGGGCGTAGTAGGAGACGAAGGAATATAAAACACCTTCTAGGGTACCCTTCACCAAGATGAATCTGCCCTCTGGATCCCTGAAGTCAGTGAGATGGGAAAATTTGCAATTTTTGGAGAAGAGAATAGCTACACCTTTCGTCTTGTTAGAGGCATTAGCTAAATAAAATGTTGGAAAGTGAGCGTGTAGGAACTTGGGGGTGTACCGGATGGGGAAGTGCATCTCCTGCAGAAGCACTACATCGAGTCGCAGTGATTTATAATGATCCAGTGCTAATCTCCGTTTCCTAGGGGAGTTCAGGCCTTGGACATTGTGTGAGCCTATTTTGAGATCATTACCCTTCGCATACAGGTCAGGCATAGGAGCAGGGGGGATAGAAGCCATTGATCAAGCAGTCACTTACCCTTGGGTGTCTTCTCATACCGGATTTCGGCCAGGTTGAGCGGGGAAGTCCCAGGGCCGACTCGGGGGTCAGGGGGGAACTCCCCCCCCGGACGGCTAGAAGGAAGAAAAGGGAGGAGATGGGGGAGAAAAAAGAGAGAGACTTACTGACAAGTACAAACAAATGAAAAGATATGGGTACCAAAAAAATACCCTTGGAGTTATGCGAATCGCAATCCGCTATAGCCCCAATGAACCACTTCAGAGCGCCCCGAGGGGCGTCTGAAGTTCCGACACCAAAGGACTCTATAGGTTCTTTGGAATCGAGTGGAGGCACAAGGGTTCCACCCCGGACCCTTGTTATGTCGAACCTGAAGTATAACATATACACACCATAACGGTAAACATAGAAACTATAGTGAGAGCCCTTGTTACGGGGCACTAAACACCTGAAATTATAAATAACCCAGAGAGGAACGTATAATCGGATACCCTGAGAATCCCGTCCCCTGTACTTCCGCCTGAGTCTACCCCCCCCCTATCTGACTATGTGGGGGAGAATTCCTGTGGGTTCACTGGATAGTAAGGGTGGCCTTAATGGTCTAGCTAACCGGATCTCCTTCTTGAAGTGGAGAAAACAGATGAGAATATCAGATAAACCTAAACTTCTAACAGGGCTAAGAAATGACCCATCCTAATGGAAACTGGGATTCTAGTCCTGTGTTCCAATCTTTATCTTTGAGGACCAAGATCTTCTTGGAGGGGGATCTTCTCTGTAGAATTTTTCTTCCTCTGAGGAGGGGAACTTGTTCTTGAGGGAAGTAAGTGGAGATAAAGGTTGGATAGTGTTCGAGTCCGGTTTCCCAAATCGAGAAAATTTTGCTAAAGTAGAAAAATGGTGTGTGGACCAAAAAGTTCGATGAGAATCAAGTTGCAAGGTTTTCCATGTCCATAGGAGGAGAGAGGGATTGGAGCACTAGCTCCGTCAACTTGGGGGGGGAATTGGCCCATAGATGTCTCAACCGAGACTAAAGGAAAATGATGCGCAAGGCAGATCTTAGGGTGGTTTCCCATCCTTGCTCTTCTTGGATGGACCCTTCATCCAGAGTGGAGATACGGGGCTGCCAGGAGAAGGGCGTTTGGTGGAGCCTGAGGAAGAAGACGTATAGTCCATGGGCGCCTCCTGGGAGATTAGCCTGAGGGCGAGGAACAGCCTTTCACCTTCCTGGAGGCTCGCAAACGAGTGGGTCTTACCTTGGATAGTAAACTTTACAGCAAAGGGGAAGGTCCAGCGGTATTTGATATCCCGTTGGGAGAGGACCGTGAGGAGGGGTTTTAGTGTTCTTCGTCTTTGGATAGTCGTAGGAGCTAGGTCCGCAAAAATCTGGATCTGGTGACCCTGGTGTTGTAGTTTAGGATTTAGTCGAGATTGTCGCATGACCTCTTCCTTAACCGCAAAAAAATGTGGCTTGACAATTATGTCCCTTGGGGAACCATCTTGTCTGGGGGGACCGAGGGACCTATGAGCTCTGTCTAGTTCCAGACCTTGTGGGGGTATGTTAGGAATGAGTGCTGCAATAATGTCCTGCACCGTGGAGGGAATGTCCGAAAAAGTTTCGGGTAGGCCTCTGATTCGAAAGTTATATCTTCTAGATCGATTTTCGAGCTCGTCGATCCTAGAAAGGGCGACCTCTAATTGATCTTGAATGGTCATGAGGTGTGCTGCATTTTGGTTGGTTCTCGCGGATGTGCATTCCACCTTATCTTCAATGGCTTCAATTCTGGCACCCAGGTTGGAAAGGTCCGCTTTAATAGTGTTTGTAATCTGTTTAGCAGTATTAGCCAGTCCTTTCTCTAACAGGGATGAGAATTTAGCAAACATGTCTTCCTGCAGTGCCGTGAGGTCGGTTACTGAGAAGCCTGGTTGCTGGATGGTTGGAAGCTGGAGGTGGGCAGGGGTGGCTTGTGTGCCCAGCTCCTGATCTGTGAGGCTTAGTCCCTCAGTGGAGGCCTTTGCTGTGGCCTGGGGCTTTGTGTGGCCTTGTAGTTGTGATTGGGGCGTTAGGGGGGGTCCCTGTGTTGCCTGGGCATAGGTTAGGGTCGGGGGAGCGAGTACTGGCCTGTGCTCCTGTGTCCTGGAGTTGTTGCCTGTCATTTGTTGTGGTCCGTCCGTGCTGGCGGCCATCTTGGGACTCCCGTCCGCGCTAGATGAGGCGAATTGAGGGCCGAGATCGCGTCTCGCCGTAGGCCCAGACATCTCCCCCTGTTCTTCGGGTGATCCCCTACACGGGTGTGATGTTGCTGTACCCGCAACTGTGCTGAGGAGGCCGGTGTGCGGCTCGGCGGTCCAGGGTGGAGCGGAGCTCTCGGCTCAAGCGGCCATGTTGGAGCTCTCGCGCATGCGCACCTTACCCTTTCTAATCATATTAGTCAGGGGCTAGACCAGAGATGAGAAGTTACGAATAAACTTCCAATAATAATTGGCAAAGCCAAGAAAAAGCTGCAGAGGATGTAAACCCACAGGTCGGGGCCACTGTAGAACTGCTAAAAGTTTCTCTGGGTCCATCGAAAAACCAGCAGTGGAAATGACAAACCCAGGAATTTAACCTGTTCACGATGGAACTCGCACTTCTCCAATTTACAATAGTGATTGTTTTCTCTCAGCTTCTGAAGCACACGACAAACATCTGTGTGGTGGCTCTCTAGGGACTTGGTAAATATGAGGATA
Organism: Aquarana catesbeiana; assembly: GCF_042186555.1. Lineage (NCBI taxonomy): Eukaryota > Metazoa > Chordata > Amphibia > Anura > Ranidae > Aquarana > Aquarana catesbeiana. Next base: position 274,975,057 of record NC_133327.1, read on the forward strand.
TCGTTGAGATAAACCACTACACATTGCTGCAACAAATCTCAGAGGACATTGTTGATAAACTCCTGGAAAACTTCTGGAGCGTTGCAAAGGCCAAATGGCATTACAAGGTACTCATAATGGCCTGTTCCAGGGCCGGACTGGGAATGAAAACCAGCCCTGGAAAAAATGTCATACCAGCCCCATAGCATTATTATACCAGCCCAACAGCATAACGTCATTATTTTCTTGTTCATAAAATGGAAAACCATGCATTTCACAATGCGCAGTAGGAAACTGGCAGTGAAGCCGCAAGGCTCCACTGCCTGTTTCCCTTACTGAGGATGGTGATGCCGGGACCCGAGAGCCGAGGGACGGGTCGGCC